>NC_070604.1:117516225-117816850 GCF_027172205.1 Podarcis raffonei | reverse complement strand
GTCAGAGTGTTAGGTTCAAATCTTCACTGGGTGACCTTGGGCCAGTCACTATTCTCTTTTCACTGTAGCCAACCTCAGAGGTTTGTTGTAAGGATAAAAGAGGGGGAACCATTTACGCTACCTTGAGGTCCTTGGATGAAAATGGGGGACAGAAATCCTATAGTGAATAATGGGGGGGGGGGTAAAGGAGCCTTTCACCTGCTTGCTTCTCTCTTCCTCCACCTTCCATCCAACCAACCAACAAGGCAGGCAACTGCTGGCTATGGAGAAATGAAAGCCAGAGAAATCAGAAACACAAAGTGTGATGAATGAGTAGCTGGCTACTCAACGGGGACTTGTTATTACAGATTCTGTTTGTTTCATGCTGACTAGCAATAAGAAAGGGCTCCATTCATCACAATTTCCCATTCATCCCCAAAACAGATGTTTGCAACCAGTGTTATGCATAAGGATAACATCATTTCATTTCATCTCTGCTTTGTGCTATACTTCTGTGTAACAGGTTCCATGCAATGGGGCTGTTTTTCTCTGTACAGGAAACATGCAACGGAAGAATGGTACCGGTCAATGTAAGAGTGGTGGCCATAAATACTTTTTCGGCATCTGCCCTTGTGGATCTGTGCCCCCTGGAAAATGCAGTTCTTTCGAGAGCTGCTGTAAAGGTGAAGTCTGTGTTCCTCATTAAGACACCTTGTTCTTATTAGTAGATGTTTATTACTGCAAAAATGGGGTCCATAGGTCACCTGCCTGCACACAGAATCATAGAATTGTAGAACTGGAGGGACCCCAAGGGTCGTTTAGTCCTTGCAATGCAGGAATCTCAGCTAAAGCATTCCATTCAGAAGTTTAATGGATGGCAACCAGATATTTTGGGTTGTGCTTCCCAATGGTGAATGGTGCCCATTAGGGCTGGTAAGGAGGAAAGCAAAGAGACCTTCAGTAGCGTACTTCCCTCTAGTAGATACAGCAGAAAGCACAGATCAGACAAGAAGGAGAGGACTTCAAGAACTCTGCCCCAAAGGGGAACTGGAGAGTTCTGTAAAAAATTTTCATGTGATCAGAAGCTGGACCTTTCAAGAGCTCTGTCTTGCTTCATTTCTGCCCCCACTTCCTGGGTATTATACAGGAAGTGTTAAGAGAAACACAACAAGTTTTTCATTGTCTACAGAGTTTTGAAAACATGTTCATCTCTGAAGTTCCTTGAAGTGCTTCACTTTGGGGCAATCCTACGAGATCCCACTTTCATTCTGGGATGGAAGACTGGGGCAGGTGTAACCCAAGGAGTCCGCCCATAAGAACAGCTACACGCATTTTAGGATAGTTCCATAGGAAACCAAATGGGAGAAGTGGTGTGACAAATTTGCTCCCCCTGGAGGGGTGTATGGCATTGTTTTCTCTCTCGTGTGTGTGTGTCTGTGTGTGTTTGTATGGTTTATAAAGAAAAATGCAAAGATGGTTGTCATATTTTTGTCAAAACAAAAATATTACCGGTAATCTAGAGGCAAGAAAGGGGGGGAAAAGTATTTCATAAAATACGGGGGCAAAATATGCACATATTCATGAAAATGCGTAAAAACGCTGTACTGTTTTTAACACTGATTGGGAGCCGCCCAGAGTGGCTGGGGAAACTCAGCCAGATGGGCGGGGTATAAAAAATAAATTATTATTATTATAAATTATTATTATTATAAATGGCATGCAATAGGTACCATATTGTGTAAATCTGCTTTGAAAAAAAGTCTGTCTTTGCTTGCAAGTATGTGTTTATAAGGAGAAAGTTGATGAATTTTCATGAGGACTTTTTAAAAAATAAAATTTGCAAACTAGTATAGAAAAGTGGTAAATGGAACTTTAATTTTTGCAGGGGGGTGTGTGGAAAGTGAGGACATGAGACAAACTAAAAAAAGAAGAAGAAGCTAAATGCATGGAGATGAAATATATCATGCTTTAATTTGGAAAACGTTTATTTATTACAGAAAAGTGTTACGTATGTTAAAGTGAGCTAACACTAAGCTAAGCCAAAAAAGGGCAAGACACCTGAAAAGCACGTTAAAGTCTCTTGCCTTTTTTCCCCCTGTAGAAATTCCCCTCCCAAGTAATCCCATCGTATGCAATTCTATGGGGGGGAGATGCCGTCACAATTGCGGCCGCTCTGAGAAGTCTGTTGGACGATGCTTTACAACTATGTCCTGCTGTGTGCGTTTTCAGTAGAGAGCATGCGCGAGAGAGAGGCAAGAAAGACCAACAGCGTATGATCGGAACAGAGGAAGAAACCGATTGAGATGAATTAATGCTAAATCATTCCTTTTCAATTAAAATTGAGTTTGCATCCAATCATTCTTACTCCAGGGACTCAATTCCTCCTAGTTATCACTAGCACTGAACTACCACTGCTGTTGTAACTACTACTAAAAACTCTCCCAGTGCCCCGAGTTATCTGAAAAAGTCTCAGTTTCCTTGATTTCTTAATTTTATTTTATTTATTTTATTTCTATGAAACTTTTCATCCACATGAATCTCAAAGCAGCTTCCAAAGAGCAAATAACTGAATAGAACATCACAAATCATATAGAATGATGAACAAATCAGTAAAACACTATTAACAAAACAACAACAACAAAAATCAAAGCAGCATAATCACAATAGAAGTCATATTATGGGATTCACAAAGTACTACAGCATTCACAATCTATACAACAATCTTAACAGCATTAACAAAACTGTAAAAAAATAAATAAACTAAGCCCTGTTGAATTCATACACAAACTCTTCTCAAATATCATGATTTCAGCTCATTAAAATACACATCAACATCTTTGCCCATGGCAGGAACTCCTTTCTGAAGGTTTATTGGGTTGGATGTGGGGTAGCACAGGGGCCTCTCCTCCCTCCCAGTTCTTTCTCTGGAAACAGCTCCCTTATGAAGGCTCCTAGGAGTGGGTGCTGTTGACAGTTCCTGGCTATCTGCCCAGGAAAGCAGAAATGCAGAGAGAAAGAGCTTTTAGAGACAGGGAAAACACCTTATGATCAAGCCAACATTGCTCGGAATAACGCACCACCGGCTCCCTGGCTGTTACTTCCTAGCAATTAGACCTCTCTTGCTGCTTATGGTGGCTGCTATGGGCAAACCGCCTTTGGGCTCCTTGTTGTGCGACATGCAGAGCATTCCTAGTTCTTAGGGAAGGACGGGGGCTCTGGAAAACTCTCCAGAGACGGCGAGTCACTTGGCTGCTGCTCAGATCTGACTCCTACCTCTGTGCACTGCTCCTGTCCTTCATCACCCATTATTTCCCAACTCCTTCCTCTCTCCTGTCTCAAACCACCAGTCCAAAACATTATTGTCTCCCCCTTTGCCCTCACTGGAATGCTTCTGCGGTCTCCGCCTCTTCTCACCAGCAGTCCAGTCCCTGACAGGTGGAGGATGAGACAAGGCAGGTGGAAACAGATACTGCCTGACAAACAGCACCAAGTCTCCCCCCCCCCACAGTACTTGCTCTTGTTATTATCCCAAGGAAAAAGGGCACCCCAAATTCTCTTCTAGGGGTGTTTTATTTTGGGGTGGGGAGGAGTAGCATCTTTTCAATTTTTTAAAAAGTAATTCTGTACCACTGTACCATAAAATACAGGGTAGGACTCAACCCAATGCCTTCAAAAGGAGATTCTCACTGAACATCAGTAAGAGCTGTCTGACAGTGGAATGGTCTCTCTCAGGAGGTAATGGACTCTCCTTCCTTGGAGGTTTTCATGCAGTGGTTGGATGGCCATCAGTCATGGATGCTTTCACATTGAAGCTACAGGGAACCAGGCAGAGGGCCTTCTCAGTAGTGGCACCCGTCCTACGGAACGCCCTCCCACCAGATGTCAAAGAGAAGAGAACGACAACTACAGTCATACCTCGTGTTGCGTTTGCTTCAGGTTGAGCATTTTCAGGTTGTGTCCCACGGTGACCCAGAAGTACCAGAAAGGGTTACTTCTGGATTTCGCCGCTCACGCATGCGCATGCACAGATGCTCAAAATGACATCACGCACATGCGCAGAAGCGGCAAATAGCGACCCGCAGACGTGCAGACGTGGGTTGCGTTCTGCTCATGTTGCGAACGGGGCTCCGGAATGGATCCCGTTTGCAACCAGAGGTACCACTGTAGCAGACTTTTAGAAGACATCTGAAGGCAGCCCTGTTTAGGGAAGCTTTTAATGATTGATGCATTACTGTATTTTAATATTTTGTTGGAAGCTGCCCAGAGTGGCTGGGGAAGCCCAGCCAGATGGACGGGGTATAAATAAATTATTATTATTATTATTATTATTATTATTATTATTATTATTTCAATATCTTAGACATAAGTTGCCTTGAGACGGTGGTTTAGAAGGCAATTAGTAAGTCTAATATTAGAATGCTAGAATAATTCCCACTGGGGATTGCTCCCTGATAAATGGGTCCAGGATTGAATGGCAGCCCTAAAAAACCTATATTCCAAGTTGGATCTCTTGTATCTTTTTGGAAGAAAGGCACGCCGCGTTCAGCAGTGATTATTCCTGCTGGGTGCTGCAGTAAGAGTGTAGGTAAGAGGTAACCCATGTTGTTACCTTCAAGGAGGGGTCTCTCTAATTTGCTTGCTCAAGCACACAAAGTGGGGGGAACTGAACGCCCTGGCCAGAGATGGAAAACACACACTCTTTCAACGTGTGCTGGAGTTTGCACTCCCTCTTTAGCAGCTGCTGCTGCGCTGGGGCGATGGGGCGAGTAGAGTCCTCCGCTTAACTTGTGTCGGAGTGCAAGCGCCTCGGATGGGCGTCAGGGTGTGTGTGCAAAACGAAGCCACAACCTCCAGGGCGCGCGTTTTCCCTTGGGGAGCCTCCGCTGTGGGTGGGGAGGGCGCAGCGCTATGCACCCGCTCAGAAGCACGCTGCTACGTTGGTGGGCCACTGAGAGATCCGAGCAGCCGCCTTCCGCCTCCTCCTGCTGCTAGGCTCGTTCCTGCTCATACTTGCGTGGGGATCTCTCAGCTGGGAAGCACGAAACCTCCACTTTTGAGAGATCCCTGCCCTGCTCCTGCTTTCATGCAAGTAGGAGCGGGATTGGGCAGCTCAGCTGAGGAGCGCCTGGCTGCCTTCAGGTGCTGCAGGGGCTCTCGGATGCAGCTTTGGGCTGCCTCTACCTCTCCCAACCTCAGCAACTAGTCAGCCTGGCTGCCTTCATGGGGTTGCAGGGGATCTGATGTGGAGGTGGGGGCTCCTTTAAACTGCTCCCTTGAGGTGAGTGCAGCCACGAACCCCTCAATGGAAAGTGTGACGGAGCCTGCAGCCCCGATCCAGCTCCTGTTCCCGTGCAAGCAGCAACGCTGCCTAGCAGAGCATCCCGATCCCACTCCTACTTGCCTGCAAGCAGGAGCAGGCTGGCAGGAGGGTGGCAGTGACATCCCTTGCCTGCTCACTTGCTGCCCCAGCCTAGACTTCCCTCACTGGAGGTGAGGAGGGGGTGGTTGCTGTTGCGACTGCAGCGGCAGAGGGACCCAGTGCTGGAGGTCGGCAGGTGCCTGCTGGCTTGCTGCCAGTCCGCCTTCCGTCACTCTGAAAATGGAAGTGTGGCAATCAAAACGAAAGTTATACTAAGAACAGAGCATGTTCTGCTTCCAAAAAAAGTTCGAAAACCACAACACTCATTTCAGGGTTTGAAGTGTTCAGGTTCCAAGTACATTGGTACCTCGGGTTAAGAACTTAATTCGTTCTGGAGGTCCGTTCTTAACCTGAAACTGTTCTTAACCTGAAGCACCACTTTAGCTAATAGGGCCTCCTGCTGCCACCGCGCCGCTGGAGCACGATTTCTGTTCTCATCCTGAAGCAAAGTTCTTAACCTGAGGTACTATTTCTGGGTTAGCGGAGTCTGTAACCTGAAGCGTATGTAACCTGAAGCGTATGTGACACGAGGTACCACTGTAGTTAGAGAACAAAGCTGTTCAAAAACCGGGGTACCACTGTATTGCTCCACTCTCTCTCTCCACATGGATGCGCCAACCGCCCCTTCTAAACTAAAACCTTGGTATTCGGGTTAAATTGCTGTGTTGACACTTTGCAATAAATAAGTGGATTTTGGGTTGCAGTTTGGGCACTCGGTCTCTAAAAGGTTTGCCATCACTGACCTAGGGAGTCCTAGGGGGTTGGACTAGATGACCCCAGGATCCCTTCCTCCTCTACAATTCTATGATTCTAAGTTTCTTTCCAAAGAACTTTGAATTGCCCCATTTTTACTCCCTCCCTCCCTCCATATGCAGTATAGGCTTTTTGAATTGCCTGTTTCAGGGAGCTGAGCACTAATTTTGTGGGGAGCCAGGAACCAGCCCAGAGATTATGATGTTTTGCCAACATCATACTGCTGGGATTTCTTGTTTTGGAGTGGTGATTTGATTAGTTAGTTGGCTTTTAGTCTGGCCAGAAGCATGCATAACTAGATCTCTTAGGGTAATGAGTTGTTTTTTATGAAGGAATAAGAAAGCACATTTGCTAAAATTATTTCTGTTGATTGTTTATTTGTAGTAGTAACAGCTGAAAGGAAGGAAGAGATTCTTGAATTAGCAAGGATAGACTCGCACCATGGCAGATTCCTTGGAGCCCAAATTAACAGAGATGATAACTTGATATTAATTTTTTTCTGCTGATGATCAAACAATGGTCCAGCTTTGAAATCCCTCTCAGTTAGTTCATTTTGCTAAAGAAAAGGGGAAGAAGAGGTGGTTTAGTCATGATCACACATATTGAGAATGCAGTCATACCTCTACTTATGTATCCCTCTGGATATGGAATATTTGGGTTACGGCCATGGCCTGTATACTTCCGAGTTTCGCCACACGTGCTTGCACAGAAGCACGCCTCTATTTACATAATTTTGGGGGTGTGAACGGACCCTCAGAACGAATTAAGTTTGTATCCGGAGGGTCCACAGTATATAGTGTTACATATATGTGCTGGACCAGTTCCAGCAGTCATGCTCATGGCAGGCCCATTGAAATCAATGGGTCTACACTGAATAACATCGGATATCATCCTGTAATTAAATAGCTGCCCTTCACCCAATGGTCAAAGGGTGAGTAACAGCAAGTAACACTCAGAGCTCATCCACACTTGCACTGGTCCCATGCCTAGGAAGAGTGGGTCTGAGAGGTTTTCTGCTAAACGTGAGATGTCTTAATGAGGAACACAGACTTCACCTTTACAGCAGAGATATGAAAAGGTGCATTTTCCAATGCGAGTTGTTCCACGAGGGCAGAGGGCTAAAAAGCATCTACCACCAGAACGCCAACATTGCCTTGTACGATCCTTCCGTTGCATGTTTCCTGCACAGAGAAAAACAGTCCTGTTACATGGAACCTGTTACATGGAAGTCTAGAAGCATTCACACAAAGCAGAAAGGATGTTATCTTTATGCATAACGCTGGTGGTGAACATTCGTTTTGGGGATGAATGGGATTTTTTTTGATGAATGGAAGCCTTTCTTATTGCTAGTCAGCATGAAACAAATAGACTCTGTAATAACAAGTCCCCATTAAATAGCCAGCTAGTCATTCATCACACTTTGCCTTTCTGATTTCTCTAGCTTTTGTTTAGAAGATATCTGAAGGCAGCCCTGTTTAGGGAAGTTTTTAAATGTTTGATGTTTCAATGCATTTTTAATCATTTGTTGGAAGCCGCCCAGAGTGGCTGGGAAAACCCAACCAGATAGGAAGGGTATTAAAAAAAAAAAAGTATTTATTTATTTATTATATGCTCCAACAACCTCTTTTCCATCAGACCTAAGAAAGAGCACCCCGTTCCATTGTAACAAGCACAAATGAAACTGATCCACTGCATATCCCCATCACACAGTTCAAACTCTAAAGAAACAAAACCACTCAGGGAAGAATGCACTAGGTGATATCCTATTTCAGACAATTATCTGAAATATAGCCTTGATAATCAGATATCATCAGTGGCTTCAGCCATGTTTGAAAGCAGATCATCTTTGATGACCAGATGCAGGGGACAAGCTGGCCACCTCACATCTTAGCAGGCCCTGCTAGAAATTTCCAGTGCTGCAGAAAAGGAGGTAACTACTTGGGTCCAACTCAGCATTCCTTCCAGAACATATTAGAGAGTTTCAATGTAATGTCCAAGAGGACCATGCCTAAGAGCATGTACAGCCTACTAATCACCATTGAATATACTATCATTAGCTCATGATTCAGACATGGAGAAGTATTTCTAACTGAGTTCAATGAAAGAGTGAACACCTCCGAAAGAAATGCAATTCCCGCCCACCATGTACTGTACAATCACCTTCATCCTCCAAAGCTTCATCATAACCATCTGGGTTTTCATCCTGAGGACCACTCAGATCTTCCAAAGCCTCTGCCTCTTGCTTCTCTGCTTGGTCCAGATCTGCTTCATCTCCCTGGGCAATGCCAAGGAAGACCACAGCAAAGAAAAGACAGATGAACTTCATGGTTCTTCTAAGACTTGTTGCGTGCCACTGAAAGGAGTCACAAGGATGAACTGGCAATGGTGATGCCTTCACAGAGTTAATGCCTATATATGCTGGTGGGATGCCAAGATGGCTGTCCTAATGCGACGGGTTCCATTGTCTTCGAAGTAGCTCTCTAGATAAGAGTGTGAAATAAAGATGAATATGGCATTTGAGATTACTTCACACTTTGCAACACAATTCTCTTTGATGTTGCCCCCAATCTGTAGGCCTTTTGTTCAGTGTTGCCATCTTTGCATTTGCACTGTTGCTAATTACTCTCTCACTCCCCATATGCTTGCCTATTCATCTCCCCACCAGGCAGCTGGCACATCCTTGCCATAATCTACAAAACAATATTTATTGTGATGGTTCTGAGCTCTGAGAGAAAGGGGGGGGGTGTTTCTGGACACCAAGCTGAAAAGGAAGCTGTCCGGAGTAGGATGGCCAGGTTGGTGAGGGGATCTCATAATAAGAAATATTGGAATTCACACCCCTGATAAGAGTGCAATATAACACCACATATGGGATTAGAGATTAATGGCCGATTTATATTTGATGTTGCCTCCAAATACATTGGTCCTTTCATCAGGATTGCAGCACCTATTTACCTTAACCTCCTTCCTAATAACCCCCTGCCTCCCCATCTGCTGATCTGTTTCCTCACCATCATGTGGCTGAAACATCCTGATCGATCTATTAGTTCTTCAGGTATCTTGTTTGTCCTTCATCTTACCTTTTCCAGGTTAAACATAGTCCTATCTTTCCAATATTTTTTATTAGGAGATCCCTTCACCAACCTGGCCATCCTACTCTGGATAGCTTCCTTTTCAGCGTGGTGTTCAGAACCACCTACAATACCCAAGCTGTGTAGATCAGAGTGAAACTATAGCCAGAGCATTTTTCCTAGGGGGTACTCAAAGGTATGCAGTACCAGCACCTCTTTTTTGTTCTTACTCACTGTAACAACTTCATTGCAAGTTTGTTGTTTAGTCGTTTAGTCATGTCTGACTCTTCGTGACCCCATGGACCAGAGCATGCCAGGCACTCCTGCCTTCCACTGCCTCCCACAATTTACCAAGGTTCATGGTTCTTACATTCCAGGTTCCTATGCAATATTTTTCTTTACAGCATTGGACTTTCCTTTCACTTCCAGGCATATCCGCAACTGAGCGACCTTTTGGCTTTGGCCCAGCCACTTCATCAGCTCTGAATCTACTTGTACTTGTCCTCCACTCTTCCTCAGTAGCATGTTGGACGCCTTCCAACCTGAGGGGCTCATCTTCCAGCGTCATAACTTTTATATGCCTATTGTCTTTGTCCATGGAGTTTTCTTGGCAAGGATACTGGAGTGGCTTGCCGGTTCCTGCTCCAGGTGGATCACTATGACCTGTCCATCTTGGGTGGCCCTGCACGACATAGCTCGTAGCTTCTCTGAGTTATTCAAGCCCCTTTGCCACAGCAAGGCAGTGATCCATGAAGGGGTCATTGCAAGTACCAAATCTATTTTTATGGAGGGGGCGGGAGAACACTGACTATAACGATTCATTATTTCTTTGTTCCTGCAAACTATTTTAGCAGGCAATTGAAGGCACCTGTTTAGCTTCTAATGAGCTGAGATAATGAGATAATCTCACCTGTGCTGCTGCTAATGCAAGTTTGCCCAATCTTGTATGTTTTTCTTTTCCTTTTGTACTTAAAAGCAGACTTTTACATTCCTAGCTTGATTTTGCACTTCCTGCAGCTGCTGTTGACGCACCCAGTGCCAGTCTTCCACCCCTCCCTTTTTCTCAGAGCCCAGAACCATCACAATAAATATTGTTTTGTAGATTATGGCAAGGATGTGCCAGCTGCCTGGTGGGGAGATGAATAGGCAAGCATATGGGGAGCGAGAGGGTCATTAGCAACAGTGCAAATGCAAAGATGGCAACACTGAACAAAAGGCCTACAGATTGGGGGCAGCATCAAAGAGAATTGTGTTGCAAAGTGTGAAGTAATCTCAAATGCCATATTCATCTTCATTTCACACCCTTATCTAGAGAGCTACTTCAAAGACAATGAAACCTGTCCCATTAGGGCAGCCATCTTGGCATCCCACCTGCATATATAGGCATGAAGTCTGTGAAGGCATCACCATTGCCAGTTCATCCTTGTGACTCCTTTCAGCAGCACACAACAGGTCTTAGAAGAACCATGAAGTTCATCTGTCTTTTCTTTGCTGTGGTCTTCCTTGGCATTGCCCAGGGAGATGAAGCAGATCTGGACCAAGCAGAGAAGCAAGAGGCAGAGGCTTTGGAAGATCTGAGTGGTCCTCAGGATGAAAACCCAGATGGTTACTATGAAGCTTTGGAGGATGAAGGTGATTGTAACGTACATGGTGGGCGGGACTGCATTTCATTGGGAAGAGTTCACTCATTGAACTCAGTTAGAAATACTGCTCCTTGGCTGGATCAATGATAGTATTTTCAATGGTGATTAGTAGTCTGCACATGCTCTTAGGCATGGTCCTCTTGGACATTACACTGAAACTCTCTAATATGATCTGGAAGGAATGCTGAGTTGGACCCAAGTAGCTACCTCCTTTTCTGCAGCACTGGAAATTTCTAGCAGGGCCTGCTAAGATGTGAGGTGGCCAGCTTGTCCCCTACATGTGGTCATCAAAGATGTATTGCTTTCAAACCAGCGGCGTAGCGTGGGTTGTCAGCACCCGGGGCAAGGCAAGTAATTTGCGCCCCCTAACCCGGGGCAAGGCAAGTAATTTGCGCCCCCTAACCCCTAACCATGGTCATTAATACTGACGGCTCTACTCTGGGGCAAACTTCGTGGTGACTACTGCCCTCCGTGGTGTTGTTTTTGCAATTAAAGGACCCCTGCCTCAAATAAAGCATCTTGGGGATTGGGGA
This sequence comes from Podarcis raffonei, assembly GCF_027172205.1. NCBI lineage: Eukaryota > Metazoa > Chordata > Lepidosauria > Squamata > Lacertidae > Podarcis > Podarcis raffonei. The sequence goes on along the minus strand of NC_070604.1, from coordinate 117,805,452 downwards.
CTGGGATTTGCCAAGGGAGCTGGGAATTGCAGTTCAGTGGCGGGTCAGGGGGAGAGGGTCCCTTCCGCGTCTGGGTGCCGCGGGCCCCTTTGCGCCAAGACGCGCGTCTTTGGGCGTCGCGGCGCAGCCTTCTCGGTCTCCCTCCCCGACCCGGCTAGCCCCGACGCGGCTTCTTTCTGGCGCGGGGAGGGGGCGCCTCTGGGGCCAGTGCGTCGGCCGGCCTCCGGAGCGGGTGGGTGGGCCCCGTCGGGGCGGGTGGGCGGTCTTGGCGCGCAGGCACTAGATCGCAGGTGGCTCCGGCTGGACGCTTCATTCGCCGCCGGTGGCGCGTTTGGCGGGCTGCGCGCGTCCAGACAGCGACCCGGAGCCTCCGCCCGCAACGCCCCGTCGGGAGACCCGGCCGGAAGGAGCCTCGAGCTGGCTGTCGGACGCGGCTGAAGCAGCCAGGGCGGCATGGCAGGCGGCGGCTCCTCGGCGACTCCACGCGGCCAGCCCAGCGCGCTGGCCGAGCCCCGCAGGCGAACGCTGCCCGTCGGTGAGGAGGGGCTGCCTGGCCCTGAGGGGCTGAGAGCCGCTGCCAGCTCGTCGGTTCCGCGAGACATGGGGCTCTGCTACAGCCTGCGCCCGAGGCTCTTCGGCGACTCCGGAGGCAGCGAGCGCGCCCCCCCCAGAAGTTGCGCCCGGTGCGGCCGGCCCCCCCTGCAGCCCCCACGCTACGCCACTGTTTCAAACATTGCTGAAGCCACTGATGAGTGCTCTTCCATGATATCTGATTATCAAGGTTATATTTAGTGGTACAGCATCTCACAGATAATTGTCTGGAATAGGATATCACCTAGTGCATTCTTCCCTGAGTGGTTTTGTTTCTTTAGAGTTTGAACTGTGTAGGGGGGATACACAACGGATCAGACCCATCTGTGCTTGTTACAGTGGAGTGGGGTGGTCTTAGGTCTGAGGGAAGAGAGGTTGTTGGCCTATGTTGAATCTCACAGAGCTAAGCCCGCACTCAGAGAGCCATGTGCAATCAGAAACTTGCTCTGCGCCCTCTGCTGTTGATGTGACAGAAAGCAAAAAGTCCAAGAAGGAGCTTAAGGTTTACAATAAGCAGCCAAAATAATGAAACATGCCATGTAAGTTCTGGTTCTGGTTGAGAGGGTGGTGGCATGGTGGCTTCTCAGCACAATGCAGAAACAAGGGAACTACTGAAGGAGCAGGCTGGTTCCCTCCTGAGCACAACCTAGCTCAGCAGAGAGATCTCCTGATCTGCATCTGCGTCTAATGCTTGGTAACTGCTGAGCACAGGCCTTGCAGTGCACATTCTGCAACACTCCTAAATGCCAGACAGACGGCTGGGAAGCCTTGTGCAAGAGAATTTTATCTGATGACATTATGGGCCCTGAAGTTGGGTCTTCCATGCACACAGAAAACTCCCTGCTGCAAAAGAGCCAGGAAGTGCAGTGTGACTTTTTGTTGTGGGTTTAAATGCATGACTCCCACCTTACTTTGACATGCCTTCCCCTCCACATGCAGGTGATGCAGACAGGCAGCATGGTGCAGTGGTCAGAGTGTTGGGTTCAAATCTTCATTCAGCCATGCATTTCTCTGGGTGACCTTGGGCCAGTCACTATTTTCTTTTCACTGTAGCCAACCTCAGAGGTTTGTTGTAAGGATAAAAGAGGGGGAACCATTTATGCTACCTTGAGCTCCTTGGATGAAAATGGGGACAGAAATCCTATAGTGAATAATGGGGGGAGGGTAAAGGGGCCTTTCCCCTGCTAGCTTCTGTCTTCCTCCAGCTTCCATCCATCCATCCAACCAACCAACCAACCAACCAGGCAACTGCTGGCCATGGAGAAATGAAAGCCAGCGAAATCAGAAAGGCAAAAATGATGGATGAGTAGCTGGCTACTCAACGCAGACTTGTTATTACAGATTCTGTTTGTTTCATGCTGGCTAGCAATAAGAAAGGCTTCCATTCATCAAATTTTCCCATTCATCTCCAAAACAAATGTTCACCACCAGTGTAATGCATAAAGATAACATCATTTCTGCTTTGTGTGAATGCTTCCAGACTTCCGTGTAACAGGTTCCATGTAACAGGACTGTTTTTCACTGAGCAGGAAACATGAAACGGAGGAATGGTACCATTCTATGTGAGAGTGCCGGTGGTAAATGCTTTTTCGCCTTCTGCCCTCGTGGATCTATGCGCATTGGAAAATGCGGCCGATTCCGTCGCTGCTGTAAAGGTGAAGTCTGTGTTCCTCATTAAGACATCTCACGTTTATTAGTAAATGTTTATTACAGCAAAAGGGGGGTGCACAGGTCACCTGCCTGCACATAGAATCATAAAAATGTAGAGTTAGAAGGGATGCCAAGATTCATCTAGTCCAACCCCCTGCAAAGCAAGATTCTCAGCTAAAGTATTTCATTCAGAAATTAAATGAATGACACCTGGATACTTTGGGTATAGCTGCCCAGTGGTGGACGGTGCCCATTGGGACTGGTAGGGAGGAAAGCAGAGAGACCTACAGCTGCTGGCACCAAAGCCGATGGCAGGCAGCCCCAGCTAATTCTCATTTGGTCCCCATCTTCCTCCTCTCTTGGTTCTACTAGAGCAAAATCAAGCAGGAGGAGGAGGAGGAAGCAGACAGTCAGGGCCAACATCTGGACTGACTGCAAGGAAGGAGGTAGGGCAGGTGGCATGAAGGCTGATTGAAGTCCAACTGAGGCTTGTGAGGAATGCCACAGGTGGCCCGGTAAACCAGCCTTCTCTTGTGCTGCCTGAAATAGACTCTGGCTTTTGACACCTGAGATGTACCTTCTCTTTATTTATGGTCATAAATTGTTTTAAAATGGTTTCAACCCTGAGGGTTTATCAAACAGAGAAATTTGGGTTTTCTCCCAGTTGACGCTTGCTCTGATTGCACCAAAGAGCAGGTTTTCCCTGCGAATGGTGAAGGGCAAGGAGAAAACCACGTGAACCCGTGGCTAGAAAGTGTGGGTCAAGCAGAGTGTGGGTCTTCCTAGGTATGGGACAAGTGCAAGTGTGGATGAGCTCTGAGTGTTAGTTGCTGTAACTCACCGTTGGACCATCGGGTGAAGGGCAGCTATTTAATTACAGGATGATCTCTGATGTCATTCAGTGTAGACCCATTGATTTCAATGGTCTTGCTATGAGCATGACTGCTGGAACTGATCCAGCACATATATGTAACACTATATATTCTCAAGATGTGTGGCCATTAATAAAATTACCTCTTCCTTCCCTTTTCTTTAGCAAACTGAAGTAACTGAGAGGGATTTCAAAGCTGGATCATTGTTTGTTCATCCACGGAAGAAATTTAATTTCAAGTAATCATCTCTGTTAATTTGGGCTCCAAGGAATCTGATATGGCACGAGTCTATCCTTGCTAAGTCAAGAATCTCTTCCTTCCTTTCAGCTGTTACTACTACTAATAAACAATCAACAGAAACATTTTTGGCACACGTGCTTTCTTATTCCTTCATAAAAAAATAACTCATTACCCTAAGAGATCAAGTTATGCATGCTTGTGGCCAGACTAAAAGCCAACTAACCAATCAAAACACCACTCCAAAACAAGAAATCCCAACAGTATGATGTTGGCAAAATATCAGAATCTCTAGACCAGTTCCTGGCTCCCCACAAAATTAGTGCTCAGCTCCCTGAAACAGGCAACTCATAAAGCCCGTTTTGCATATGGAGGGAGGGTTAGGAGTAAAAACAGGGCAATTCAAAGTTCTTTGGAAAGAAGCTGTCTATTTAAGCCTGGCTGTATCCCCTTGGGAGATTGGCCCACTTAGAATCATAGAATTTAGAGGAAGAAGCAAACCTGGGGTCATTTAGTCCAACCTATCAAATACTATCTGGTTCTTCTTACCGGGGGGAGCCCAGGGCATAGCAAAGATGTCCCCATTAATTTGGGAGAGGAATAGCTAAAGAAATAGAAACTGCTCTCCTTTCATTTCAAAAAACGAATACAAGCTTTACGCTGAGCAGCTTAGTTTCTGCTGGTTGTTTTTGTATTCAGGGAGGGAAATGCTTCAGTTTTACATTTCAAGGCAAATCTCCCTCTCTAATACACTCTGTGAAGTTACAAACAGTTCTGGAATGCTTTTTTAAAAAAATTTCAAACAAAGAAAGGGATTTAAAAAAAAATCCTTCACAGCTCTGGTTTAAGAAAAGAAAAATCACACGGCATTAAAGCAACCTCACTTCTGGAAAAGCTCTTGGACTAGAGGAGCACAGAGGCTCAGACAAACACAGAGATACAGTGCACTGGGAAGTAGAGAGTGCGTAAAAATAGAGCAATGGAATGACATAAGACTTTGTGGGTCCCTGAGTTCAACTGGAAACACTTTATTAACATTGCAATTGACTGAATTGGTCCAGTTCTTCAGCCCCAGCTCAGAACAATTGCACACCCTTTGTCAATTAATTCCAGAGATTAAATTTATCCACTTGGTGGCAGCAAGGAGGACCAAATAAGGAGAGCTAGCCTCTCATTTGGTTTTCACTCTTTCCTCTCATAGTGCAGACTACAACCAGTATTGCCACAGCTGTATCGGGTCCATTTATACTGGCCACATCTGGCACAAACGATGCAGGTTAAGGTGGCGGTGGGACAAAAGGCATTCAGAAAGTGCTTCAGTAAATATTTGTACATATTTTCTTGCAACCCATGCCTTACGCTATTTGGTGATATCGGGAGATCTACAGAATAGCCCATAATTCAGCTGAATATAAGTTGTTTTTATTTTCAGATGATCTTCTTCCATTTATTTCTTAACCTCATATTACTATTGCTGTGTTGATGCAAATGATAGGTGCTTTCGGCAAAATATCAGGATACTCTATTAACTGGTCCAAATCGGAACTGATGCCAATAGGTGAAAATTTGCTTATCCATTCATTTAAGGAGTTTATATTCCACATCTCCCCCCGAATCTCTTAAATCCAAGAGATTTAAATCAGTTAGTAACTTTTAATATAAAACAAATATACAGATAGGTTTCTTCAGACATCGATAGATGGGAATCATTAGACCTTACCCTTTGTGGAAAGACAAACGCTCTCAAAATGAATATTATTCCTAGATTCTAAAAGGAATCCCAGTTCATATAACCGGAAAATATTTTCAGAAAATAAATTACTTGTTTAGAAAATGTGTTTGAGGTCCTTTGACTCTGATAATATCGTTACAGAAAATGTGACTGCATAATTTTGTCCTCCAAGTTGCGTTCCCACAAATACACATGAGATATATGAGGTCATTTGTTTCCCTTCCTTCCTGGCCCTCTGTCTTAACTTTATTTCCTTTGTTCTCAAATCCACCCTGGGAACTGTAGGACTTTGAGGGGAATAGTAGTCCCCTAACAACTTTCAGCACCCTTAACAAACTAGATTTCCCAAGATTTGTGGTGGCAATGTAATTAAGAAGGCTTGGGTGAAGTGGAAATAAATATTTTTTTAAAAAAAACAACCCTCAAGCATAACGTCTAAAAGAAAAGAACAGTGGATGCAAGCATTACAATAAACGGAGACTCACCATTTACAGCAGCGATGTATTATGTTGCATGACCCAAAGCTCCAAGATCCAGAAGGGCATTTCAGAAAGTGGCAACGCCCACCCTTTCTTCTACATAGACTGAACCTATAGTTGATCCTACGGCCTCCTGAACAAAGAACAACAGTCTATCCAGCGTGCCAACTCAAATAAAAAAATTTGGGTCCCACATAACTGATCACATGTCATGGCACACACACACCTTTTGTGGGCAAAGGTGGACTGGGTGGAGGGCAACAAATTCTCTGCCCTCCCCCCTCCACCAAAAAAACCACCCCTTTTAAAATGGATTCTTCCTCCATCTCTAAATGTGAATGAAGAAAACATTTCTCCATTGCCTACAATCTTAAAATGTGGGGGCACACAATCAAATCAAGGGGCGGCTGTTTTGGACTGGCAGTAAAAAGCATTTCTTCAAAATAACAATATTAATTAATGTAGGGAATCCCGCCGCCCAGATTATGCCTTCTTGGTTAGTGGCCAAAATGAGTGTAAAGAGAGATTAGACATACTCATGGAGGGTAGATGTGTTATTGAGCTCCCTGCATGCATCTATCTGTGGCTATTAGCTATAATGGCAGAGAAGAGATACAATGCACTGAATAAAAAATGTAGGTGGGAGTGGAGATGGATATTATTATTATTATTATTATTATTATTATTATTATTATTATTATTTGAATTTATGTACTTCCCTAGGGGACGCGGATGGCACTGTGGGTTAAACCACAGAGCCTAGGACTTGCTGATCAGAAGGTCGGTGGGTTGAATCCCCGCAATGGGGTGAGCTCCCGTTGCTCGGTCTCTGCTCCTGCCAACCTAGCAGTTCAAAAGCACATCAAAGTGCAAGTAGATAAATAGGTACCGCTCCGGCGGGAAGGTAAACGGCGTTTTCGTGCGCTGCTCTGGTTTGACAGAAGCTGCTTAGTCATGCTGGGCAATTGACCCGGAAGCTGTACGCCGGCTCCCTCGGCCAATAAAGCGAGATGAGCGCCACAACCCCAGAGTCGGTCACGACTGGACCTAATGGTCAGGGGTCCCTTTACCTTTACCTTTACCTTTACTGCCCTATACCCAGGGATCTCAGGGTGGTTCACAGAATGAAATCAAGATATAAAACCACAAAATAAATAATAGAAATAGAAAAAACAACCCTCCACACAAAAACAACACATTTTAAAAGTGCATACGATATGGAATGCAACATAATGGATTGATTATTTGAAGCAGTCTCTCCTTCAAGCCCATCACTTTAAACCTCTGCAACACGGCTGGCTAATGATTAGCCCTCTAGATTTTGCCCCATGACCCCTGGTCGTTGACAATGGGGATGGGGATGATGAGAGTTGGAGTCCTCTAAGCTCTGGAGGACCACCTCTTGACACACACACACCCCATCCTATAAGCTATGTCTGAATGTGTCAAAAATGGATGGATGTCTTACCCAAAACCAAAATTTCAGAAACCAGGAACATTCCTGAAAAAACAGCAAGGAAAAGCCATTGAACCTTCATAGCTGACTCTCGAAAAGGATCTCGAGCCAGACTGCAATAATGGAAAAGAGCTCTGGGACCGTTCTGCAGTTTCTCGAATGCCAAGTCTCTGCTTATTGATAGGGATCTGTGATGTACTGACATGTCAGCCCTGTTCATTAATCTTCCTGTTGTGATGCAGGTGACAGAAGAAACTCTCAAGAGGACATGGTGTGCAAGAGACAGGAAGCTAACACACTGTGCATTAATCTGACTAGGCATCCCATATTCACTGGGCTGGAAATATTGTTTCGGTGTGCCTTGTACACCAATCATGTGAAACATCGATGTAGGCTTGCTAAGTGATTCCATCCTTGAGGTGCCATGGAAAGCGCTCCCAGTCTGCAGCTGAGTAGTCTCCCTTCCCATCTCTGAAACTGCCCTAGGGGCTGGTCCTTCAGGACTGACACTAGGAACCCCCAGGGTAAAAAGGCAGTTTGCACTCTCTGTTTTAGAAAAAAAGGCTTTCCGTATGGTTTTCTCACTCTTTCAGGGTCCACACTCTTCATTTGGCAAGGAATCTGAAGTCAGTTTGGGGGATGGAAACCCTAATATGACAGAAGGTTTTGAAAGAGGTCAAGTAAGGCTGGGTCTTGGGTCCCTTTTCCTCCACACGTTCAACTTTCCAGGTGTGGTTTACCTTGGTACAGAGACTTGTAAACCCTTCTCTATCCTCCAGGAAGACAAGTGACATTATCAGTGTTTGAGGACACTTTCTGTTGGGAATCTGAATACGTGCAGCTTCACATAGAGTCAATTAGGAGTTTGGCTGACAGCCAAGACAATGTAAAGGAGTAAATTCTGCCTGGAGATATAGAGGCCTGGAGACAGCTCCCTCATTGGTCAAGCTCACTCCCAGGAATAATGATTTATGGCCTACTGACTGGAATGTGTTAGTAGAGTGTTGAGAGTTAAGAGTTAGTGTGAGAGTCGTGTGGTGAGAGAGCTAGTTAAAGATCCGTGTTCTGTTCTTTTCCTGTAAATAGTAACTTGAAGTCCACTGTATATAATAAACACCTATAAGTAACAAGTTACTGGTTCCTGCTTCATCCATCCTGCCTGCAACAGATTGCTTTTGTGAACTCTGCGCATACTCTGCCAAGGTCTGGCTAAGGTCCTGCAACAGGTTAGAAAGTTGCAAAACACCAATACTTTCAAAGTCAGCAAAAGTTGACAATGAAGTCCAGACAGGGGTGTGAAGCTGCAGGGGGAAAGTTTCGATGTCATATAGAGAAGCCTGGATTTTGGGGGAGGGGGGTTGGTCATATCTGACATGTAGGCTTGAGGTTCCCTAATCCTGCTCTGAAAGGGGAGACGATACCGACAATCTTATAGAATGAAATGAAACTTATAATTTGATATTTATTAATGAATAACAAAGCACACATGATAAAAAAAATGCATATGCTGTGTGGTTTTTTTTTTATTAGTAGTAGCAGAAAGAGAGGAAGGGACGGGTGCATGCCATCGTAGATTCTTTGACATCCAAGGTAACAGAGATTTTGACTACCATTTAAGTTTCTTCTACCAACGATCAGAAAGTGACATTTTATATTGTTTCCTTTTGGTAAAGAAAAAAAGAAGGGGAGGGAGAAACTGTTTTATTCATAGGGAGACATACTGAAAAAAAGTAGTGTCACTTTTATGTATTGTGTTAGCCTTTGAAATTAAGTGAGCCAGAGAAAGATCAGCAAGGACGTTTAACTGGATATAGCCTCATGCCTCAGGGTTCTAGTCTTTGTTCCTCTAGGTCACCTGATTTCAAAGACAGTTCCAGTAGAGCCGCTGAAGTCAATGGGAGTCCATTGATTTCAGTGGGGCTACACTGAGTTGGATAGAATCCATGGATTACCAGATGTGAACATAGAAGCTCAGAATTTTGATTTCTTAAAAAAGAAACTCAACACACCTACACAAAGAGACACACTGACAGATTCATCCATTCGCTTTGGGAATAGCATAACGACAAAAGTTTTTAGGTCTTTTCTTTTTGTGGCGGAGTAGGCGAGTATTCATATTGGTTTCTGTGCCAATTCTTTTTTGTGCTATTGGAGGGCTGGTTCACACCCATTGTATTCCAGCTCTGATTTGGCTATCCTAAGTAAATCAGCAGAAAGATAACTTATTGTATCTGATATGCTTGTCAGCGGGGGATCTCAAAATGCCCTGCATGCAAAAAGTTCCCAAGTGGTCTCCCATCCAGACACTCAGGTGTGCCTCTGTGGATTCTATGATGGAACAATATTAGCCCAAGAAACAACATCAGTCAATGCACTTCCTAACTAGCTAACCAGCCAACTGCAGGTCCAAACGGAAAGACATTATAAGGTGGCAGGGATGTGCATTGGATTTGACCAAAGCCTGTTTTGAATGGGGAGATCGAAGTTTTGGCTGAGTTGGATTGTGACAGCCATGGATTTCCATGGCTGGGTTGCACTACCCAGAATTGTCTGTGGTTGTCAAGGGCAGGGTTAGCATTTGGACAGACCCATTGACAGGAACCAATTTATTCTCAAATCTGTAGATTTCAGTTGGTCTGCTCTGAATGGTGATGAATATCACACTATATATTTGAGATATAGTTGTATCAGCATACTGCCAGCTTGCGCCATCCCTTTGCTCAATCAAAATCTGCCCCATTTCTCTCTCTCTCTCTGCATTTTATGTCTGAAGAAGAGACCATCATGCATTTTAAATATGTTCTCTTGCAAAGTATTCATTTCTGCCCCTATTTTATCTGAAAACAAGCATTTTCAAATGCGCTTTGCACTTTGCTACGATGAGCCAAGAACTGCATCACATCATTCAGAGTTTATTAATAAGCTATCATTTCTCCATTAATCTGTGTTTTCTTTTTAAAAACAACAACTTCGCTCCTAATTATTTCATTAAATTTTATTCATCTTAATTAAAAATATTAAGAATATTTAAAATACTTGGTTGGAGTGGAAATATATCTTAAACAAACAAACAAAAACTTTTTAAAGAAAGGAACATGCATTGTAATATGGAATGAAGACCCACCTTCTACAGCAGACATAGATCCAGTTGCAGGCCTCAAATCTCACAGTTCCACAAGGGCAAAACAGAAAATGGCACTGACCATCATTTTCTATACATCCATGCTTGGTATTCCTGGCCTTAAACAGTTCTGAACAAAGAACAACAGTCTTTCTTACTGCATGGAACCAGACACGTGAAATTCAAGTTGCAATCACACATGAAGTTATGAAGTTTATACATAATATTAGGGAACCCTTTCATTCTATTCATTACTTTGCCTGAAACAAAGAGAAGATATAGTACTAGCTAGTCCCCATTGAGCAGAGATATTACTAGTTAGCATAGGCGCCAACTCCCTGAAGGGGGCTAAGGCACTTCCGCATCCCCCCCCCCAATGTTTCTTTAGAGGGGACTGAGCCTCTTCAATAATTTGGCCACCTCATGAGAAGAGAAGACTCCCTGAAAAAGACCCTGATGTTGGGAAAGATGGAGGGCACAAGGAGAAGGGGACGACAGAGGATGAGATGGTTGGACAGTGTTCTCGAAGCTACCAGCATGAGTTTGACCAAGCTGCGGGAGGCAGTGGAAGACAGGAGTGCCTGGCGTGCTCTGGTCCATGGGGTCACAAAGAGTCGGACTTGACTAAATGACTAAACAACAGCAGCAACAACAAGCCTTTTCAAATTTAGAAGACATTGCATGTGTGACATCAGGACGTCGTGCGATGTTGAGAAAGTGATGTTGAGATGTCATGTAACATCTTTCAAGGGCTTTTGTGAGATATCTCCAGAAATATCTTGGTCTCTTGGCTTTCAAGAAACCTTTTACCACAGTTTCCAAAAGTTCTGCAATAATTGAATTATTTTGCTATGGAAATGAACAAAATTGTCAATTTGGGTTTCTCTCAGTTTCTCACGTTTGCAATCATAAATTCAGTTATTCATATTCTTCTGGGATCTTCTTCTTCTTCTTCAAAAAATCATCAGGATAATTCAACAGCATCTTAGTTTGAATTTAGCCTGATAAGCATTTTTTTAAAAAAATGTAATTTTGAGAAATGTGCATTTCTTTCAGTTATTTTTCCACAATATGATCCATCCAGTCTGTTAGTTTCACTGTGTTTGGGTACATTTCCCTTAATCCATGTTTTTGCTTTTTGTTTTGTTTTTAAAAACCTTTTTGGAGTTGAAAAAAATGGATTTAAAGATCTGAAAAGATCTGATGCAGTGCTGTTTTCATATGCAGATTGAGCCAAGTAGGGCATCCAAACAGTTTCAAAGCTATCTTTCTCCCTTGTCCTTCTTCTGCTCTTTATTTAGTCGGGATCTGCTATGAATAAATAGTTGAATGAGTGGAATATCTTTAACCCGGGAAAGGAAAGGTGAAGTAGAAACAAGGAAGCTCTCTTCAGATATCAGAATAAGGACTGATACATTGTGATAATCAGGGTTCATCAGCCACATGATGTTGAGAAAACAGACCAGCAGATGGGGAGCCAGGGGGTTATTAGGAAGACGACTGAGGTAAACAGAAATGTTGGATTGTACAAGAGATGTGGGCACAACTTCAAAGAGAACTCAGCCATGGAGAATAAAGTAATCTGAGATGCCATATGTACAAATTATGTAGGCAAATCAATCAATTTTTATTTCTCCCGGTTTCTCACACCTTCAAAACTATGTTCTGTATTCCACATCTTTGCATGTATGGGCAACCTCTTCCAAAAGATATTTGTAATTTTGAGGAGTTTAGTGACCTAACTTGGTCATCTCTTCCTGCCTCTGCTCACTTCCTTTCTCTATCTCTTGTTAGAGTTCTTTGATGGCTGAGAATAGCCTTTTAATGTATAATCTGGTGGGAGGAAGAAGTGATAATGCAGGGTATCTTCTGACCTTCTTTGATGTTAGAAATTGTTTGGAGGAATGTGCGGGTATTGGAAGAGGGTGCTAGCTAATGAATAATCTGCACATAGGCACTTGGGCAAGCCATACAGGCTAGCGATCAATAATCTATAAATCAGATGGTTTGGGAGCATAGCTCAGAAGCTCATATACGTACTCATGGCTGGAGGGTTGTGCAACCTGAGGCTACCTAGGGGTCACTTTGCTACTTCTTGAGGGCTTCCCAGTGGCAGATCAAAGTGCTTGCTTGGTAATATATATAATGCTTGCTGTTTAGAATAAACTCTTTAATCTTCTCACTTACTTGTGTTTGTATTGCTTCTGAATACGCCTAGCATTTGGCAAGAAACCGCATAAGTTTTGTTATCCATCCATCCATCATCTATCCCTATCATCTATCTAAATCTATCTATCTAATCATCTATCTATCATCTAGCTATCTATCTATCTAATCTGTCATCTATCTCTATCTCTATCATCTATCTATCTATCTATCTATCTATCTATCTATCATCTATCTATCATCTCTAGGTAGTTTAGGAAAATCATGGAGGATACATCTGTTATTAAGCCCCCTGAATATCTATCTGTGTCTATTAGCTATAATGGCAAAGAGCAGCCGCCATTGACAGTTGCAATGCACTCAATATAAAATGTAGGGGGATGAGGTATATGAAATGCAGCATAATGGATTGATTGTGCCGAAACTGGTCTGCCTTTCAAGCCATTGTTTTAAAGATCTGTAGCACGGGTGGCTAATGATTAGCCCTCCAGATGTCATTGACAATGGAGATGGGGATAAGGGGAGTTGAAGTCCACTAAGCTCTCAAGGACCACCTCTTGACCACCCCATCTTAGAAGTTATGTCTGAATGTTTCAAAAATGGATGAACGTCTTACCAGAAAGCCACATTGCAGAAACCAGGCACATTCCTGAAAAAAGTGCTAAGAGAAGAAGAAGAAGAAGAAGAAGAAGAAGAGTTTGGATTTGATATCCCGCCTTTCACTCCCTTTAAGGAGTCTCAAAGCGGCTAACATTCTCCTTTCCCTTCCTCCCCCACAACAAACACTCTGTGAGGTGAGTGGGGCTGAGAGACTTCAAAGAAGTGTGACTGGCCCAAGGTCACCCAGCAGCTGCATGTGGAGGAGCGGAGACGCGAACCCGGATCCCCAGATTACGAGACTACCGCTCTTAACCACTACACCACACATCGAACCCTCATAGCTGATGCTCAAAAAGGATCTCAGGTCAGACTATAATAATGGAAAATTGCTCTGTGACCGTTCTGCAGCTTTTGGAATGTCAAGTCTCTGCTTATTGATTGGGCTCTGTGATATACTGACATGTCAGCCCTGTTCATTAATCTTCCAGTTGTAATGCAGGTGGCAGAAGAAACCCTCAAGAGGACATGGTGTGCAAGAGAGAGGAAGTTAACACACAGTGCATTAATGTGATTAGGCATTCCATATTCACTGGGCTGGAAATATTGTTTCAATGTGCCTTGTACCCCAATCAGATGAAACATTGATGTAGGTCTGCTAAGTGATTTCATCCTTAAAATGCCATGAAAAGATCTTCCAGTCTGCCCAGTGGCGGAGGAAGCCTCTCAGGCACCTGGGGCGAACCGTCCATAGTGGTGGGACACATAGTGCGCAGCCTGGGAGTCATTTTGGACTCACAGCTGTGGGACACACCAGGTGCGCAGCCTGGGAGTCATTTTGGACTCACAGCTGTCCATGGAGGCACAGGTTAACTCTGTGTCCAGGGCAGCTGTCTACCAGCTCCACCTGGTACGCAGGCTAAGACCCTACCTGCCCGCGAACTGTCTCACCAGAGTGGTGCATGCTCTAGTTATCTCACGCTTGGACTACTGCAACGCGCTCTACGTGGGGCTACCTTTGAAGGTGACCCGGAAACTGCAATTAATCCAGAATGCGGCAGCTAGACTGGTGACTGGGAGTGGCCGCCGGGACCACATAACACCGGTTCTGAGAGATCTGCATTGGCTCCCAGTACGTTTCCGAGCACGATTCAAAGTGTTGGTGCTGACCTTTAAAGCCCTAAACGGCCTCGGTCCTGTATACCTGAAGGAGCGTCTCCACCCCCATCGTTCAGCCCGGACACTGAGATCCAGCGCCGAGGGCCTTCTGGCGGTTCCCTCATTGCGAGAAGTGAGGCTACAGGGAACCAGACAGAGGGCCTTCTCGGTAGTGGCGCCCGCCCTGTGGAACGCCCTCCCATCAGATGTCAAAGAGATAAATAATTACCTGACATTCAGAAGACATCTTAAGGCAGCCCTGTTCAGGGAAGTTTTTAATATGTAACGCTGTACTGTTTTTAACACTGATTGGGAGCCGCCCAGAGTGGCTGGGGAAACTCAGCCAGATGGGCGGGGTATAAATAATAAATTATTATTATTATTATTATTATTATTATTATTATTATTATTATTATTATTATAGCAGCCATAGGGACAGGATGGGGTGCACAGTGCCCATAGGGATGGGATGTGCCATGGGGCCTCAGCCACCCTACAGCTGGGGAGGAAGGAAGTGGGCGGACAGCGCGGAGCCTGCGGGCGCCAAGATGCATAGCTCGGTTGCAATGCAGGCCCTACAGTGAGTGCTGTCCACAATTTTGTCGCCCCCGTCAGGGTGACACCCGGAGCGGACCACCCCCCAACCCTCTTCCTACACCCCTGAGTCTGCCACTGAGTCATCCAGAGGCTCATTAGTCACCTCTGACATCACCAGCTCTGGACCACATGAAGCAAGCAACTCTCATGGGCCAAAGTGGTAATGAAGTTGTTCTTGTTGCCTTCACTTCTGCTTGACAGATCCGGTCACCTAAGTTCAGTGAGTTCCCTCTCACTTGCAGACCTAGCATGATTTTTTCTGTCTGCCTTTGCTTAGTAAAAAAAATGGCACTGTGCCCATTGCAGCACTTGAAAGACCCTCAGGAGAAGCTCCTTTGATTTTCTGCAAGACTTGGAAGGAGTGTCAAAAAGCAAAGCTTTAAAATTAAAAGCACCTTTCTCCCAAATCCCTTTAATTGGAGTGCCTTGGGAAAATAATTAGCTGTGATTAAAAGCTTGACTTGCCTTTCAAAGTTAAATATGCCCCCACCTCTATACCCAGTCCTATCTGAAAGAGTATTTTGTGATTTGAGGACCCGATCCCCGCTTGGGGAATAAAGACACGTGGACACATAATGTAAGGTTAATGGGTAAGGTAAAGGCCACAACTTTATTGATTACAGCATGTGAGAAGGTATTGGCTTAAGCATTGGACCACGGAACATTAGACTCCACCCACTCGTAGAGGGGTGAGTCTGAGGAGGGGTTAACCACCAGTAGGGAAAGCCTGTTGATGCTAATCCAACTATAGGCTCTCTTCCTGATGTCACTGAAGGTCGTGCCATGGCCCCCCGCCACACGGGCATCGGACAGGATCCACGACCGCCGAATTCCTTTAGCGGAATACCCAAAATTGTCGGGGAAGGCGATGGCCACACCTTGCCACCCAAAACACCAACAACACATTCCAATGCCTAACCGCCAAATACCACGAAAGTTGTGACAGTTGCTACGAGGTAGGCGAAAAAAACCCAAGAGGCCGGGCCAATTTAGCCAATTGGAAAAAACTCCTACCAGGCCCCCTGGTTAAACAGGGCGACCAACCAGAGGTCCATAGCAAAGTCTCAGGAACAGCTAATCTAAAGGGAGTGGAGGGTGGGTGACTCGAAGAAAATGTGTGTGCGATGGTGGGGATCGCTGGCGCGGCTGCGTTTGAGCAGCAAGCCACACCCCCGCCGAGCTTCCCTATTGGGTGCCCAACTGGGGAGGGGCGTGGCGCCAGCCCTGGAGTTGAAGCAGGGGGCGGAGCACCCCCTGCATGACGCGGGAATCATCTCCCGATCACAACCCCTCCCCTCCTGGGAGGAGGAAAGGCTTTTCCCTCAGCCTGGTTTTGTTTCAAGTAATGCATTTTTTATGTTATTTTTTTGGATAGCTGAAGCCACAGAGAAACTCAGATCTCGGAGCGGTAGCAGGGCCTGATCCAGATGCTTTGTAAACAGTGAGAGCCAAATCAGGTACATGAGAACCCACCCCAAACCCACCTTGAGATTTGGGGTATACCTAAACATGAAGCACCCCTGAATAGTTCTGAAATGTCAAAGTGTTGCCTCTCTGTGAGGATCAGAACGTTCCTTTATGCAGCCCAGAGGAGGATCATTGACATCACTATTCATTCCAATAGTTCTCATTGGAATCCTCCTTGATTTCATTTTCCATTTCAAGAGCATTCTAGTATAGGTGAGCTAGAATACAGCCTCAGTACTAAATGAGTCCTACCTATTTCATTAACCTTTGTGAAAACTTAGAGCTGGACAGAAGTGGTATCTTACTTAGAAGCAAATCGGTACTCCACAAGCGAGGAGTGGGTTTTATTTCTTGCTGTTAGTACGAAACTCTGTTTAGGTTTAAACAGTCGATTAAATTAAACTGAAGCAATTTATTTACTACTTGTGTATACCATTTTATATCTGAAGATCACAGAGTGGTTTACAACATAAAAATATAAAATGAGAATACAAAACCAATAATAAAAAAGAGAACCCATTCCCTCAAACTTATTTCAAATGTCACATATGGTTTTATCAGCCAAAGACCTTTTGATAAAGACACTTTTTTTTTCCTGGGGAGAGCCTTCCATAAATGGTAATTTCACCTCAGAAAAGACCTGTTCTTGGGTTGCTACCCTCTTGTGGAGGAGGCAGACAAAGAAGGACATCAGAGGAAGTTGGTGGCCTTTGGGTCGGTTCATATGGGGAGAGGCAGTATTTGAGGTATTGCAGTCCTGAGTCAGTTAAAGGCATTTAAGGCTATAGAATACAGCCTCAGTACTAAATGAGTCCTACCAAACAGTCATTTCCAAATTCTGCCCCAACCAATTTATGATTCTCTGAGCATCACCAGTTTCCCTTTCTTGACCTGTGCAGTCTGTTGTATATTATAGGGTAAATATGTTGGGGATCAGACCCATCCTTTGCCTTTTATTCCCTGTCTTTTCTCTGAGGCTCATTGGTTTGCCACCTCAACCAATTACTTGAAGGCTGCATCCAGAAAGCTCTCTTGTTTTAGCTTCTCTAGCTCAGCTCTCTTTGCCCCAAAGGAGCAAATCTGTACTGTGAGAGCCAGGATCTCACAACTCCAAGCAAGCACACATCCTTTAAGAAGGATGTTGACAAGGTGGGACATGTGCAGAGGAGGGCAGCCAAGATAATCAAGCCATATGAGGAACAGTTGAAGGAGCTGGGTATGTTTAGCTTTGAAAAGAGGAGACTGAGAGGAGATTTGATAGCCATTTTTTTAATATCTAAAGGGCTGCTACATGAAAGATAGAGCAAGGTTGTTTTCTCCTGCTCTGGAAGGGAGGACTTGAACCAATGGCCTGAAGTTACAAAAAAGGAGATTCTGACTAAACATCGGGAAGAACTTTCTGACTGTGAGAGCTGTTTGACAGTGGAACGGTCTCGCTCGGAAAGTTGTGGATTCTCCTTACATTGAGGTTTTTAAGCAGAGGTTGGATGGCCATCTGTCATGGATGCTTTAGCTGAGATTCCTGCATTGCAGGGGGTTGGACTAGATGACCCTTGGATCCCTTCCCACTCTAATATTCTATGGTTCTATGATCCACAACTTAATTATCTACTAGCTTTTGAAATTCCCCGATCATCCAACCCAGTTCTTTGCTAAGATCGTGTATCCAAATGCTTTTGGAGATGCATGTTTCCAAAGTGTGTACATTTAGAGATGCACATATAATTGCAGGAATGTCCTGTGGATTTTCACAATAAACACACAGGGAGATTTCAGTGACATATTGTGTTTATTCCAATCATTTTATTCATTCATTTTCAGAAGGAGGGCTTCATTAATCAGCGATCAGTGAGCTCACTTCTTCAGTTGCTTTTTCTGGAGGTCAAATAAGTGATTTTGTCACAAAAGATAATGATGCTGAAGTTAATGAGAAGAGTCTTCTCCAACTACAAATCTGCAGAAAGATAACAACAGAAAGATAATTAAATGTTTCATTTTCTTTCCCTGTTAAATCCCTTGTTGTTTGCTTTGAAGTCAGTATGGGAACATGATCTTGGGGAGGAAATTGAAATTCTTTCTGGGGTGCAGTGATGGGGGAAATCAGCACAGTTGTTGGCAAGTTAGTCCAGTTCTGTGCCACCTTTCCATATTTAAAGGCAATAACTCACCAGCTGCATCAAAAGCACTTGTCCTTTATATTGTCATGGCAGCCCACCCTACTAGAAAGAGGATTCAAATTCACCAACAGATATTTGACTCAAAAAGGCTGTGCCATAAAAATATCTTAATTAGAGGGAAAAATTATTCAACTGAAAGGAAAGTATTTATTTAAGATGCATAATCTCCTCCTTGACTGAGAAGTCGAGGAGGAAGAGGTTAAATAAGTTATGGTCCATTGGGCAAAGGATTTTGGACATAACATCTATATGAATGAATGGCAACAGCTCTGGAGAGAAGAGAAGATATAAAGTTTACCGCGTGTTATAACTTGAAAGAAAACAGGATGAAAATGTTTTATTGATGGTACTTGACCTTGGCCAAATTGGCCAAAATGTATTAAAAAAACCTCAAACTTTTGTTGGAGATGTAAAAGAGGGGAGGGCACCTTAATGCACATGTGGTGGGATATTTCCGTTCCACCTTAAAAGGCAGCAGGCTTTGTGAGTCACAGAGTCTGCGTTTTTCCTGTTCACAGGATGTTTCTATTTTGATAGAGGTGCTGTCTCTCTCTTTGTCTGAACATGCAAGCAGGCAGTCAAGTTTCTTCCTTTGTTCTGACCAACTCTGAATAAACTTCTAAATAATGCTCTCCTGCGTGCATCTTTCGCTGTGTGAATTCTGCTGATAGAGCGTGCATCAGCTCTGGAATGTGACAAGCTATTTTCTGGAGCTCGTGTCGCTAATTGCTGATGCTGTATCTACGGGAGATCGATGGATCGTCCGGAGGCGACGTGGGGGCCATGATGGGCTTTATCTCCCTGGCAGTATCCCAACAACTTGACCTTGGCCAAATTGGCCAAAATGTATTAAAAAACCCTCAAACTTTTGTTGGAGATGTAAAAGAGGGGAGGGCACCTTAATGCACATGTGGTGGGACTGTGTGAGGATATGAGAATTTTGGGACATAATATACAACAAACTTAAAAAGATCTTTAAATTCTCCTTTAGAAGAAGAAGAAGAAGAAGAAGAAGAAGAAGAAGAAGAAGAAGAAGAAGAAGAAGCAGCAGCAGCAGCAGCAGCAGCAGCAGCAGTGGCAGCAGCCTTTCTGTTAGGCATTATGTTCATTGAAATAAAATAAAAAAACCCTTTAGGACCATCTTTATGTATGCAACCACAGCGGCCAGAATTCTGGTAGCAAAAAAGTGGAAAGGTAACTTAATTCCTACAAAGCTTGACTGGCAGGTGAAGATGATAGAATACCTGGAACTTGCGAAAATGACTGGGAGAATAACAGGAAACTCAAATCAGAAAGTGAGCAAAGAATGGGCAATATTTAAAGAATATTTCCAACAATACTGTGAAAATGCAAATCTCCTGACAGGTATAGATTGTATCTTGAATATTAAAGAAAATTATAAATGTAAAAAAAAATCCGTATGCAATAGATATAATAGGAAGTGTGTATAGGTTTAAAATATTTAGTAAGCACAATGAAGTGATTAGGAAGTCAAAAATATGTGTGATGTTAGATATGTGTAGTCAATTAACATTTAGTTGTCATTGTGGTATTGTTTTTGTCTGTTTGTGTTGTATTTTTTGGCAATAAAGATAATAAATTTGGGGGGAAAGAAAAAAAGAAAAATAGAGAGTCTTTGAACCTCTTTTGTTGACCACCAGCATTACATTTTCCATTTTTAAGTTTGGAATAGAGTAGTTGCTTTGGAAGATGATAATCAGGCATCCGTACAACCAGTCCAACAAAGTTGATGTTGAAGAATCATTGCTTTGACACTAGTGATCTTTGCTTCTTCCAGTACACTGGCATTAGTTTGTCTGTCTTCCCAGGTGATGTGTAAAAAAATTTGGAGACACCATTGATGGAATCTTTCAAGGAGTTGGAGATGGCGTTTATAAGTGGTCCATGTTTCACAAGCATACAGTAAGGTTGGTAGTACAATAGGTTTGTAAACAAGCATTTTTGTTACCCTTTGAAAGTCCCAGTCCTCAAACTCTCAGCATTTCAGTCGGGAGAAATCTGTACTCAAACAGCTCAGGCAATGCTGGATTTTGGAATCAACATCTGCCCTTGTCGAAAGATAACTGGTATACTTAGTCCGGTAACTTATGGGCAGCCAGCGCAATCTTTTTAACCCTAGCATAATATGATGGTGATATTCTGCCCAAGTGAGCAGTTGAGGCACTGTGTTGTGAACCAGCTGCAATGTCCGTGTCAACCACAAACAGAGCTCTGCCTAGAGTCCATTGTGAAAGTTATCCCAGTCCAGAAACCTTCATGTCAGTCAGTGCTGGTAAATGGCATTCCTAACCACTCAGGCAAACTGGGCTGCTCCTGACAGAACTTGTGGGGTGGGTATGTTCTTAAAGAAGACTTAACCTTACTTTAAGAACTAAGCTCACTCTCCCACAAGCTAGATATTCGTTGTATGGAACTATATTGAAATTTTCTTTTTACCCCTTTTCCAAAATGGGACTTTATTCCCCTTCAAGCTTGACTTCTAGGCTAATCCTGAACACTAGCTTTTTGAGAGACTTCACACCCCAGGAATTTAGCTCCTATGTACTTTCAGGATTTGACTCCTAGTGCACAATGACCTGAGTCCTTCTTAGTCTGTGCTGTTTTGATTAAATGATAGAATGCATGGCTGTTACTTACCCTCTCCCTGCTTAACTCGCCTTGAGGCTTTGTCAGCTAGGACAGAGGCGCTTCAGCAGCTGGGGCTCCCTGTGCTTCTTGAAGAGAGGCAGACCTTTTCTTGACAATCTCTGTTGGATTAGACACTCTGAAAGGAATTGGTTTAGGTCAGTGTGTTGTTTCAGCAACTCCATCTCAAAACTCAGTGCTAGGCTGAAAGACCAGGCTGGAAGACTACCCTGATTTTTGTTAGGTATAATTGATTTAATTGATTTAATTCGCACAGAAATGAAAAATGCATGTGCATGGATGAAAGTTTAAAATGGAAAATGGCTGCCTTGAATTAAAAGAAGGCACCCATGAATGGAATTGTCTGAATGTATGCATCACTTGGGTGCCATGGAAGGAAAATAAGAAAGATTACCCAGTTGCCTTGCAGCAAATCCGACCTCTCTCACATTTTCCAACCTTTGCGGAATGGTCTCCACATGTCTTAAGACAATTAGCGTGAAAGGCTTCACACTGCTTTCTAGTAGTAATATCTAAAAAGAAAAAAAGTGGAGAATCATAACTGAAACCATTCTAATATACTGTATTTTTCCATGTATAAGACTATATTTTCTGCCATTTTTCAAAAGTTTATAATTGGGGGTCATCTTATACATGGAATGTTTAAAATATTTATTTCTTAATTTTGGGCTTAAAAAATAGGGGTCATCATATACATGTGGGCGTCTTATACACGAAAAAGTACGGTATTTCATTCAACAGTATACACATATACACTCCATCTAAACTGATGCACATATTCTGCAAAACTATATGTCTATAATTTTACATATAAATTATTGAGCTATTTTCAACACCAGTAATGCATAAACGGCTTGAACATGAGCAGACGCTCGATACAAGTGGGAGTCTGATAAGGGCAGAGGTTTCCTGATTGGAAACCGACAAATTCTCTGCAAAATAAGGCATTTTCAAATGAGTTTTTCCACTATCTCTAAATTTAAATAAAGGAAACATTTCTCTATTACCTATGATCTTAAAAAATGGGGACACTCAATTAAATCCGTGGACAGTGGTTTTGGGACTAGCAGGAAAAAGTAGACAAATTCATGGAGGATATAACAGTCATGGAGCCCTTGGCATAGAATCATAGAATTACAGTGGTACCTCGGAATAAGTACTGAATTCGTTCCGGAGGTCCGTACTTAACCTGAAACTGTTCTTAACCTGAAGACCACTTTAGCTAATGGGGCCTCCTGCTGCTGCTGTGCCGCCGGAGCACAATTTCTGTTCTCATCCTGAAGCAAAGTTCTTAACCTGAAGCACTATTTCTGGGTTAGCGGAGTCTGTAACCCGAAGCGTATGTAACCTAAAGCATATGTAACCCGAGGTACCACTGTATAGAGTTGGAAGAGACCTTAATGGTCATCTAGCACAACTCTTTGTAATGCAGAAATCTCAAGTAAAGCATCCATGACAGATAGCATCCAGCGTCTGCTTAAAAACCTTAAATGAAGGAGAGTCCACCACCTTCTGATGGAGTCCGTTCCACAGTCGCTCTCCTCTGCACACATTCCAGCTTGTCAACATCCTTCTTAAATTGTGGCACCCAGAGCTGGACACAATATTCCTGGTGTGGTCTAACCCAGGCAGAATAAAGGTAAAGGGACCCCTGACCATTAGGTCCAGTCATGACTGACTCTGGGGTTGTGCGCTCATCTCGCTCTATAGGCCGAGGGAGCCGGCGTTTGTCCGCAGACAGCTTCCGGGTCATGTGGCCAGCATGACTAAGCAGCTTCTGGCAAACCAGAGCAGCACATGGAAATGCCGTTTACCTTCCTGCCGGAGCGGTACCTATTCATCTACTTGCAATTTGACGTGCTTTTGAACTGCTAGGTTGGCAGGAGCAGGGAACGAACAACGAGAGCTCACCCAGTCACGGGGATTCGAACCGCCGACCTTCTTATCAGCAAGTCCTAGGCTCTGTGGTTTAACCCACAGCGCCACCTGCGTCCCTCCTATGCCTCTCTTCTACATCCATGTAATCAAGACGAATTATAAGAGTGAGGCTTAGGTCTCTCCCCCACACATGAGACGACTCTGGAAGTTAATTTATTTAGATTTATTGGTTCAACAAAAAGCCCCAGTTGGAGCTCCGCAAATTTCAATCTTCCTTCGATTCCACTGTTGCCAGGAATGAGCTCCGCCCCCTTCTCCCCCAACAGGAAAACCCCCACCTCCCCTTCCTGTACTTTTCACACTTCTCAGCTAATCTCATGAGTCTACGTGATCGGGGTGATTCCCCTCTCCCTATCTGAGCCTTTCCTTTGACTAACTGCTTCTCCCCCCTCCTGTAGGAATCCTTCATCCTCCTTCCTCTGTGCCTGCTCTTTTGCAGGGCGATGAGTGGCATAGAGTGAAGGATAACAGATGGATCGTGTCCAAATTGTGGATTTGTCCCTCCTTCAGGCCCGTTGTTTTAAACACCTGCAGCATGGTTAGCTAATGTGTAGCCCTCTTGATTTTGTCCCATCATCCCTGAGCATTGTCAATGGTAGTGCGGATGACAGGAGTCCACTAAGCTCTGCAGGGCCACATCTTGACCACCCCAGTCAATATTTCATATCTAAATATTTCAAATTTGGTTATGTCTTACTTTTCTTCCCTGCAGAAAGCAGGAATACCCATGAAAGGACCACATGGGAAAGCCAACAAACATTAATAGTTGATACTTGACAAAAGTGGCGCTGTGGGTTAAAGCCTCAGCACCTAGGACTTGCCAATCGAAAGTTCGGCGGTTCGAATCCCCACGGCGGGGTGCGCTCCCGTTGCTCGGTCCCAGCGCCTGCCAACCTAGCAGTTCGAAAGCACCCCCGGGTGCAAGTAGATAAATAGGGACCGCTTACTAGTGGGAAGGTAAACGGCGTTCCGTGTGCTGCGCTGGCTCGCCAGATGCAGCTTGTCACGCTGGCCACGTGACCCGGAAGTGTCTGCGGACAGCGCTGGCCCCCCGGCCTATAGAGTGAGATGGGCGCACAACCCTAGAGTCTGGGAAGACTGGCCGGTACGGGCAGGGGTACCTTTACCTTTACCTTTTACTTGACAAAGATCTCAAGTTAGACTGCCAGAAAGGAAAATGACAACAGAACTCTGTGACAGTTCTGTGTCTTCTGTAAGGCTAAAAGTCCTCTCGTTTATTTAGCTCTCTTATAAATGATGCCTAAGCATTGATGCATAAGCACTGCCTGTGGTGGAAGAATAGCTATCATATCTCCACTCAGTCTTCTTTGCAGGTTAAACATACCAAACTCCTTCAACAGTTCCTCATAAGGCTTGGTTTGCAGACCACTGATCATCTTGGTTACCCTTCTCTGCACAGGTTCCAGCTTGTCAATATCCTTCTTAAACTGTGGTGACCAGAACTGGACATAGTACACCAGCTGGGGTCTGACCAAGTCAGAATAGAGCGGCACTATTAGTTCCCTTGATCTGGACACTATACTTCTGTTAATGCAGCCTGGAATAACATAATGTTATACCGCTGCATCACACTACTGACTCATGTTTATCTTGTGGTCTACTAAGATCCCTAGATGCTTTCCGCATGTACTACTGACAAACCATGTGCCCCTCATCTGATATTGGTGCAGTTGATCATTCCTCCCTAACAGTAGAACCTTACACTTGTCCCAATCTGTTACGGCCATATTGAATCTTGATTCTGTCTTCTGCAGCATTAGTTATCCTCCCAGTTTGGTGTCAATTGCAAATTTGTTGAGCATCCCCTCAATTCCTTCATCCAAGTCGTTCATAAAGACATTGTACAATAACAGGCTCAGGGGAGAACCCTGCAGAACCTGACTTGTCACTTTCTTCTAGGACGATGGGGAACCTCATCTTACCAGCTTCTCCACAAGAATATCATGCAGAAAGCCATCAAAAGCCTTGCTGAAATCAAGATATACTATGACATAGCATTCCCCTGATCCACCAAGCGTGAAACTCTCTATAGAAATAATATTCATCTGGCATGGCTTCTTTTTGAGAAACCCATGCTATCTCTTAGTAATCAATCTATCAGGGGCTGTTAGCTATAATGGTAGAGAGAAGCCCCCACAGAGAGATGATATACATTGAATCCAAAATGTAGCAGAATGAGGTATGAAACTCAACATAATGGATAGATTACTCCCCAAATGTGAACTTGTCACTCCTTCAAGCCCATTGCTTTAAACATCTGTATCATGGCTGGCTAAAAAGCAGAGACATTGTTGCCAACAAAGGTCCATATAGTTAAAGCTATGGTTTTCCCAGTAGTGATGTATGGAAGTGAGAGCTGGACCATAAAGAAGGCTGATCGCTGAAGAATCGATGCTTTTGAATTATGGTGCTGGAGGAGACTCTTGAGAGTCCCATGGACTGCAAGAAGAACAAACCTCTCCATTCTGAAGGAAATCAGCCCTGAGTGCTGACTGGTAGGACAGATCCTGAAGCTGAGGCTCCAATACTTTGGCCACCTCATGAGAAGAGAAGGCTCCCTGGAAAGGCCCCTGATGCTGGGAAAGATGGAGGGCACAAGGAGAAGGGGGCAACAGAGGACAAGATGGTTGGATAGCGTTCTCAAAGCTACCAGCATGAGTTTGACCAAACTGCAGGAGGCAGTGGAAGACAGGAGTGCCTGGCCTGCTCTGGTCCATGGGGTCACGAAGAGTCGGATACGACTAAACGACTAAACAACAACAACAACATTGCTGGATAATGAATAGCCCTCTACATTTTGTCCCATCATCCCTGGTCATTGACAATGCTGATGGGGATGATGAGAGTTGAAGTCCTCTAAGCTCTGGAGGACCACCTCTTGACCACCCCATCCTATAAGTTATGTCTGAATGTTTCAAAAACAGATGTATGTCTTACCAGCAGAAACCAGGCATAGCCCTGAAAAGATAACAAGGAAAAGCCATTGAACCTTCATAGCTGATGCTCAAAAGGGATCTCAGGTTAGACAGCAATAATGGAAAAGAGCTCTGTGACTGTTCTGCAGCTTCTCGAATGCCAAGTCTCTGCTTATTTATAGGGCTCTGTGATATACTGACATGTCAGCTCTGTTCATTAATCTTCTGCAGTTGGCAGAAGAAACTCTCAAGAGAACATGGTGTGTAAGAGAGAGGAAGTTAACACACAGTACATTAATCTGACCAGGCATCGAGGATTCACTGGGCTGGAAATATTGTTTCTATGTGCCCTGTTCCCCAATCAGATGAAACATTGGTCATGGCTTGCTAAGTGATTTCATCCTTGAAGTGTCATGCAATGCACTCACAGTCTGCCACTGAGTACTCCAAAGACTTCTCCACCACCTTTGACATGACGAGCAGTATGCCAAATGAAGCAACTCTATTGGGCAATGTTGTCAGAAATCAGAATAATAGAACCACAGAGTTGGAAGGTACACCAAGGGTCATCTAGTCCAACCTCCTGCAATGCAGGAATCTCAGCTAACGCATCCATGACTGATGGCCATCAAACCTCCGCCCTGTAAGGAGAATCCACAACTTTCTGAGTTGTTAAATTAAATTGAAGCCATTTATTTGCTACTTGTGTATACCATTCTTTATCTGAGGATCACAGAGTGGTTTACAACATAAAAAAATATAAAATGAGAATGTTGTTGTTTAGTCGTTTAGTCGTGTCCGACTCTTCGTGACCCCATGGACCAGAGCACGCCAGGCACCTCTGTCCTCCACTACCTCCCGCAGTTTGGTCAAACTCATGCTGGTAACCTCGAAAACACTATCCAACCATCTCGTCCTCTGTCGCCCCCTTCTCCTTGTGCCCTCCATCTTTCCCAGCATCAGTGTCTTCTCCAGGGAGTCTTCTCTTCTCATGAGGTGGCCAAAGTACTGGAGCCTCACCTTCACGATCTGTCCTTCCAGTGAGCACTCAGGGCTAATTTCCTTCAGAATGGATGTGTTTGATCTTCTTGCAGTCCATGGGACTCTCAAGAGTCTTCTCCAGCACCATAATTCAAAAGCATCAATTCTTCGGCGATCAGCCTTCTTTATGGTCCAGCTCTCACTTCCACACATCACTACTGGGAAAACCATGGCTTTAACTATACGGACCTTTGTTGTCAAGGTGACGTCTCTACTTCTCAAGATGCTATCTAGGCCTGTCATTGCCCTTCTCCCAAGAAGCAGGCGTCTTTTAATTTCGTGGCTGCTGTCACCATCTGAATACAAAACCGATAATAAAAAACAGAACCCATTCCCTCAAACTTATTTCAAATGTCACATATGGTTTTATCAGCCAAAGACCTTTTTATAAAGACACTTTTTTTCTTTCCTGGGGAGAGCCTTCCATAAATGGGAATTCAGCCCAGAAAAGACCTCTTCTTGGGTTGCTACCCTTTTGTGGAGGAGGCAGACAAAGAAGGACCTCAGAGGAAGTTGGCAGCCTTTGGGTCGGTTCATAGGGGGAGAGGCAGTATTTGAGGTATTGCAGTCCTGAGTCAGTTAAAGGCATTTAAGGCTATATAGGTCAGCTTCCTCTCTTTTCTCCTTGGGTCTACTCTGGGCATCCACTGCCTTGGTCTCCTGCCCACCCCAAAGAGAGGTGCCTAGGAAGGGGCATGCCCCCAGCCCTAGTGTCCCAACGGAGAGTGGCCAAAGGTGAACATGAGGCCAGGCCCTTATTCACCTTGGGAGGCAGCAGCTGGTGCCACCAGGCCTGTGTGGCAGAAAGGCTCCCTTTTGGCACCGGCCACTCAGCTACCAGACAAGGACAAGAAAGGCCAGCGTGGCAACTGCCTGTCTGCCCAGCCTCCCACTTGTCTGCCCTTTCCCAACACCAAGGGCTGGCAAACTGGCTGGCTGGCTGGGCTCCCTCACCCACTTGTGTACTCTGAGGCCACCTCAGCTCTTGACACCCAGCACCCCCTGGCTAATCTTCCCCAAGCATCACCCTTTGGAAACAACCATCCAAGCTGGACCAGAACCACCGCAAAGCAGTGCCACCCACCCCCAACTCAGACAGTCCCTTCAGAAGCATGCCATGCTAAGTGGTATCAAAAGACCCTGAGAGGTTGATGAGAATTAACAAGGACACATTTCCCCTGTCTCTCTTTTGAATTTCCCTTTTGAATCTAGGGAGTGCTCTTACCACTGTCTCCTTCAACTCCCTGGTTTCCCAACACAAGTCAATAGGATTTCCAAAATTTTCATTTCATGGATGCAGGATGGGCTGGGTTGGTCCAAAATCTGACACAATCTAAATTACAAGCTGGGCCAGAAATCAGATCCAGGTATCTGTTCACAGCCATACTAAGCATTTTTAAAAATAGGATCTTTATTCTTACCAGAATAACAGCAACGAATGTCTTTACCACAACTTCCAATGTCTGAATAGATGAGAGGACATTCCTTCATTACACAGTATGCGGGCACAGCACCATACATGTACGAATTTAGGTCTGACACATCAGTGAATCCTGTAGTCACAGAGCAACAAATGACCTTTATCTGCCTCTCCACCTACATGAGACTTCAAGCTGGATGGCTAGGAAAATAGAATCTAATAAATAACACTATAAGTTAAAATATATACCATATTTTTCGCTCTATAAGACGCACCAGACCATAAGACGCACCTAGTTTTTGGAGGAGGAAAACAAGAAAAAAAATATTCTGAACCTCAGAAACCAGAACAACAAGAGGGATTGCTGCACAGTGAAAGAAAAGGAATACAACAGACTCCTTCTTGCTGTACTGAAACCCAACTTTAAGCTACCACAATCCCTACACAAACCTGCCGCTGGTACCCAGTGTACTCAGGCCTCTGCCATTGTTGAAAATTGCATGACATGTGCATTTAACCTGCGCGGTTTCAGTTGTAAAGGACAAGGTGAGGATGCTGTTGTGAGATGTCACAGGAAGTCAGTTTATCCTGTGACACCATATAAGAGCATCCCTACCAGTCCCAGAGCTGCATGATGATAGGCCTTTGCTTAAAGCTGAGTGGTTACTTCGCAACAAGTAAACCCAAGCAGACCAGTGTAAAAAGAGCTTTTGAGCTCTTCACCTTGCTTCCCTGGAAAGGCATTTTCAGCCTGCCGTGTGTCGGGTTCTCCCCACCTCATAAGCCACCTTATGGAAGGCAGGTTAGGTAGCTGAGGGCAGAATCAAAAGATAACCTAATTTTGTCTATATGCAAAATTTTGCACATGTGCTTTACCCTTGGAAGCAAACACCTACATGAGGTGTAGAGCTA
Source organism: Podarcis raffonei (assembly GCF_027172205.1). NCBI lineage: Eukaryota > Metazoa > Chordata > Lepidosauria > Squamata > Lacertidae > Podarcis > Podarcis raffonei. The sequence goes on along the minus strand of NC_070604.1, from coordinate 117,776,238 downwards.
CTGCATATGGAAATTGGAAAGGTAGAACTTGGAAACAAAAATGGAAGAGGACGAAGAATCTGGGATACGTTTTGGCCCTACACGGTGATATTATTCATTCCTCTCCTCAAGTAATTTCTTGCCTGGATTGGGAATGACTAGCAGAGCAAGCACAACATTGAAAAACTATATGGTCTTCATAGCTCTGAGAAGGTCAAGGTGGATGCTCCTTGTACCCCAACCTGAGACGTAATGAAGAGGCAATGCGCACCCTTCTAGGGATTACAAAATATCCGGTGATTGGAGCCCTAGGCATTTCACAATGAATTACAAAATGCCTTCCCTGTGTTACCCTTCCAGAGGCTGTGGTATTCCAGAGAGAGGAAATTGTGGCAGAGTACATTAATCTGGCCATGCATTCACGATTCACCCAGTTGGAAATATGGTTTCAATGTGGTTCAGATCCCACTAATAACCGAGATCTTTGTCAAGCAAAACTGATTTGCTGGTTTTTCCTTGCTGTTCAAGAAGTTCTGTACAGTACATTGACCTCATGATGCATTCAAGATTCACTGAATTGGAAAAATGGTATCATATCCCCTGAAGCATTACTTAGTCATCATAGCCACTGATCCATGTTTCATCCCTTGTGGGTTCCATAGCTGGTCCCACCCCCCTCCTCTGCATCCAACCAGTCCATGAGAGATATACACTTCTGGGAGAAGAATTGACAGATTAACTTTCTGTCTAAGAGCTCTCACTTGATAGAAAATAATTACATTGTGATTGATGATATACATATGACCTGAATATTAAATCAGTTTGGAGATATGAGTGAATAGGGAGAATGCCCACCGTGGGGTGGATCGCCAAGAGGTGGACTAGGCCTTGTAACAGAGGACCAAGAGAACCAAGAACGATTATTATTATTAATTAACTTGGTTTTGTTGTTGTTTAGTCATGTCCGACTCTTCGTGACCCCATGGACCAGAGCATGCCAGGCACTTCTGTCTTCCACTGCCTTCCGCAGTTCGGTCAAACTCATGCAAGTAGCTTCAAGAACACTGTCCAACCACCTTGTCCTCTGTCATCCCCTTCTCATTGTGCCCTCCATCTTTCCCAACATCAGTGTCTTTTCCAGGAGTCTTGTCTTCTCATGAGGTGGCCAAAGTATTGGAGCCTCAGCTTCAGGATCTGTCCTTCCAGTGAGCACTCAGGGCTCATTTCCTTAAGAATGGATAGGTTTGATCTTCTTGCAGTCCATGGGACTCTCAAGAGTCTCCTCCAGCACCATAATTCAAAAGCATCAATTAATGAACAGAGCTGACATGTCAGTATATCACAGAGCCCTGTAAAGAAGCAGAGACTTGGCATTCGAGAAGCTGCAGAACAGTCACAGAGCTCTTTTCCATTATTGTTGTCTAAACTGAGGTCCCTTTTCAGCATCAGCTATAAAGGTTCAATGGCTTTTCCTTGCTGTCTTTTCAGGGCTATGCCTGGTTTCTGCTGGTAAGACATACGTCTGTTTTTGAAGCATTCAGACATAACTTATAGGATGGGGTGGTCAAGAGGTGGTCCTCCAGAGCTTAGAGGACTTCAACTCTCATCATCCCCATCAGCATTGTCAATGACCAGGGATGATGGGACAAAATGTAGAGGGCTAATCATTATCCAGCAATGTTGTTGTTGTTGTTTAGTCGTTTAGTCGTATCCGACTCTTCGTGACCCCATGGACCAGAGCAGGCCAGGCACTCCTGTCTTCCACTGCCTCCTGCAGTTTGGTCAAACTCATGCTGGTAGCTTTGAGACCACTATCCAACCATCTCGTCCTCTGTTGTCCCCTTCTCCTTGTGCCCTCCATCTTTTCCAACATCAGGTTCTTTTCCAGGGAGCCTTCTCTTCTCATGAGGTGGCCAAAGTATTGGAGCCTCAGCTTCAGGATCTGTCCTACCAGTCAGCACTCAGGGCTGATTTCCTTCAGAATGGAGAGGTTTGTTCTTCTTGCAGTCCATGGGACTCTCAAGAGTCTCCTCCAGCACCATAATTCAAAAGCATCGATTCTTCAGCGATCAGCCTTCTTTATGGTCCAGCTCTCACTTCCATACATCACTACTGGGAAAACCATAGCTTTAACTATATGGACCTTTGTTGGCAACAATGTCTCTGCTTTTTAGCCAGCCATGATACATATGTTTAAAGCAATTGGCTTGAAGGAGTGACAAGTTCACATTTGGGGAGTAATCTATCCATTATGTTGAGTTCCATACCTCATTCTGCTACATTTTGGATTCAATGTATATCATCTCTCTGTGGGGGCTTCTCTCTACCATTATAGCTAACAGCCCCTGATAGATTGATTACTAAGAGATAGCATGGGTTTCTCAAAAAGAAGCCATGCCAGATGAATATTATTTCTATAGAGAGTTTCACGCTTGGTGGATCAGGGGAATGCTATGTCATAGTATATCTTGATTTCAGCAAGGCTTTTGATGGCTTTCTGCATGATATTCTTGTGGAGAAGCTGGTAAGATGAGGTTCCCCATTGTCCTAGAAGAAAGTGACAATTCAGGTTCTGCAGGGTTCTCCCCTGAGCCTGTTATTGTACAATGTCTTTATGAACGACTTGGATGAAGGAATTGAGGGGATGCTCAATAAATTTGCAATTGACACCAAACTGGGAGGATAACTAATGCTGCAGAAGACAGAATCAAGATTCAATATGGCCGTAACAGATTGGGACAAGTGTAAGGTTCTACTGTTAGGGAGGAATGATCAACTGCACCAATATCAGATGAGGGGCACATGGTTTGTCAGTAGTACATGCGGAAAGCATCTAGGGATCTTAGTAGACCACAAGATAAACATGAGTCAGTAGTGTGATGCAGCGGTATAACATAATGTTATTCCAGGCTGCATTAACAGAAGTATAGTGTCCAGATCAAGGGAACTAATAGTGCCGCTCTATTCTGACTTGGTCAGACCCCAGCTGTTGTACTATGTCCAGTTCTGGTCGCCACAGTTTAAGAAGGATATTGACAAGCTGGAACCTGTGCAGAGAAGGGTGACCAAGGTAATCAAGCGTCTGGGACAAAGCCTTACAATAACCGGTTGTAGGAGCTATGTATGTTTAGGCTGGAAAAGAGGAAACTTAAGGAGATATGATAGCCATCTTCAAATATATCAAGGGCTGTCATATGGAAGAGGGAACAAGCTTGTTTTCTCCTGCTCTGGAGAATTGTTCCCATTTTTTTCCCATGTAGCAAAACTTATGAGATTTCAACTTGTGCCCATTGCTTTCAGGGCATACAGCCCAATGGGTTTCTCTTAGTGAGAGAGGGGTGGTAATGTATAATTCAATGTATATTGCCTAGGGCTCCAACCAATGAAGATTTTGTAATGCCCAGAAGGGTATTACAAAATACCCTTCTGGGCAGAATAAAACTGGACTTTTCTGCAGTTGAAAGTGTCTGTGTGTGCTTCTTCCCTTTCTACTCATTTTACTTATTGCTCTTATAACTAACCATCTAGCTAAGGGACAGTCATGTTTTGCATTGAGAACAAATACCGTTATAAGGTATAAGGAAAGCTTGGATGGAGAATGGACTATCCTGCTACTTCAATGATTCTGTGAAGCATATCAGCTGCATCAGCTCACTCCATACCTAATCCAAGGTCAAGACACGAGGTTCAACTCTGCATGGCAGCTATGACATTGCTCCAATAAATTCCCATAACCACTCCCCAAATTAGTAAATTCGAGATATGGTCTGCTCATGCATGGGATCCCTGTGCCTTGCAAGAATGTTGATCTTACCAGCACACGCTCCCTCTGCATGGCTGAATCTGCTCCGTACTATAGATGTTGCAAGTTGCATTGGGTTGCCTAGAGCAAAATAAATTGACTAACAGATTGGAGAAGATCAGTCTACATCCCAATCCCAAAGAAGGGCAGTATCAAAGAATGCTCCAACTACCACACAATTGCACTCATTTCACACACTAGCAAGGTTATGCTTAAAATTCTACAAGGCAGGCTTAAGCAGTATGTGAACCGAGAACTCCCAAAAGTGCAAGCTGGATTTCGAAGGGGCAGAGGAACCAGAGACCAAATTGCAAACATGCGCTGGATTATGGAGAAAGCTAGAGAGTTCCAGAAAAACATCTACTTCTGCTTAATTCACTATGCAAAAGCCTTTGACTGTGTCAACCATAGCAAACTATGTCAAGTTCTTAAAGAAATGGGAGTGCCTGATCACCTCATCTGTCTCCTGAGAAATCTATATGAGTTAGAACTGGATATGGAACAACTGATTGGTTCAAAATTGGGAAAGGAGTACGGCAAGGCTGTATATTGTCTCCCTGCTTATTTAACTTATATGCAGAATTCACCATGCGAAAGGCTGGGCTGGATGAATCCCAAGCCAGAAGTAAGATTGCCATAAGAAATATCTACAACCTCAGATATGCAGATGACACATATGACCTTGATGGCATAAAGTGAGGAGGAATTAAATAACCTTTTAATGAGGGTGAAAAAGGAGAGTGCAAAATATGGTCTGAAGCTCAACATCAAAAAATCCAAGATCATGGCCAGTGGTCCCATCACCTCCTGGCAAATAGAAGGGGAAGAAATGGAGGCAATGAGAGATTTTACTTTCTTGGGCTCCATGATGGTGACTGCAGTCATGAAATTAAAAGACGCCTGCTTCTTGGGAGGAAAGTAATGACAAACCTAGACAGCATCTTAAAAAGCAGAGACATCACCTTGCCAACAAAGGTCCGTATAGTTAAAGCTATGGTTTTCTCAGTAGTAATGTATGGAAGTGAGAGCTGGACCATAAAGAAGGCTGATCGCTTTTGAATTATGGTGCTGGAGGAGACTCTTGAGAGTCCCATGGACTGCAAGAAGATCAAACCTATCCATTCTTAAGGAAATGAGCCCTGAGTGCTCACTGGAAGGACAGATCCTGAAGCTGAGGCTCCAATACTTTGGCCACCTCATGAGAAGACAAGACTCCTGGAAAAGACACTGATGTTGGGAAAGATGGAGGGCACAATGAGAAGGGGATGACAGAGGACAAGGTGGTTGGACAGTGTTCTTGAAGCTACTTGCATGAGTTTGACCGAACTGCGGAAGGCAGTGGAAGACAGAAGTGCCTGGCATGCTCTGGTCCATGGGGTCACGAAGAGTCGGACATGACTAAACAACAACAAAACCAAGTTAATTAATAATAATAATCGTTCTTGGTTCTCTTGGTCCTCTGTTACAAGGCCTAGTCCACCTCTTGGCGATCCACCCCACGGTGGGCATTCTCCCTATTCACTCATATCTCCAAACTGATTTAATATTCAGGTCATATGTATATCATCAATCACAATGTAATTATTTTCTATCAAGTGAGAGCTCTTAGACAGAAAGTTAATCTGTCAATTCTTCTCCCAGAAGTGTATATCTCTCATGGACTGGTTGGATGCAGAGGAGGGGGGTGGGACCAGCTATGGAACCCACAAGGGATGAAACATGGATCAGTGGCTATGATGACTAAGTAATGCTTCAGGGGATATGATACCATTTTTCCAATTCAGTGAATCTTGAATGCATCATGAGGTCAATGTACTGTACAGAACTTCTTGAACAGCAAGGAAAAACCAGCAAATCAGTTTTGCTTGACAAAGATCTCGGTTATTAGTGGGATCTGAACCACATTGAAACCATATTTCCAACTGGGTGAATCGTGAATGCATGGCCAGATTAATGTACTCTGCCACAATTTCCTCTCTCTGGAATACCACAGCCTCTGGAAGGGTAACACAGGGAAGGCATTTTGTAATTCATTGTGAAATGCCTAGGGCTCCAATCACCGGATATTTTGTAATCCCTAGAAGGGTGCGCATTGCCTCTTCATTACGTCTCAGGTTGGGGTACAAGGAGCATCCACCTTGACCTTCTCAGAGCTATGAAGACCATATAGTTTTTCAATGTTGTGCTTGCTCTGCTAGTCATTCCCAATCCAGGCAAGAAATTACTTGAGGAGAGGAATGAATAATATCACCGTGTAGGGCCAAAACGTATCCCAGATTCTTCGTCCTCTTCCATTTTTGTTTCCAAGTTCTACCTTTCCAATTTCCATATGCAGTAGCTCTACACCTCATGTAGGTGTTTGCTTCCAAGGGTAAAGCACATGTGCAAAATTTTGCATATAGACAAAATTAGGTTATCTTTTGATTCTGCCCTCAGCTACCTAACCTGCCTTCCATAAGGTGGCTTATGAGGTGGGGAGAACCCGACACACGGCAGGCTGAAAATGCCTTTCCAGGGAAGCAAGGTGAAGAGCTCAAAAGCTCTTTTTACACTGGTCTGCTTGGGTTTACTTGTTGCGAAGTAACCACTCAGCTTTAAGCAAAGGCCTATCATCATGCAGCTCTGGGACTGGTAGGGATGCTCTTATATGGTGTCACAGGATAAACTGACTTCCTGTGACATCTCACAACAGCATCCTCACCTTGTCCTTTACAACTGAAACCGCGCAGGTTAAATGCACATGTCATGCAATTTTCAACAATGGCAGAGGCCTGAGTACACTGGGTACCAGCGGCAGGTTTGTGTAGGGATTGTGGTAGCTTAAAGTTGGGTTTCAGTACAGCAAGAAGGAGTCTGTTGTATTCCTTTTCTTTCACTGTGCAGCAATCCCTCTTGTTGTTCTGGTTTCTGAGGTTCAGAATATTTTTTTTCTTGTTTTCCTCCTCCAAAAACTAGGTGCGTCTTATGGTCTGGTGCGTCTTATAGAGCGAAAAATATGGTATATATTTTAACTTATAGTGTTATTTATTAGATTCTATTTTCCTAGCCATCCAGCTTGAAGTCTCATGTAGGTGGAGAGGCAGATAAAGGTCATTTGTTGCTCTGTGACTACAGGATTCACTGATGTGTCAGACCTAAATTCGTACATGTATGGTGCTGTGCCCGCATACTGTGTAATGAAGGAATGTCCTCTCATCTATTCAGACATTGGAAGTTGTGGTAAAGACATTCGTTGCTGTTATTCTGGTAAGAATAAAGATCCTATTTTTAAAAATGCTTAGTATGGCTGTGAACAGATACCTGGATCTGATTTCTGGCCCAGCTTGTAATTTAGATTGTGTCAGATTTTGGACCAACCCAGCCCATCCTGCATCCATGAAATGAAAATTTTGGAAATCCTATTGACTTGTGTTGGGAAACCAGGGAGTTGAAGGAGACAGTGGTAAGAGCACTCCCTAGATTCAAAAGGGAAATTCAAAAGAGAGACAGGGGAAATGTGTCCTTGTTAATTCTCATCAACCTCTCAGGGTCTTTTGATACCACTTAGCATGGCATGCTTCTGAAGGGACTGTCTGAGTTGGGGGTGGGTGGCACTGCTTTGCGGTGGTTCTGGTCCAGCTTGGATGGTTGTTTCCAAAGGGTGATGCTTGGGGAAGATTAGCCAGGGGGTGCTGGGTGTCAAGAGCTGAGGTGGCCTCAGAGTACACAAGTGGGTGAGGGAGCCCAGCCAGCCAGCCAGTTTGCCAGCCCTTGGTGTTGGGAAAGGGCAGACAAGTGGGAGGCTGGGCAGACAGGCAGTTGCCACGCTGGCCTTTCTTGTCCTTGTCTGGTAGCTGAGTGGCCGGTGCCAAAAGGGAGCCTTTCTGCCACACAGGCCTGGTGGCACCAGCTGCTGCCTCCCAAGGTGAATAAGGGCCTGGCCTCATGTTCACCTTTGGCCACTCTCCGTTGGGACACTAGGGCTGGGGGCATGCCCCTTCCTAGGCACCTCTCTTTGGGGTGGGCAGGAGACCAAGGCAGTGGATGCCCAGAGTAGACCCAAGGAGAAAAGAGAGGAAGCTGACCTATATAGCCTTAAATGCCTTTAACTGACTCAGGACTGCAATACCTCAAATACTGCCTCTCCCCCTATGAACCGACCCAAAGGCTGCCAACTTCCTCTGAGGTCCTTCTTTGTCTGCCTCCTCCACAAAAGGGTAGCAACCCAAGAAGAGGTCTTTTCTGGGCTGAATTCCCATTTATGGAAGGCTCTCCCCAGGAAAGAAAAAAAGTGTCTTTATAAAAAGGTCTTTGGCTGATAAAACCATATGTGACATTTGAAATAAGTTTGAGGGAATGGGTTCTGTTTTTTATTATCGGTTTTGTATTCAGATGGTGACAGCAGCCACGAAATTAAAAGACGCCTGCTTCTTGGGAGAAGGGCAATGACAGGCCTAGATAGCATCTTGAGAAGTAGAGACGTCACCTTGACAACAAAGGTCCGTATAGTTAAAGCCATGGTTTTCCCAGTAGTGATGTGTGGAAGTGAGAGCTGGACCATAAAGAAGGCTGATCGCCGAAGAATTGATGCTTTTGAATTATGGTGCTGGAGAAGACTCTTGAGAGTCCCATGGACTGCAAGAAGATCAAACACATCCATTCTGAAGGAAATTAGCCCTGAGTGCTCACTGGAAGGACAGATCGTGAAGGTGAGGCTCCAGTACTTTGGCCACCTCATGAGAAGAGAAGACTCCCTGGAGAAGACACTGATGCTGGGAAAGATGGAGGGCACAAGGAGAAGGGGGCGACAGAGGACGAGATGGTTGGATAGTGTTTTCGAGGTTACCAGCATGAGTTTGACCAAACTGCGGGAGGTAGTGGAGGACAGAGGTGCCTGGCGTGCTCTGGTCCATGGGGTCACGAAGAGTCGGACACGACTAAACGACTAAACAACAATATTCTCATTTTATATTTTTTATGTTGTAAACCACTCTGTGATCCTCAGATAAAGAATGGTATACACAAGTAGCAAATAAATGGCTTCAATTTAATTTAACAATTCAGAAAGTTGTGGATTCTCCTTACAGGGCGGAGGTTTGATGGCCATCAGTCATGGATGCGTTAGCTGAGATTCCTGCATTGCAGGAGGTTGGACTAGATGACCCTTGGTGTACCTTCCAACTCTGTGATTCTATTATTCTGATTTCTGACAACATTGCCCAATAGAGTTGCTTCATTTGGCATACTGCTCGTCATGTCAAAGGTGGTGGAGAAGTCTTTGGAGTACTCAGTGGCAGACTGTGAGTGCATTGCATGACACTTCAAGGATGAAATCACTTAGCAAGCCATGACCAATGTTTCATCTGATTGGGGAACAAGGCACATCGAAACAATATTTCCAGCCCAGTGAATCCTCGATGCCTGGTCTGATTAATGTACTGTGTGTTAACTTCCTCTCTCTTACACACCATGTTCTCTTGAGAGTTTCTTCGGCCAACTGCAGAAGATTAATGAACAGAGCTGACATGTCAGTATATCACAGAGCCCTATAAATAAGCAGAGACTTGGCATTCGAGAAGCTGCAGAACAGTCACAGAGCTCTTTTCCATTATTGCTGTCTAACCTGAGATCCCTTTTGAGCATCAGCTATGAAGGTTCAATGGCTTTTCCTTGTTATCTTTTCAGGGCTATGCCTGGTTTCTGCTGGTAAGACATACATCTGTTTTTGAAACATTCAGACATAACTTATAGGATGGGGTGGTCAAGAGGTGGTCCTCCAGAGCTTAGAGGACTTCAACTCTCATCATCCCCATCAGCATTGTCAATGACCAGGGATGATGGGACAAAATGTAGAGGGCTAATCATTATCCAGCAATGTTGTTGTTGTTGTTTAGTCGTTTAGTCGTATCCGACTCTTCGTGACCCCATGGACCAGAGCAGGCCAGGCACTCCTGTCTTCCACTGCCTCCTGCAGTTTGGTCAAACTCATGCTGGTAGCTTTGAGAATGCTATCCAACCATCTTGTCCTCTGTTGTCCCCTTCTCCTTGTGCCCTCCATCTTTCCCAGCATCAGGGGCCTTTCCAGGGAGCCTTCTCTTCTCATGAGGTGGCCAAAGTATTGGAGCCTCAGCTTCAGGATCTGTCCTTCCAGTCAGCACTCAGGGCTGATTTCCTTCAGAATGGAGAGGTTTGTTCTTCTTGCAGTCCATGGGACTCTCAAGAGTCTCCTCCAGCACCATAATTCAAAAGCATCGATTCTTCAGCGATCAGCCTTCTTTATGGTCCAGCTCTCACTTCCATACATCACTACTGGGAAAACCATAGCTTTAACTATATGGACCTTTGTTGGCAACAATGTCTCTGCTTTTTAGCCAGCCATGATACAGATGTTTAAAGCAATGGGCTTGAAGGAGTGACAAGTTCACATTTGGGGAGTAATCTATCCATTATGTTGAGTTTCATACCTCATTCTGCTACATTTTGGATTCAATGTATATCATCTCTCTGTGGGGGCTTCTCTCTACCATTATAGCTAACAGCCCCTGATAGATTGATTACTAAGAGATAGCATGGGTTTCTCAAAAAGAAGCCATGCCAGATGAATATTATTTCTATAGAGAGTTTCACGCTTGGTGGATCAGGGGAATGCTATGTCATAGTATATCTTGATTTCAGCAAGGCTTTTGATGGCTTTCTGCATGATATTCTTGTGGAGAAGCTGGTAAGATGAGGTTCCCCATCGTCCTAGAAGAAAGTGACAAGTCAGGTTCTGCAGGGTTCTCCCCTGAGCCTGTTATTGTACAATGTCTTTATGAACGACTTGGATGAAGGAATTGAGGGGATGCTCAACAAATTTGCAATTGACACCAAACTGGGAGGATAACTAATGCTGCAGAAGATAGAATCAAGATTCAATATGGCCGTAACAGATTGGGACAAGTGTAAGGTTCTACTGTTAGGGAGGAATGATCAACTGCACCAATATCAGATGAGGGGCACATGGTTTGTCAGTAGTACATGCGGAAAGCATCTAGGGATCTTAGTAGACCACAAGATAAACATGAGTCAGTACTGTGATGCAGCGGTATAACATAATGTTACTCCAGGCTGCATTAACAGAAGTATAGTGTCCAGATCAAGGGAACTAATAGTGCCGCTCTATTCTGACTTGGTCAGACCCCAGCTGGTGTACTATGTCCAGTTCTGGTCACCACAGTTTAAGAAGGATATTGACAAGCTGGAACCTGTGCAGAGAAGGGTAACCAAGATGATCAGTGGTCTGCAAACCAAGCCTTATGAGGAACTGTTGAAGGAGTTTGGTATGTTTAACCTGGTAAAGAAGACTGAGTGGAGATATGATAGCTATTCTTCCACCACAGGCAGTGCTTATGCATCAATGCTTAGGCATCATTTATAAGAGAGCTGAATAAACGAGAGGACTTTTAGCCTTACAGAAGACACAGAACTGTCACAGAGTTCTGTTGTCATTTTCCTTTCTGGCAGCCTAACTTGAGATCTTTGTCAAGTAAAAGGTAAAGGTAAAGGTACCCCTGCCCGTACCGGCCAGTCTTGCCAGACTCTAGGGTTGTGCGCCCATCTCACTCTATAGGCCGGGGGGCCAGCGCTGTCCGCAGACACTTCCGGGTCACGTGGCCAGCGTGACAAGCTGCATCTGGCGAGCCAGCGCAGCACACGGAACGCCGTTTACCTTCCCACTAGTAAGCGGTCCCTATTTATCTACTTGCACCCGGGGGTGCTTTCGAACTGCTAGGTTGGCAGGCGCTGGGACTGAGCAACGGGAGCGCACCCCGCCGCGGGGATTCGAACCGCCGAACTTTCGATTGGCAAGTCCTAGGTGCTGAGGCTTTAACCCACAGCGCCACTTTTGTCAAGTATCAACTATTAATGTTTGTTGGCCTTCCCTTGTGGTCCTTTCATGGGTATTCCTGCTTTCTGCAGGGAAGAAAAGTAAGACATAACCAAATTTGAAATATTTAGATATGAAATATTGACTGGGGTGGTCAAGATGTGGCCCTGCAGAGCTTAGTGGACTCCTGTCATCCACACTACCATTGACAATGCTCAGGGATGATGGGACAAAATCAAGAGGGCTACACGTTAGCTAACCATGCTGCAGGTGTTTAAAACAACGGGCCTGAAGGAGGGACAAATCCACAATTTGGACACGATCCATCTGTTATCCTTCACTCTATGCCACTCATCGCCCTGCAAAAGAGCAGGCACAGAGGAAGGAGGAGGAAGGATTCCTACAGGAGGGGGGAGAAGCAGTTAGTCAAAGGAAAGGCTCAGATAGTGACACAGACACAGAAATAGGGAGAGGGGAATCACCCCGATCACGTAGACTCATGAGATTAGCTGAGAAGTGTGAAAAGTACAGGAAGGGGAGGTGGGGGTTTTCCTGTTGGGGGAGAAGGGGGCGGAGCTCATTCCTGGCAACAGTGGAATCGAAGGAAGATTGAAATTTGCGGAGCTCCAACTGGGGCTTTTTGTTGAACCAATAAATCTAAATAAATTAACTTCCAGAGTCGTCTCATGTGTGGGGGAGAGACCTAAGTCTCACTCTTATAATTCGTCTTGATTACATGGATGTAGAAGAGAGGCATAGGAGGGACGCAGGTGGCGCTGTGGGTTAAACCACAGAGCCTAGGACTTGCTGATAAGAATGTCTGCGGTTCGAATCCCCATGATGGGGTGAACTCTCGTTGTTCGTTCCCTGCTCCTGCCAACCTAGCAGTTCAAAAGCACGTCAAATTGCAAGTAGATGAATAGGTACCGCTCCGGCAGGAAGGTAAACGGCATTTCCATGTGCTGCTCTGGTTTGCCAGAAGCGGCTTAGTCATGCTGGCCACATGACCCGGAAGCTGTCTGCGGACAAACGCCGGCTCCCTCGGCCTATAGAGCGAGATGAGCGCACAACCCCAGAGTCAGTCATGACTGGACCTAATGGTCAGGGGTCCCTTTACCTTTATTCTGCCTGGGTTAGACCACACCAGGAATATTTTGTCCAGCTCTGGGTGCCACAATTTAAGAAGGATGTTGACAAGCTGGAATGTGTGCAGAGGAGAGCGACCATGATGATCAGGGGTCTGGAGGGTAGGACATGAAACAATAGATTCAAGTTACAAGAAAGGAGATTCTGACTAAACATCAGAAATAACTTTCTGATGGTAAGAGTTTTGACTGTGGAACAGACTCCATCAGAAGGTGGCGGACTCTCCTTCATTTAAGGTTTTTAAGCAGACGCTGGATGCTATCTGTCATGGATGCTTTACTTGAGATTTCTGCATTACAAAGAGTTGTGCTAGATGACCATTAAGGTCTCTTCCAACTCTATACAGTGGTACCTCGGGTTACATATGCTTTAGGTTACATACGCTTCGGGTTACAGACTCCGCTAACCCAGAAATAGTGCTTCAGGTTAAGAACTTTGCTTCAGGATGAGAACAGAAATTGTGCTCCGGCGGCACAGCAGCAGCAGGAGGCCCCATTAGCTAAAGTGGTCTTCAGGTTAAGAACAGTTTCAGGTTAAGTACGGACCTCCGGAACGAATTCAGTACTTATTCCGAGGTACCACTGTAATTCTATGATTCTATGCCAAGGGCTCCATGACTGTTATATCCTCCATGAATTTGTCTACTTTTTCCTGCCAGTCCCAAAACCACTGTCCATGGATTTAATTGAGTGTCCCCATTTTTTAAGATCATAGGTAATAGAGAAATGTTTCCTTTATTTAAATTTAGAGATAGTGGAAAAACTCATTTGAAAATGCCTTATTTTGCAGAGAATTTGTCGGTTTCCAATCAGGAAACCTCTGCCCTTATCAGACTCCCACTTGTATCGAGTGTCTGCTCATGTTCAAGCCGTTTATGCATTACTGGTGTTGAAAATAGCTCAATAATTTATATGTAAAATTATAGACATATAGTTTTGCAGAATATGTGCATCAGTTTAGATGGAGTGTATATGTGTATACTGTTGAATGAAATACCGTACTTTTTCGTGTATAAGACGCCCACATGTATATGATGACCCCTATTTTTTAAGCCCAAAATTAAGAAATAAATATTTTAAACATTCCATGTATAAGATGACCCCCAATTATAAACTTTTGAAAAATGGCAGAAAATATAGTCTTATACATGGAAAAATACAGTATATTAGAATGGTTTCAGTTATGATTCTCCACTTTTTTTCTTTTTAGATATTACTACTAAAAAGCAGTGTGAAGCCTTTCACGCTAATTGTCTTAAGACTTGTGGAGACCATTCCGCAAAGGTTGGAAAATGTGAGAGAGGTCGGATTTGCTGCAAGGCAACTGGGTAATCTTTCTTATTTTCCTTCCATGGCACCCAAGTGATGCATACATTCAGACAATTCCATTCATGGGTGCCTTCTTTTAATTCAAGGCAGCCATTTTCCATTTTAAACTTTCATCCATGCACATGCATTTTTCATTTCTGTGTGAATTAAATCAATTAAATCAATTATACCTAACAAAAATCAGGGTAGTCTTCCAGCCTGGTCTTTCAGCCTAGCACTGAGTTTTGAGATGGAGTTGCTGAAACAACACACTGACCTAAACCAATTCCTTTCAGAGTGTCTAATCCAACAGAGATTGTCAAGAAAAGGTCTGCCTCTCTTCAAGAAGCACAGGGAGCCCCAGCTGCTGAAGCGCCTCTGTCCTAGCTGACAAAGCCTCAAGGCGAGTTAAGCAGGGAGAGGGTAAGTAACAGCCATGCATTCTATCATTTAATCAAAACAGCACAGACTAAGAAGGACTCAGGTCATTGTGCACTAGGAGTCAAATCCTGAAAGTACATAGGAGCTAAATTCCTGGGGTGTGAAGTCTCTCAAAAAGCTAGTGTTCAGGATTAGCCTAGAAGTCAAGCTTGAAGGGGAATAAAGTCCCATTTTGGAAAAGGGGTAAAAAGAAAATTTCAATATAGTTCCATACAACGAATATCTAGCTTGTGGGAGAGTGAGCTTAGTTCTTAAAGTAAGGTTAAGTCTTCTTTAAGAACACACCCACCCCAAAAGTTCTGTCAGGAGCAGCCCAGTTTGCCTGAGTGGTTAGGAATGCCATTTACCAGCACTGACTGACATGAAGGTTTCTGGACTGGGATAACTTTCACAATGGACTCTATGCAGAGCTCTGTTTGTGGTTGACACGGACATTGCAGCTGGTTCACAACACAGTGCCTCAACTGCTCACTTGGGCAGAATATCACCATCATATTATGCTAGGGTTAAAAAGATTGCGCTGGCTGCCCATAAGTTACCGGACTAAGTATACCAGTTATCTTTCGACAAGGGCAGATGTTGATTCCAAAATCCAGCATTGCCTGAGCTGTTTGAGTACAGATTTCTCCCGACTGAAATGCTGAGAGTTTGAGGACTGGGACTTTCAAAGGGTAACAAAAATGCTTGTTTACAAACCTATTGTACTACCAACCTTACTGTATGCTTGTGAAACATGGACCACTTATAAACGCCATCTCCAACTCCTTGAAAGATTCCATCAATGGTGTCTCCAAATTTTTTTACACATCACCTGGGAAGACAGACAAACTAATGCCAGTGTACTGGAAGAAGCAAAGATCACTAGTGTCAAAGCAATGATTCTTCAACATCAACTTTGTTGGACTGGTTGTACGGATGCCTGATTATCATCTTCCAAAGCAACTACTCTATTCCAAACTTAAAAATGGAAAATGTAATGCTGGTGGTCAACAAAAGAGGTTCAAAGACTCTCTATTTTTCTTTTTTTCTTTCCCCCCAAATTTATTATCTTTATTGCCAAAAAATACAACACAAACAGACAAAAACAATACCACAATGACAACTAAATGTTAATTGACTACAGATATCTAACATCACACATATTTTTGACTTCCTAATCACTTCATTGTGCTTTCTAAATATTTTAAACCTATACACACTTCCTATTATATCTATTGCATACGGATTTTTTTTTACATTTATAATTTTCTTTAATATTCAAGATACAATCTATACCTGTCAGGAGATTTGCATTTTCACAGTATTGTTGGAAATATTCTTTAAATATTGCCCATTCTTTGCTCACTTTCTGATTCGAGTTTCCTGTTATTCTCCCAGTCATTTTCGCAAGTTCCAGGTATTCTATCATCTTCACCTGCCAGTCAAGCTTTGTAGGAATTAAGTTACCTTTCCACTTTTTTGCTACCAGAATTCTGGCCGCTGTGGTTGCATACATAAAGATGGTCCTAAAGGGTTTTTTTATTTTATTTCAATGAACATAATGCCTAACAGAAAGGCTGCTGCTGCTGCTGCTGCTGCTGCTTCTCCTCCTCCTCCTCCTCCTCCTCCTCCTCCTCCTCCTCCTCCTCCTCCTTTGAAAGGAGAATTTAAAGATCTTTTTAAGTTTGTTGTATATTATGTCCCAAAATTCTCATATCCTCACACAGTCCCACCACATGTGCATTAAGGTGCCCTCCCCTCTTTTACATCTCCAACAAAAGTTTGAGGGTTTTTTAATACATTTTGGCCAATTTGGCCAAGGTCAAGTTGTTGGGATACTGCCAGGGAGATAAAGCCCATCATGGCCCCCACGTCGCCTCCGGACGATCCATCGATCTCCCGTAGATACAGCATCAGCAATTAGCGACACGAGCTCCAGAAAATAGCTTGTCACATTCCAGAGCTGATGCACGCTCTATCAGCAGAATTCACACAGCGAAAGATCCATGCAGGAGAGCATTATTTAGAAGTTTATTCAGAGTTGGTCAGAACAAAGGAAGAAACTTGACTGCCTGCTTGCATGTTCAGACAAAGAGAGAGACAGCACCTCTATCAAAATAGAAACATCCTGTGAACAGGAAAAACGCAGACTCTGTGACTCACAAAGCCTGCTGCCTTTTAAGGTGGAACGGAAATATCCCACCACATGTGCATTAAGGTGCCCTCCCCTCTTTTACATCTCCAACAAAAGTTTGAGGTTTTTTTAATACATTTTGGCCAATTTGGCCAAGGTCAAGTACCATCAATAAAACATTTTCATCCTGTTTTCTTTCAAGTTATAACACGCGGTAAACTTTATATCTTCTCTTCTCTCCAGAGCTGTTGCCATTCATTCATATAGATGTTATGTCCAAAATCCTTTGCCCAATGGACCATAACTTATTTAACCTCTTCCTCCTCGACTTCCCAGTCAAGGAGGAGATTATGCATCTTAAATAAATACTTTCCTTTCAGTAGAATAAATTTTTCCTCTAATTAAGATATTTCTATGGCACAGCCTTTTTGAGTCAAATATCTGTTGGTGAATTTGAATCCTCTTTCTAGTAGGGTGGGCTGCCATGACAATATAAAGGACAAGTGCTTTTGATGCAGCTGGTGAGTTATTGCCTTTAAATATGGAAAGGTGGCACAGAAGTGGACTAACTTGCCAACAACTGTGCTGATTTCCCCCATCACTGCACCCCAGAAAGAATTTCAATTTCCTCCCCAAGATCATGTTCCCATACTGACTTCAAAGCAAACAACAAGGGATTTAACAGGGAAAGAAAATGAAACATTTAATTATCTTTCTGTTGTTATCTTTCTGCAGATTTGTAGTTGGAGAAGACTCTTCTCATTAACTTCAGCATCATTATCTTTTGTGACAAAATCACTTATTTGATCTCCAGAAAAAGCAACTGAAGAAGTGAGCTCACTGATCGCTGATTAATGAAGCCCTCCTTCTGAAAATGAATGAATAAAATGATTGGAATAAACACAATATGTCACTGAAATCTCCCTGTGTGTTTATTGTGAAAATCCACAGGACATTCCTGCAATTATATGTGCATCTCTAAATGTACACACTTTGGAAACATGCATCTCCAAAAGCATTTGGATACACGATCTTAGCAAAGAACTGGGTTGGATGATCGGGGAATTTCAAAAGCTAGTAGATAATTAAGTTGTGGATCATAGAACCATAGAATATTAGAGTGGGAAGGGATCCAAGGGTCATCTAGTCCAACCCCCTGCAATGCAGGAATCTCAGCTAAAGCATCCATGACAGATGGCCATCCAACCTCTGCTTAAAAACCTCAATGTAAGGAGAATCCACAACTTTCCGAGCGAGACCGTTCCACTGTCAAACAGCTCTCACAGTCAGAAAGTTCTTCCCGATGTTTAGTCAGAATCTCCTTTTTTGTAACTTCAAGCCATTGGTTCAAGTCCTCCCTTCCAGAGCAGGAGAAAACAACCTTGCTCTATCTTTCATGTAGCAGCCCTTTAGATATTAAAAAATGGCTATCAAATCTCCTCTCAGTCTCCTCTTTTCAAAGCTAAACATACCCAGCTCCTTCAACTGTTCCTCATATGGCTTTATTATCTTGGCTGCCCTCCTCTACACATGTCCCACCTTGTCAACATCCTTCTTAAAGGATGTGTGCTTGCTTGGAGTTGTGAGATCCTGGCTCTCACAGTACAGATTTGCTCCTTTGGGGCAAAGAGAGCTGAGCTAGAGAAGCTAAAACAAGAGAGCTTTCTGGATGCAGCCTTCAAGTAATTGGTTGAGGTGGCAAACCAATGAGCCTCAGAGAAAAGACAGGGAATAAAAGGCAAAGGATGGGTCTGATCCCCAACATATTTACCCTATAATATACAACAGACTGCACAGGTCAAAAAAGGGAAACTGGTGATGCTCAGAGAATCATAAATTGGTTGGGGCAGAATTTGGAAATGACTGTTTGGTAGGACTCATTTAGTACTGAGGCTGTATTCTATAGCCTTAAATGCCTTTAACTGACTCAGGACTGCAATACCTCAAATACTGCCTCTCCCCATATGAACCGACCCAAAGGCTGCCAACTTCCTCTGATGTCCTTCTTTGTCTGCCTCCTCCACAAGAGGGTAGCAACCCAAGAACAGGTCTTTTCTGAGGTGAAATTCCCATTTATGGAAGGCTCTCCCCAGGAAAGAAAAAAAGTGTCTTTATAAAAAGGTCTTTGGCTGATAAAACCATATGTGACATTTGAAATAAGTTTGAGGGAATGGGTTCTCTTTTTTATTATTGGTTTTGTATTCTCATTTTATATTTTTATGTTGTAAACCACTCTGTGATCTTCAGATATAAAATGGTATACACAAGTAGTAAATAAATTGCTTCAATTTAATTTAATCGACTGTTTAAACCTAAACAGAGTTCCGTACTAACAGCAAGAAATAAAACCCACTCCTCGCTTGTGGAGTACCGATTTGCTTCTAAGTAAGATACCACTTCTGTCCAGCTCTAAGTTTTCACAAAGGTTAATGAAATATTTGCCATTGCAAAATGTCATTCCAAAAGGTTAAGAATGGGAAATGCAGAACATGAAAGAAAGTGAAATGGATAGAACCGAAAATCTTTGCTCAAAGCTGAGGTTACCAATATTAGTGCCTGCTGGACCTCTACTGGTATCCTTGAAGTCTTTGAAGACCACACTCTCTGCCCCTTCATCAAGAGTAAACATCCCACCTGGAAGTTTAAGTGAGGAAGAAGTGGATTGAGTCCTGAAATTTATAAATACTCTTCTGCCAGATAACGTTTGCTAAATTAATGAAGAATAAGAAATATTGGTTAAGGGTGTTATATTCAGATGGCATTTAACCTGCGTTCACCTATCAAACAGAATGAGAGAGCAAGCGATGGAATGAAGACTTGTGCAATATATTTTTTCTCTCTGGGTGTATCTGCAGAACAAGATCTTGTAAGAAATGAAGGGCAATGTAGGAGGAAAAAGGTGTTATGTTTCAAAACCCGATGCAATGAGCATTACCGTCCTATAGGAAAATGTGCAAAGAATGTTGAATGCTGCCGCTTAATGTAAGTATACAGCTCCTAGACATTGGGGGGGGGGGTGTTGGACTGATGACCCTTGGCGTCCCCCAGCTGTTCGATTCTATGATTCTATGAAAAATACTTGGTATTTAACATATTAATTCGCTTGCAGGTGAATTGAAGATGGTGCATTTGAAATATTCTTGCTGGCGGCTTGCACACACATTACACTTGCCCCAGATATTGTCAAGGCAGACAGGTCCAGCAGGTGGTTGTTCCTGCATTTGTTGTTGTGAATTATAATATCAATATCAATAATACTTTATTTTATAAATATAACACCACAAAGCAGCAACAGATAGAGTAGTGCAGTTGTTCAAGGGCCAGAGGTTAAATTTGACTTTGTCTTTCTTCTTCTTTTTATTCCTATTTTCTCACAGAGCAATAAGCTGAAGGAGGTATCTACATTTGTTCTTACACTCCTGCTCATTGGAATGCAGAATAAAATTGTACCTGTCTGCAGCGAAAGTATCTGTGTGTGCTTCTTCCCTTTCTGCTCATTTTACTTATTTCTCTTAAAAGCCCCGTTCCGTGCCCAATAAGCATGGGGCACCTTTGCCTGGCGGCACTGTGGCCCATAAATTGCAGCAAAATCTCCTCTGTGTAATGGGCTTATGGGAAAAAGCTGTCCCATGAGCAATGCCAGATTTACATATAAGCTGAACAAGCCATAGCTTAGGGCCCCACTTTCTTGGTGGCCCCCAAAAAAATTAAAGGGGAAAAAACTGGATTTACAGTTCCAAAATTTAAGATAAAAATCAAATCAAATAAAAAGTACATACAGGAACAGTGTTTTGTGTTGTGTAGGCTCCATATTAGGTCCATAAATTACCATATAGCACATATTCAACACAAAAAACAATGACAATTTGTTGTTGACAAAGGACAGCTGGACATATAAAGGGCCCCATTACCTTCAGTAGCTTAGGGCCTCATGAAACCTAAATCAGGCCCTGTGCATGAGCCTTTGCTGTAGAGGGGAAGGGAGAGCCTTTGTAAGGCTGCTTACCCTGGAGCTCACAGCCATTTAGCTTTGAGAACTTCTCTCTTGCCCACCCTTGGGTTAGTGCCTTTACTGAGCAATTTTGGGTTGTTTGTTGACAGAGCCAGAAATGATTTTCTCTCTCAAAAACTGAGACACTTGGTTATTGTTTTAACTTTCCCTCAGTGAAATTATGGCTTTCCTTTGTTAGGTGGAAGAACATTGTTTGTGTGAGGGGGAAAATGGCATTGGGTAGGATCAACATAGTATAGGGAAGAACCTATAAGGGGTCTGAGGGGTGGATTGACCACAGCAAACCCAAGCGTGGGTTCGGTATCTGCTTGCTTGGAGTCTGCACCCTGGTCTTCCAGTGAGACCTCGCTTGCCTGGCTTGCACCACAGCAAACTTCAACACTGACCGACTCCCATTGTTCCGGTTTGGAGGGGTTCAAACCCAGCGGAACCATTCTGTCAACATGGAGCTTGTGGAATGATGTACTGATCCTTTGTTTTTTTAAAAAAATGATTTTTATTAGATTTTCCACTTTTACAATCCAATCAAATCACATTAAATATTCCAAATTATACATATACATATCAAATAATCCAAATGTTCTGCAAAATTATCAAATTTTTAATAGGACTTCCCATGCTTCAAGTGCGAGGTTCTGATCATCTCATATCTCTACTTCTTTTCATAGTCATTTCCGATGGTTCCTCTAATTCTTCCTGTTGTTAACCTTCCTTCTTCCTCGGCCTCTTAGTTGTTCCCACAAGCAGGTTGAAATAAGCAATGATGTATTTCTCTGTGGATTTTATGTCTATGATTCCCATCTATAAGTTTGCAGCATCTCCTCACACGCTGGTGTTTCTGCCAAATCAATCCAAAGGTCTTTTCGCTGCTGGCAGCCGCCATCTTCACTCAGTTCCGATGAAATCAAGTCTAAGCGTCTGCTCATTAATTTTCCCAGACTGGTTGTATCAAACATTAGCCTTTCCAGAGGAGGTTTACCAAATCAAACTGGAAATACAAATATTAAAGGCTCACCTCCCCCTATGGCTGTTTGTAATTCTGCAGCTTGGTCTTGACTTCCATCATGGCAGATTTCCAAATTAAAAGTGTGACACAGCTTCCACACAAATTCTAGGAAACTATCCAAAGTTTTTTAACATCTCTCCAGCGCCTAATGAGATCCTGCTTCTGTCTAATCTCAGCAAACTGGAGAATCTTTTATCCTCTTCCAAGCAAATCAAAGATCAAAAGCCTTAATTAGATAGTATTATTATTTCCAGACAGTTTATAGTTCTACAGCCATATTTATATCAACAAATACAAAACAATCCAGTCTCGCTTGTTATAGATAATGTAAATGGTTCTTCTGGGGGGACTCTCTCGAGGGCTTTCCAGCCAGTGCCCTCAGACCCTCCTTCCTTACAAAATTGGAGCTGGTTTGTTGGGCATCCGTGGATGAGACTGTGTCTTCCCATACCCCGGGAAGATTTTGGGAGGCTGATTACTCCCATATCAGCCTCTAATTACCCTGTGGGAGCCGGAGCGATGGAATTTTCAGCCATCTTCCATGGCGCCTCAAGCAGAAGTCCTGATGTACTGATCCTTTGACCCAATGCCATGCCAACCCTTGCCATGCCTGCTGCTGTCAAGAAATATTTGGCCTGATTTTAATCCCATCACCGTTGCACCATCTGGTGATTTGGCTGCTCTCATGAGTCACATCATGCTCTTGCCTGGGCAACTAACTACCTCTATGAGGAACATTCTCTTTTTTTTATTGCATTTAGATCAAAGAGGTATAAGAAAAGATTGGATGGAGGAGGGGGTCTCTTGCTACTTAAATGATGCTGTGAAGCATATCAGCTGCATCCACTCACTCCATACACAATCCAAATATATGCAATGCTTGCAAACAGAACATGACGACAGAGACTCTTTCTTGGAAGTAAGGGGCAAATCTTTCCTGAACAAGAGAGTTATTCCCCTCCACCCCCCCAAAAAAAAGTTATAACTGGTGAAAGGATGGTGGGACCACCCAAGAGTCAAAGCCCAAGAGTCCAAGATCAGGACATGAGCTTCAGCACTGCATGGCAGCTACGACATTGACCCAAGAAATGCCCATGCCCACTCCCCAAACTAGTAAGCTCAAGGTATGGTCTCCTCACTCATGGGATGCCTGTGCCATGCAGGAATGTTGGCCTTGCCAGCACACGCTCCCTTTGCATGGTAGGATCTGTTCCTTTCTATGGATGTTGGAAGTTTCATTGGGTTACTTTAGACAAGGTAAATTGACTAATGAAATTAATTGACCTTGACCTTCAACACAAAAGGTTGATGAGACAACCAACTGTGCCCCAAGGCCCTTCCAATTCCTACACATAGTCTCATAGGCCCTTGCTATATGTTACACACTGTGTCTGGTAGTCTTCATTTGTACCTACATGAATCAGAAGGAGATTGTTTCTATGTTATCTCTGGGGCAGAATTAGAGAAATGTTCCCAGAGTTCTGGCAATGCTGATTTGAGACTGCACTTTATGTTGAAGAATATGAAATCGGGAAGAGAGATTTCTAAAAATAGAATGGGGGGAAATGTTTGATTCTTTGAAGATGCACTGTAAACAAATCACAACAATAGCAGGCCTGATATAAACACATGCAGTAAGTGACAATTAAGGGAAAAGATCAGGACAAATTAGTAAATAGGTTTAAATTGGTTATGCAGTAATGAAAAGATATAAAATATAAAATAAATAACCGCAGAAAGGAGGGGGGAGAGAGGGGGATGCACAGTATATTCTTAACTATTCATTATCGCTGATGCTGTCCATTTGAGAGCAGCTGGGCCACAGGGGGTGCCAGAAAGAGGTTTATAAAGCATCGTTTGACTGCCTTGGGACTCCACTCTGGATTTGTGTAGAAGTTTTGCAAGACAGAAGATATGGATTATTCCTTGGGGATTACTCCTGAAGCATAGGCACAAAGCAGTGAAGGTAGAGGACCAAAGTTTTTGTTCTCCTAGATGGGCTCCCATCCCAGGTTAATGAACCCCACCTGCCTCACATTTCCTCCAAATAATAATAATAATAATAATAATAATAATAATAATAATAATAATAATTTATAACTTCCCTAAACAGGGCTGCCATTAGATGTCTTCTAAAAGCCAGATAGTTGTATATTTCCTTGACATCTAATGGGAGGGCATTCCACAGGGCAGGCACCACTACCAAGAAGGCTCTCTGCCTGGATCCCTGTAAACTCACTTCTTGCAGTGAGAGAACCACCAGAAGGCCCTTGGAGCTGGACCCCAGTGTCCAGTCTGAACAATGGGGGTGGAGACGCTCCTTCAGGTATACTGAGCCAAGGCCGTTAGGGCTTTAAAGGTCAGCACCAACACTTTGAATCGTGCTTGGGCCAATGTAGGTCTTTTAGGATTGGTGTTATATGGTTTTGGCGACCACTCCCAGTCACCAGTCTAGCTGTCGCATGTGCAGAAACTGCCTTCTTGACTATTGGGCCCAGTATTAGTCTTGTCCGCTCAATTCTTTGAAGCTTGCCTACATTCACAGGGGACAGACAAGTCCCTAATTTACTCTGGATTTGAGACCCATCAGCTACCCTCACCTGGTTTAGCCAGCCATTAGACAGCTTTTAGGAACCACAGGTAGAGTTGAGTGCAGGTAGGGGATCAAATGTTGAAGAACTACTACAGGGGGAGAACAATATCTCCCCCTGCCAGAGGTACTACCCCTCCCCTAACACCACATACACTGGTTAGGAGAACCTGAGATATAAGGCTAAATGTACATTCTCTATCTTCTTCATTTCTCTGTGTGAGAGAAACAAGCCTGTCCTCTTCAACGTTTTACTTTCTCTCTCTGTAAGAATTTCTGTGGACACCCATGCTTCTACCTTTGAGGTTACAATTTTCTCTCCGTAGAAAGTGGCTGTAATATTGTGGAAAACATGTATGTGAAAAGTGGCCCTGGTTCAGACCACTGAGTTGTGTCTCCATGCTTATTCCTGGTTCTGGTTGCAACTGGTATTTTTTAATACATGGGAAAGGTGGGTGGAAGAAAGAGGACTAATAGAAAAACAGAGACGGTTGATGGCTTAAATTATTTTTAAAAGGAGATGGAAGAGACTTTGCTCAGTGGCTATGATGGTTGAGTGGATCTATAGGTGCTTCCGGGGGTATGAAACCATATTTCCAACCCAGTGAATCTTGACTGCATCGTCAGGTTAATGTACTGTACAGAACTTCTTCTGCTGTACAGAACAGCAAGGACGAACATGCAAACTGGTGCTGCTTGATAGGGACCTCAGTTCTTAGTAAGATCTGAGCCACATTGAAACCATTTTTCCAACTTCCTCTGAGGTTCTCCTTTCTCTGCCTCCTCCACAAGAGGGTGGCAACCCAAGAACAGGTCTTTTCTGAGGTGAATTCCCATTTATGGAATGGTCTCCCAAGGCAAAAAAAAAAAAAGTGGCTTTATAAAAAGGTATTTGCTTGGTTTTTTATGAAAAATAATTTGGAAATGATGGGTCTTGGGTGCCTGGCTCTCCCCCCAAAATACAAACTTACTAAGGATAACTACAAAACAACATGGAAAGAAGTAACAACAAATCTGGAAATACGGGCTAGATTGAAACTATCTTTTTGTGGAAGAATAGCAGCCATTAAGATGAGTGTCTTACCTAAGATGCTCTTAGGTATCTATTTCAAACCATCCAGATAGTCACAGGACAAGGTCAATTCAACGAGTGGCAAAAAATGATCTCAAGGTTTGTATGGCAGGGGAAGAAGCCTAGAATAAAATTTAAAATTCTAATGGACAGAAAGGAAAGAGAAGGTTTTTCACTACCAGATCTTAAAATATATTATGAGGCTGCATGTATAACATGGCTAAAAGAGTGGTTCAGTTTGGAAAACACAGATGTATTGGATCTAGAGGGGTTCGGAAACATATATAGGTGGCATGCATACCTTTGGTATGACAAGGTTGGAATGCATCAAGACTTTTTAAATCATATTGTAAAAAGTCCATTATATGAAGTCTGGATAAGATATAAAGAGTGGTTTGAAGGAAAGACACCATGGTGCTGTCACCCCAGGAGGTCTTCTCAGTGAAAAGATGAAATATGAAAGGAGAATGGTTAACTTATAGAGACATGTTGTTGGAAGAGAATAATGTAATTAAGATCAAGCAGTATGAGGAATTAAAAGATAAACTATCAAGCTGGATGGAATATCACCAAATGAATGCCATTTTCTCAAAAGATAAAAAAGCAAGAGATTTGAACAAACAAAATCAATATTAGAAAATGCAGTACTACAAAACAACAACAAAAATACTGTCTAAGGTTTATGAGTTTTTACTAGAATGGCACACAAAAGATGAAGCTATCAAAAGTGTCATGATTAAATGGGCAATGGATGTTGGCCATAACACTGAGTATGAAAAGTGGATAAAATTATGGAACACTGGCCTAAAATCCACAGCATTTACATTGTTAAAAGAAAATCTGTTAAAACTGATGTACAGGTGGTACTTCACGCCAATTAAATTAACAAAGATGTTTAAAACAGGAAATAAGAATTGTTGGAAGAGTGGAATGAAAGATGGAAGTTTCTTTCACATGTGGTGGACATGTGACAAAGTGAAAACTTATTGGGAAAAGATATACAACGAGAACAGAGTTCCGGTGGAGCACGAGCCCGTCGTAAGCGAGGGATTTCTCCAGGAGAGAAACCCTGGCTATTTCGGCCAGAAAAGGGGGGATTTAGGGCGAAATAACCCCCTGCTAAGCCTCCGGAGGGTGTCCACAGGGTCAGGTTCCCGGCAGTGCCTAAAAGCTGCCCGTCTGGCCGCCAGGTAGCCTCGGAAAGAGGTGAAGAGCATGGTGGAACGGGATAGCAGGCTATTGGGAAGCCATTGCTACGGCTGAATAGCGAAGCCCCAAGCTTGCAAGGAACAGCGCTCCGCTCTTAAATCCAAGAAATTTGGACTTGAAATAATTATAATTCGATTGAAGAAACATTAAGGAAGTTTCGTTCTTTTACAAAGGCAAGAAACGCAGATTGATAAGCACAGAAGAAATAGGGAAATTTACGAGAAGGTACAAGGAATTACAAGTGGGAGAAGAAGAGGTTAAAGGAGCAGAAGGAGGAGCAGGATCCAAGGAAGAGTCTGAATCAGGTGAGGAAGAAGAACAGAATGGAAAGAAATCGGAAGAAGAAGAGGAAGAAGAAGAAGAAGAGGTAGATAGGTTATAAGGAAACGAAACATTATGGCGCTAAAATTATGGAATTGGAACATTAATGGGATGAATGATAAGAAGAAACGAAATAAAATTGAACAATTCTTAAAAAAGAAAAATTTGGACATTATATGTTTACAAGAAACACATGTGGCAAAGAGACACAGGAAAATTCTGATTAACAAAAGACTCGGGAATGAATTCATATCTTCGGACAAAGAGGAAAAAAGGGGAGTTTTCTTATATATCAAAAACAAAATTGAATCTCACCAAATATTTAAAGATGAAGAAGGAAGAATTATAGCAGTTCAAATCAAATGGCAAGGCAAAAAATTAATAATTGTCGGGATCTACACACCAAATGGAAATAAGACTGATTTTTACAAAGTTTTGGAGGAAAAACTATTTGAATATATGGATCAGAAAATTATAATAATGGGAGACATGAACGGAGTGGTTTCATTGGAAATGGACAGACTAAGAGATGAAAAGAATAAAGAAGGGAAATTGCCTAAGACCTTCTTTATGATGACTAAGAACTGTAACCTGATTGACATCTGGAGACTTAGACACCCATTGGAGAAGCAATTTACTTAGTATTCAGAACCGAATCAGTCAATGTCAAGAATAGATCCAATATGGGTATCGAATGAATTGACTCCAAGAATCCAACAAATTGAAATACAATCCAAAGTAATTTCAGATCACAACCCAATAAAAATGGAACTAAAAGGTTTTGAAGAAAGAACTTTTAGATGGAGAATAAATGACTATTTGTTGGATGATCAGAAGATTGTAGAAAAAGCACAAAAGAAACTATCTGAATATTTTATGGACAATATCAATAAAGGTACCAAGATGAATATAGTTTGGGACGCAAGCAAAGCAGTTATGAGAGTATTTTTTATCCAGCAGAACTCACTGAAGAATAAAAACAAGGAAAAAGGGAAAAAAGAAATTTTAAAGCAGATTATGGACAATGAGCAAAAATTGATAAAAAAACCAAACAATTTAAAAATTAAGCAAGAAATTAAGACCCTTCAAACTCAATTTGCAATGATAATAAATAAGGAAGTCGAATGGAACATTAAAAGGTTAAGGCAGAAAAACTTTGAGTTCGCAAACAAATCAGGAAAACGGCTTGCGTGGCAACTTAAAAAGAGAAAGGAGCAGAGCACAATTAATAAAATTATGGTAAATGGTGAAGAGGCAGTCAATCAGAAAGAAACCAGGAAAGGATTCTTGGACTTTTATAGGCAACTATATAGAAATAAAGAAAGGAATAATATGAAGAAAATAGAAAGATACTTAAGAGATAAAAAGGTGCGGAAGATCCCGACAGAACAAAAAGACCAGCTGAATGCCCCAATAGAAACAGAGGAAGTAAAAGAGGTCATAAAAGAGTTGAAGAGAGGGAAAGCCCCGGGACCAGATGGATTTACATCAAGTTATTATAAAGAAATGAAAGACGTGTTGATGATCCCTTTGAAAGAAGTTATGAACAACATTTTAAAAGAAAGAGACATTCCAGAAACGTGGAAAGAAGCATATATTACCTTGATCCCAAAACAAGATTCGGATTTAACCCAAGTTAAAAATTGTAGGCCTATTTCATTATTGAATACGGATTACAAGATATTTGTGGGAATTTTAGCGAAGAGAATGAAAAAGATATTGACAAGACTTATACATAAGGACCAAACAGGTTTCCTAACAGGCAGACAAATGAAAGATAATATAAGAAATATAATTAATGTCTTAGAATATCTGACTGCTAGGAATGACAAACAAGCAATTTTAATGTTTGTGGATGCAGAAAAGGCCTTTGATAATATTATATGGGAGTTTATGTTGAAAAATTTAGAACATATGGAGGTGGGGAAAGAGTTTTTCAATGGTATTAAGGCAATCTATACAGAACAGAGAGCAAAATTGATAGTTAACTGTGTAGTTACTGAAGATATAAAAATATCTAAAGGAACAAAACAAGGTTGTCTGCTCTCGCCATTGTTATTTATAATGGTTCTGGAAGTCTTTTTAAATGCGATTAGACAAAATAAACAAATAAAAGGGGTGACAGTAGGTCAGAATGAGTATAAAGTCAAAGCCTTCGCCGATGATTTGGTAATAACCATTGAAGAACCAATAGAAAGTGTAAAAGAGGTATTAGATGAGATGGAACAATTTGGAAGGGTAGCCGGATTTAGACTGAATAAGAAAAAGACTAAAATGATTGCAAAAAATATGGAACAAAGTAAGATTGAAACAATGCAGCAACAGACGGAGATAGAGGTGGTGAAAAAGGTAAAATATTTGGGAATTTGGTTATCGCCCAAAAATATCGATTTGTATCAAAATAACTATATTCCGGTTTGGAAGGGAATAAAGAATGATCTGGAGGTGTGGGGTAGAATGAAATTATCCTTTTGGGGAAGAATTTCTAGGATAAAGATGAGCGTACTGCCAAAGATGTTATTTCTATTTCAGACTATACCCATTATAAAGGGTATAGGAATTTTTAAAAAATGGCAAAGAGTGATTTCAAGGTATATCTGGCAGGGGAAGAAGCCAAGAATAAAATTTAAGTTACTGACAGATGTAAAAGAAAGAGGAGGCTTCGCCTTACCAGATATGAAATTATATTATGAAGCAGCATGCCTATGTTGGCTAAAGGAATGGATCAAATTAGAAAACAAGGAGCTATTAGATCTTGAAGGTTTTGATAACAGATTTGGTTGGCACGCGTATTTATGGTGTGATAAGAAGAAAGTTCATAAAGGTTTTGGAAACCAGATTTTCAGGAGTTCGTTAATAGAAATATGGGATAGATATAAAAATTTATTGGAACCAAAAGTTCCACATTGGCTATCTCTGTTGGAGGTTATGAGTGTTAAGAAAATTAACATGAGAGGTAAATGGAGTACATATGGAGAATTGGTAATTAAAGAAGGAGGAAAATGGAAATTGAAACCATATGAACAAGTTAAAGATCATGTATATGATTGGTTGCATTATTTCCAGGTAAATGAAATGTTTAAAAAAGATCTAAAAGAAAGTGGTTACGTAGAAAAAGATTCTAAGTTCCAAACAGATATAATAAACAATGAATGCAAAACTTTGTCAAAAATGTATAAGATATTGTTGGAATGGCATACGAAAGATAAAGAGGTTAAATCGGTAATGATACAATGGGCCAAAGATTTTGGGTATAACATACAATTTGATGATTGGGAAAAACTGTGGAAAGAGAATGTAAAATTCACTGCATGTACGGCACTGAAAGAAAATGTTATGAAAATGTTTTATAGATGGTACATTACACCTGTAAAGTTGGCAAAGATGTATAAGACGTGCAACAAATGTTGGAAATGTAAAGAAAAAGAAGGAACATTCTTTCATTTGTGGTGGGAATGTATGAAAGTGAAAAGCTTTTGGGAAGTGATTTATAATGAAATGAAAAAGATGTTAAGATACACTTTTGTAAAAAAACCCAGAGGCTTTTCTTTTAGGGATTACAGTAAAGGAAATAAGAAGAAAAGACTGTAAACTTTTCCAATATGCAGTTATGGCAGCCAGAATCCTGTTGGCCCAGAAATGGAAACAAGAGGAAATACCGACGATAGAAGAATGGAGAATGAAACTGACAGACTACGCGGAATTGGACAAACTAACTGGGAAAATTAGATACACCAGAGACCAAAAGTTCATCGAAGACTGGGGAAAGTTTGTAGATTATCTGAAAAATGTATGTGATGTGAAAACAACGCTAGTGGGATTTCAAGAGGCACTGTAAAAACAGAGAAGTATTGTTAATAAGAAATAGAAGGAGAAGGGAAGTTTAATGGCAATACGAATGAAGGGAATGTGTATTAAAGATATAAACATGGATGATTGTCAGAGATGCTGAAGGAAGTTCAAAAAGAGACAATTTGTTGAAATTTGGATAAAAATGCATAATTGTATGGAAAACTAATAAAAATTTATTCAAAAAAAGTAAAAACATATACAAAGAACTAAAGAAGATCTTCAGGTATACGTTTTTGAAAAAAAACAGTCATTGTTGTTGGGAATGGTAGGAGAGTATATTAATAAGAATGACCAGAAATTGTTCCTGTACACAACAACAGCGGCGAGGTTATTGCTGGCCCAGGTGTGGAAACAGCAACAAATGCCAACAGTAGAAGAGTGGCAGTACAAGGTTATGGAGTATGTAGAAATAGCCAAACTAAGAGGGAAAATTTGACATCAGGGCGATAAAACATTTCAAAAAGAATGGGAAAAATTGTGTCATACATAGGGAGGATGAGGTGAAATAGGGAAACCAGTAGAATTGAAATAAACCTCATAATGGGAAACTATAGAAGAAGAAGAAGAAGAAGAAGAAGAAGAAGAAGAAGAAGAAGAAGAAGAAGAAGAGGAGGAGGAGGAGGAGGAGGAGGAGGAGTTTGGATTTGATATCCCGCTTTATCACTACCCTAAGGAGCCTCAAAGCGGCTAACATTCTCCTGTCCCTTCCTATCCCACAAAAAACACTCTGTGAGGTGAGTGAGGCTGAGAGACTTCAAAAAAGTGTGACTAGCCCAAGGTCACCCAGCAGCTGCATGTGGAGGGGCGGAGACGCGAACCCGGTTCGCCAGATTACAAGTCTACCACTCTTAACCATTACACCACACTGCTCTTATTGGACAATAATAACAATAAGAAGTAAAAATGTATAATATGGCCAATGTAACAAACAGTATATGTAAATAAATATAGACGGACAACAGGAATTGTATATATAGAAAGATTTATTTGTTTACAGACATCTTACCGACAAAAATGGAAGAACAACAACTATGTACAAAATGGATAGAGACAATGTGACAAGATAGAGACGACATAAAAAAGCCAGAAGAAGGAAGGAGGGAAGTCAGCTCTTAGGAACAAGTATAAATGTAAAAAGCAGTGTAATATGTGTATGTACAGTATGTAAATAAATAAAAAAAACTAATAAAGATCATCATGGGAAAAAAATAAAATAAGAATATAAAAAGGTATTTGGCTGATAAAACCATACGTGACCTTTGAAACAGGTTTGCGGGAATGGATTCTGTTGTTTTATTTTTTGTTTCCTATTTTCATTTTGCATTTTTATGTTGTAAACCACTCTGTGATCTTCAGATGAAGAATGGTAGTAAATAAGTAGTAAACAAGTAGTAAATAAATGGCTTCAATTTAATTTAATTGGCTATTCAAACCTAAGCAGAGTTTCATACTAACAGCAAGAAATAAAACCCACTCCTCCCTTGTAGAGTACGTATTTCAGCTCAAAGCTGAGGTTACCGACGTTAGTGCCTGCTGGACCTCTACTGGTACCCAGGAAGTCTTTGAAGATCACACTCTCTGTCCCTTCATCAAGAGAATAATAATAATAATTTATTATTTGTACCCCGCCCATCTGGCTGGGTTTCCCCAGCCACTCTGGGCGGCTTCCAACAATGATGAAAAATACACTTTCCACCTGGAGGTTTAAGTGAAGTTGATTGAGCTCTGAAAATTACAAATACTCTTCTGCCAGATAACTTTTGCTAAATTAATGTAGAATTAGAAATATTGGTTTAGGGTTTTATATTTAGATGGCATTTCACGTGCTTTTTCTCTGTGTGTGTACATGCAGATAAAGATCCTGTAAGAAACAGAAGGCAATGTAAAGAGATCCATGCGTTTTGTCACAAACCCAGATGCGCAGTTGGATATTCTACTAAAGGAAAATGTGCAGAGAATGTTGCATGCTGCAGACCTGTGTAAGTATGAAGCTCCCACATATTGTGGTGGGTTGGACCTGATGACACTTGGGGTCCCTTCCAGCTCTATGATTCTATGATTCTATGAATAATACCTGGTAATTAACGTATTGATTCACTTGCAAGTGAATTGAAGATGGTGTGTTAGAAATATTCTTGCTGGCGGCACACACATTACACTTGCCCCAGATATTGTCAAGGCAAACAGTTCCTGAAGGTGGTTGTTCTTGTGCTTGTTGTTGTGAATAATAATATCAATAGCAAGAATACTTTATTTTAAAAATAGAACACCACAAATCAGCAACAAATGGAGTAGTGCGCTTGTTCAAGGGTCAGAGGTCAAATTTGACTTTGTCTTACTTTTTTTCTTTTTTTCCCTTTTCTCTCACAGAGGATTTGGCTGAAGGAGGTATCTACATTTGCTCTTACACTCCTGCTCATTGGAATGCAGAATAAAATTGTACCTGTCTGCAGCGAAAGTATCTGTGTGTGCTTCTTCCCTTTCTGCTCATTTTACTTATTTCTTTTAAAAGCCCCGTTCCCTGCCCAATAAGCATGGGGCACCTTTGCCTGGCGGCACTGTGGCCCATAATTTGCAGCAAAATCTCCTCTGTGTAATGGGTTTATGGGAAAAAGCTGTCCCATGAGCAATGCCAGATTTACATATAAGCTAAACAAGCCATAGCTTAGGGCCCCACTTTCTTGGGGGCCCCCAAAAAATTAAAGGGGGGGAAACTGGAAGTACATTTCCAATACAGTGGTACCTCAGGTTAAGAACTTAATTCGTTCTGGGGGGTCTGTCCACTTTAGCTAATGGGGCCTCCGGCTGCTGCTGTGCCACCAGAGCACGATTTCTGTTGTTATCCTGAAGCAAAGTTCTTAACCCGAGGTACTATTTCTGTGTTAGCGGATTCCGTAACCTGAAGCGTATGTAACCTGAAGCGTGTGTAACGCAAGGTACCACTGTATACACACACACAAAAAAACAACAACAAAAAACACACACACATACATACACATACATACATACAAACATACAGATGTCTGCCTTCAGATGTCTTCTAAAGGTTGCATAGTTACTCATCTCCTTGGCTTAGGGTCCTCATTACTCCCTACCCTCTAACATTTCTCCAAGGAAAATCGGGATGTCCTAAGGAGAAGTGGGGCATTCTGGGATAAAATCAGAAACTGGGGTTGCTTCTGTGAATCTGGGATGTCCCTGGAAAATAGGGACACTTGGAGGGTCTGTTATTTCCAACCACAGTGTTCATATTGTTTCAATACAATGAATAGTATACAGTGTTGGAAAACTTGCCCCCTTGGGAGAGGCTGGCCCCTCTCCCAGGCTCCCAGGGGTTTGTTTACTGGTGATCTACTCTGGCTGTTGACGTCCCGGCAGTCCAGGAAGATCTTGATAGGCGACATCTCCCTGTGTGGAAGATGCACTCCACCTTCTTCCTTGCATACCAGCAGGGGAAAGAAGATAGTCAGAAAGTCATTTACATCTTGTTTATTTCTGACTGTTCAACTCTACAAAAAACATGTCCGATCAGTTCAGTCTCCTGAAAGTTTCTTTGCGCCATCTGCTGGCGTAGAAATTTCATCTCTGTCAAATGCACCTGCACATCCCCATCAGGCGCCAGTCTCATGTTTGTGAGCTTCTCAAAATGCAGCAGTGTTGTGCCAGCGGCATCTCTCTGATGAATTCGCTGTTGTTGTTGTTGTTTAGTCGTTTAGTCGTGTCCAACTCTTAGTGACCCCATGGACCAGAGCACGCCAGGCACTTCTGTCTTCCACTGCCTCCTGCAGTTTAGTCAAACTCATGCTGGTAGCTTCGAGAACACTATCCAACCATCTCGTCCTCTGTCGTCCCCTTCTCCTTGTGCCCTCCATCTTTCCCAACATCAGGGTCTTTTCCAGGGAGTCTTCTCTTCTCATGAGGTGGCCAAAGTATTGGAGTCTCAGCTTCAGGATCTGTCCTTCCAGTGAGCACTCAGGGCTGATTTCCTTCAGAATGGATAGGTTTGATCTTCTTGCAGTCTATGGGACTCTCAAAAGTCTCCTCCAGCACCATAATTCAAAAGCATCAATTCTTCGGCGATTGGTCTTCTTTATGGTCCAGCTCTCACTTCCATACATCACTACTGGGAAAACCATAGCTTTTACTATACGGACCTTTGTTGGCAAGGTGATGTCTCTGCTTTTTAAGACGCTGTCTAGGTTTGCCATCTCCTTCCTCCCAAGGAGCAGGCGTCTTTTAATTTTGTGGCTGCTGTCACCATCTGCAGTGATCATGGAGCCCAAGAAAGTAAAATCTCTCACTGCCTCCATTTCTTCCCCTTCTATTTGCCAGGAGGTGATGGGACCAGTGGCGATAACCAAATTCCCAAATATTTTACCTTTTTCACCACCTCTATCTCCGTCTGTTGCTGCATTGTTTCAATCTTACTTTGTTCCATATTTTTTGCAATCATTTTAGTCTTTTTCTTATTCAGTCTAAATCCGGCTACCCTTCCAAATTGTTCCATCTCATCCAATACCTCTTTTACACTTTCTATTGGTTCTTCAATGGTTATTACCAAATCATCGGCGAAGGCTTTGACTTTATACTCATTCTGACCTACTGTCACCCCTTTTATTTGTTTATTTTGTCTAATCGCATTTAAAAAGACTTCCAGAACCATTATAAATAACAATGGCGAGAGCGGACAACCTTGTTTTGTTCCTTTAGATATTTTTATATCTTCAGTAACTACACTGTTAACTATCAATTTTGCTCTCTGTTCTGTATAGATTGCCTTAATACCATTGAAAAACTCTTTCCCCACCTCCATATGTTCTAAATTTTTCAACATAAACTCCCATATAATATTATCAAAGGCCTTTTCTGCATCCACAAACATTAAAATTGCTTGTTTGTCATTCCTAGCAGTCAGATATTCTAAGACATTAATTATATTTCTTATATTATCTTTCATTTGTCTGCCTGTTAGGAAACCTGTTTGGTCCTTATGTATAAGTCTTGTCAATATCTTTTTCATTCTCTTCGCTAAAATTCCCACAAATATCTTGTAATCCGTATTCAATAATGAAATAGGCCTATAATTTTTAACTTGGGTTAAATCCGAATCTTGTTTTGGGATCAAGGTAATATATGCTTCTTTCCACGTTTCTGGAATGTCTCTTTCTTTTAAAATGTTGTTCATAACTTCTTTCAAAGGGATCATCAACACGTCATTCATTTCTTTATAATAACTTGATGTAAATCCATCTGGTCCCGGGGCTTTCCCTCTCTTCAACTCTTTTATGACCTCTTTTACTTCCTCTGTTTCTATTGGGGCATTCAGCTGGTCTTTTTGTTCTGTCGGGATCTTCCGCACCTTTTTATCTCTTAAGTATCTTTCTATTTTCTTCATATTATTCCTTTCTTTATTTCTATATAGTTGCCTATAAAAGTCCAAGAATCCTTTCCTGGTTTCTTTCTGATTGACTGCCTCTTCACCATTTACCATAATTTTATTAATTGTGCTCTGCTCCTTTCTCTTTTTAAGTTGCCACGCAAGCCATTTTCCTGATTTGTTTGCGAACTCAAAGTTTTTCTGCCTTAACCTTTTAATGTTCCATTCGACTTCCTTATTTATTATCATTGCAAATTGAGTTTGAAGGGTCTTAATTTCTTGCTTAATTTTTAAATTGTTTGGTTTTTTATCAATTTTTGCTCATTGTCCATAATCTGCTTTAAAATTTCTTTTTTCCCTTTTTCCTTGTTTTTATTCTTCAGTGAGTTCTGCTGGATAAAAAATACTCTCATAACTGCTTTGCTTGCGTCCCAAACTATATTCATCTTGGTACCTTTACTGATATTGTCCATAAAATATTCAGATAGTTTCTTTTGTGCTTTTTCTACAATCTTCTGATCATCCAACAAATAGTCATTTATTCTCCATCTAAAAGTTCTTTCTTCAAAACCTTTTAGTTCCATTTTTATTGGGTTGTGATCTGAAATTACTTTGGATTGTATTTCAATTTGTTGGATTCTTGGAGTCAATTCATTCGATACCCATATTGGATCTATTCTTGACATTGACTGATCCGGTTCTGAATACTAAATAAATTGCTTCTCCAATGCGTGTCTAAGTCTCCAGATGTCAATCAGGTTACAGTTCTTAGTCATCATAAAGAAGGTCTTAGGCAATTTCCCTTCTTTATTCTTTTCATCTCTTAGTCTGTCCATTTCCAATGAAACCACTCCGTTCATGTCTCCCATTATTATAATTTTCTGATCCATATATTCAAATAGTTTTTCCTCCAAAACTTTGTAAAAATCAGTCTTATTTCCATTTGGTGTGTAGATCCCGACAATTATTAATTTTTTGCCTTGCCATTTGATTTGAACTGCTATAATTCTTCCTTCTTCATCTTTAAATATTTGGTGAGATTCAATTTTGTTTTTGATATATAAGAAAACTCCCCTTTTTTCCTCTTTGTCCGAAGATATGAATTCATTCCCGAGTCTTTTGTTAATCAGAATTTTCCTGTGTCTCTTTGCCACATGTGTTTCTTGTAAACATATAATGTCCAAATTTTTCTTTTTTAAGAATTGTTCAATTTTATTTTGTTTCTTCTTATCATTCATCCCATTAATGTTCCAATTCCATAATTTTAGCGCCATAATGTCTTCCAATTAAATAAATTTGGTTTCGTTTCCTTATAACCTATCTACCTCTTCTTCTTCTTCTTCCTCTTCTTCTTCCGATTTCTTTCCATTCTGTTCTTCTTCCTCACCTGATTCAGACTCTTCCTTGGATCCTGCTCCTCCTTCTGCTCCTTTAACCTCTTCTTCTCCCACTTGTAATTCCTTGTACCTTCTCGTAAATTTCCCTATTTCTTCTGTGCTTATCAATCTGCGTTTCTTGCCTTTGTAAAAGAACGAAACTTCCTTAATGTTTCTTCAATCGAATTATAATTATTTCAAGTCCGAATTTCTTGGATTTAAGAGCGGAGCGCTGTTCCTTGCAAGCTTGGGGCTTCGCTATTCAGCCGTAGCAATGGCTTCCCAATAGCCTGCTATCCTGTTCCGCCACGCTCTTCACCTCTTTCCGAGGCTACCTGGCGGCCAGACGGGCAGCTTTTAGGCACTGCCGGGAACCTGACCCTGTGGACACCCTCCGGAGGCTTAGCAGGGGGTTATTTCGCCCTAAATCCCCCCTT
This sequence comes from Podarcis raffonei, assembly GCF_027172205.1. Classification (NCBI taxonomy): domain Eukaryota; kingdom Metazoa; phylum Chordata; class Lepidosauria; order Squamata; family Lacertidae; genus Podarcis; species Podarcis raffonei. The sequence goes on along the minus strand of NC_070604.1, from coordinate 117,738,352 downwards.
TTCTGGCCGAAATAGCCAGGGTTTCTCTCCTGGAGAAATCCCTCGCTTACGACGGGCTCGTGCTCCACCGGAACTCTGTTCTCGTTGTATATCTTTTCCCAATAAGTTTTCATTTTGTCACATGTCCACCACGTGTGAAAGAAACTTCCATCTTTCATTCCACTCTTCCAACAATTCTTATTTCCTGTTTTAAACATCTTTGTTAATTTAATTGGTGTGAAGTACCACCTGTACATCAGTTTTAACAGATTTTCTTTTAACAATGTAAATGCTGTGGATTTTAGGCCAGTGTTCCATAATTTTATCCACTTTTCATACTCAGTGTTATGGCCAACATCCATTGCCCATTTAATCATGACACTTTTGATAGCTTCATCTTTTGTGTGCCATTCTAGTAAAAACTCATAAACCTTAGACAGTATTTTTGTTGTTGTTTTGTAGTACTGCATTTTCTAATATTGATTTTGTTTGTTCAAATCTCTTGCTTTTTTATCTTTTGAGAAAATGGCATTCATTTGGTGATATTCCATCCAGCTTGATAGTTTATCTTTTAATTCCTCATACGAAAGTGAGGAGGAATTAAAAAAACGAAGATCATGGCCACTGGTCCCATCACCTCCTGGCAAATAGAAGGGGAAGAAATGGAGGCAGTGAGAGATTTTACTTTCTTGGGCTCCATGATCACTGCAGATGGTGACAGCAGCCACGAAATTAAAAGACACCTGCTTCTTGGGAGAAGGGCAATGACAGGCCTAGACAGCATCTTGAGAAGTAGAGACGTCACCTTGCCAACAAAGGTCCTTATAGTTAAAGCCATGGTTTTCCCAGTAGTGATGTATGGAAGTGAGAGCTGGACCATAAAGAAGGCAGATCGCCGAAGAATTGATGCCTTTGAATTATGGTGCTGGAGAAGACTCTTGAGAGTTCCATGGACTGCAAGAAGATCAAACGCATCCATTCTTAAGGAGCTCTGAAAACTACAAATACTCTTCTGCCAGATAACTTTTGCTAAATTAATGTAGAATTAGAAATATTGGTTTAGGATATTATATTTAGATGGCATTTCACTTGCTTTCACTCTGTGTGTACATGCAGATCAAGATCCTGTAAGAAACAGAAGGCAATGTGAGAAGATCCATGGGAATTGTGTCAAACCCAATTGCATACTTCAATATTATACTAAAGGAAAATGTGCAGAGAATGTTGCATGCTGCAGACCTGTGTAAGTATGAAGCTCCCAGATATTGCGGTGGATTGGTCCTGATGACACTTTGGGTCCCTTCCAGCTGTACAATTCTATGATTCTATGAAAAATACTTGGTAATTAATGTATTGATTCACTTGCAAGTGAATTGAAGATGGTGCATTTGAAATATTCTTGCTGGCGGCACACACATTACACTTGCCCCAGATATTGCCAAGGCAAACAGTTCCTGAAGGTGGTTGTTCTTGTGCTTGTTGTTGTGAATAATAATATCAATAGCAAGAATACTTTATTTTAAAAATAGAACACCACAAATCAGCAACAAATGGAGTAGTGTGCTTGTTCAAGGGCCAGAGGTCAAACTTGACTTTGTCTTATTTATTTTCTTTTTATTCCTTTTCTCTCACAGAGGATTTGGCTGAAGGAGGTATCTACATTTGCTCTTACACTCCTGCTCATTGGAATGCAGAATAAAATTGTACCTGTCTGCAGCAAAAGTATCTGTGTGTGCTTCTTCCCTTTCTGCTCATTTTACTTATTTCTCTTAAAAGCCCCGTTCCAAGCCCAATAAGTATGGGGCAACCTTGCCTGGTGGCACTGTGGCCCATAAATTGTAGCAAAATCTCCTCTGTGTAATGGGCTTATGGGAAAAAGCTGTCCCATGAGCAATGCCAGATTTACATATAAGCTAAACAAGCCATAGCTTAGGGCCCCACTTTCTTGCGGGCCCCCCAAAAAATTAAAGGGGAAAAAACTGGATGTACATTTCCCATACAGTGGTAATAATAATAATAATAATAATAATAATAATAATAATAAACATTTATTATTTATACCCCGCCCATCTGGCTGAGTTTCCCCAGTCACTCTGGGCGGCTCCCAATCAAGTGTTAAAAACAGTACAGCGTTACATATTAACAACTTCCCTGAACATGGCTGCCTTAAGATGTCTTCTGAATGTCAGGTAGTTGTTTGTCTCTTTGACATCTGATGGAAGGGCGTTCCACAGGGCGGGTGCCACTACTGTGAAAGCCCTCTGTCTGGTTCCCTGTAGCTTCACTTCTCACAATGAGGGAACCGCCAGAAGGCCCTCGGCGCTGGATCTCAGTGTCCGGGCTGAACGATGGGGGTGGAGACGTGTTGAATTCAAGCCAGCAGAGCCAGCGAAGCTCAGAGGAATTTGGCCACCCTCCAGGTGCCCGGCTTGAATCCTTGTTGACCTCCTGTCTGCGACTCCCGGCAAGATCAAGGCGAGGCCTTACTCGGCGATTCTTCCCAACCTGAAGAAGAACACACCATTCCTCCCCCTCCCATCACCGGGGGGGGGGGAAGAGACAGACAGAAATATATTTACATGTCTTTATTCCTGTCTTTCCAGCAGTACAGAGAAATCATGTCTGTACCCTCTCATCACAACTGCAGAGAGAGAATAACTCCACCCATGTACTTCCAGTACAGGGTCATGTGACACTCTGAGCTAACATCCGGTGCTCAGTGCACTGAATAGACCGTCCCTGGTTCCCACGGTACAGTCCCAAAACATCAGCTTCCTGTTTACCATTCCAGCCACCTGGAGCTCGCTTCTGCATTGCTCCTTTTTCGTAACATCCTCCCCCAAAAGAATCAATGCGTGTTGCGGCAAGCAAAGCGTGATCCAGAGAAGAAAACAAACAGTTGTTATACACATAACATTCCCCTGTTGTTTCAGTTCCACCCTTGGAACTCCTCGCCACTGGTTTTCCCAGTGTACCTCTCTGGTTGTCTGGCTTCCAAGGAATGAGTGCATCTGCATTACCTTGGCTAACAACTCTCTGTTGTGTCTTTGTCTCTGACTTAGACACAGCTCCAACCTGTCCTCGGTTGTGTACAACAGCAACACATGCAACAGCTAAGTTAGCAAACTCTTTTGAGTACCTCTTGGGTGGTTGACCCTTTGTAACTCTCTCAGACCTACGTATGAGGTGCTGATCCTCTCTGCTCACTGGTCCAGTCTCAGGACTCTTTGGAGAACCAGTTCCAATGGTAAACAGTGGTTCATCCTTCACCTGTGAAGGCCTAACCATTGTGTGAGATTTCCTCTCAATGACTGTGACAACTGAGCTCTCCGAGCTATCAGTGTCATCACTCTCAGTACCACTGTAATCTGTAAAATCACCATCATCATCTGAATCGTCCTCTGTGGGAAATGTGTGTACTATCACTCTCTCCTGTTCAGGAGCACTCTCTAGAAATTTTGTGAGAATCACCTGACCAGATTCAGACAAAATTACTCTGTAGAGACCCTTTTCATACCCCACAAAAATGCCTCTGGCATTCTTTACTCCACCTGGAGCTTCTGTTCTCACATGAGACCCAAAAACCTTGAAATGGGCAACAGAAGGTTTTCTATGGAACAGTTTCTCAAAAGGAGAACTTCCCACCTGGAGCTCGCTTCTGCATTGCTCCTTTTTCGTAACAAGACGCTCCTTTAGGTATACAGGACCGAGGCCGTTTAGGGCTTTAACGGTCAGCACCAACACTTTGAATCATGCTCGGAAACATACCTCGGGTTAAGAACTTAATTCGTTCTGGAGGTCTGTTCTTAACCTGAAACTGTTCTTAACCTGAAGACCACTTTAGCTAATGGGGCCTCCTGCTGCTGCTGTGCCGCCAGAGCACGATTTCTGTTGTCATCCTTAAGCAAAGTTCTTAACCTGAGGTAATGTTTCTGGGTTAGTGGAGTCTGTAACCTGAAGCGTTTGTAACCTGAAGCATATGTAACACGAGGTACCACTGTATATGATAAAAAATAAATTAAATAAAACCTACATGCAGCAACAGTGTTTTGTGTTGTGTAGGCTCCATATTAGGTCCATAAATTACCATATAGCATATATTCAATACAAAAGACAGCAACAATTTGTTGTTGACAAAAGGACAGCTGGACATATAAAGGGCCCCATTACCTTCATTAGCTTAGGGCCTCGTGAAACCTAAATCAGGCCCTGTGCATGAGCCTTTGTTGTAGAGGCGAAGGGAGAGTCTTTGTAAGGCTGCTTCCCCTGGAGCTCACAGCCATTTTGATGAGAGAACTTCTCTCTCGCCCACCCTTGAGTTAGAGCCTTTACTGAGCAATTTTGGGGTGATAGTTGACAGGGCCAGAAATGATTTTTCTCTCTAAAACTGAGACACTTGGTTGTTTTAGTTGTTGTTTGGCCTTTCCCTCAGTGAAATTATGGCTTTCCTTTGTTAGGCAGAAGAACATTGTTTGTATGAGGGCAGAAATGGCCTTGTGTACGATCAACATAATATAGGGGAGAACTTATAAAGGGTTGAGGGGTGGATTGACCACAGCAAACCCAAGCGTGGGTTGGGTATCTGCTTGCTTGGAGTCTGCACCCTGGTCTTCCTGTGAGACCTCGCTTGCCTGGCTTGCACCACAGCAAACTTCAACACCGACTGATTCCCATTGTTCTGGTTTGGAGGGGTTCAAACCCAGCAGAACCATTCCACCAACATGAAGCTTGTGGGATGATGTGCTGATACTTTGACCCAATGCCATGCCTGTTGGAAAACAAGCCTTTTTCGGGAGAAGCTGGCAACTCTCCCAGGCTCCCGGCTTGGTCTCCGGTGACCTCCCTGGCTGCAGTCCCCGCAGGCTCCAGGCTAGGTCTCAATAGGCGACACTCTCCAGCGTGGGAAGTGCACACCCACTCCCTCCTGCTTTCCTAGCAGGGAAAGGAGATAGTCAGAAACGTCTATTTACATCCTTTTATTTCTGACTTTGCAGCACTACAGAAAACGTGTCCGATCGCTTCAAACTTCAGCAATCAAGTGAGAGAGACTTCCTGTACATATGCAAGAGGAAGGTCTCATATTACACTCTTCACAAAGACTTTTCCAGCCTGTGAACTTCCGGGAAGATTCTTTCCCACAACTAGCCATATCACATGATGTCAACAAGCTGGCTGTCTGCAGCTGCGATGAGCTCATATTCTGACATCCTCCCCCATATGAATCATCGTTAGCTGCTGACAAAGCTTGGTCCAGAGAAGAAAACAAACAGTTGTTATACACATAACAATCCCCTGTTGTTTCAGTTCCACCCTTGGAACTACTCGCCACTGGTTTCACCAGTGTAACTCTCTGGTTGTCTGTTTTCCATGGAATGAGTGCTTCTGCATTACCTTGGCTAGGGAATGTAGTGTTACACTTAGAACTCCCTGTTGTGTCTTTGACTCTGACTTAGATACACTTTTAACCTGTCTTGAGTTGTCAACAATAGTAACACATGCAACAGCTGAGTTAGCAAACTCTTGAGAATACCTCTTGGGTGGTACGCACTTTGTAATTCTCTCAGACCTGCGTATGAGGTGCTGATCCTCTCTGCTGACTGGTTCATCCTCAGAATCTTTTGGAGAACCAGTTCCAACAGTAAACAGTGGTTCATCCTTAACCTGTGAAGGTCTAGCCATTTTGTGTGAACCTTTCTCATTGACTGTGTCAACAGAGCTGCTTGAGCTTTCTGTGTCACTCTCAGTAACACTATAATCAGCAAAATCAGAATCATCATCTGAATTGTCATCAGTGGGAAATGTGTGAAAAACCTCTGTCTCCTGTCTCGGAGTGCTCTCTATAAATTTTGTGAGAATCACCTGACCGGATTCAGACAAAATTACTCTGTAGAGACCCTTTTCATAACCCACAAACATGCCTCTGGTATTCTTTACTCCACCTGGAGCTTCTGTCTTCACATGAGATCCAAAAACCTTAAAATGTGCTACAGAAGGTTTTCTGTGGAATAGCCTTTCAAAAGGAGAACTTTCCATACCCTTTGGAACCTTTCTCACCCAAGTGTAACAATCAGAAGATAAAGATTCAGCCCAAAACTCATGTGGCAAATGTGAACTCAGCAATTGTGCCTTCATGCCATTTTGCAACTCTTTGTTCACTTTTACACAAATACTCTTGTTCCATGCACCTGCAGAAACAGGAACCTTATGCTTTATCCCTTGCTTTTCCAGGAAATCCTGAAAATCCTGTAAAAGTAAAACTGGCTTTTCATCTGTGAAAAGACAATCAATGTCAGCATCATGAACACTTTTAACCTTATCACAAAACTCTTTAAACCTTGTTAAGGCTTCCTTGGGACTCTGCAAAATGTAAATCCATACATAATAAGAGAAATGATCAACACACACAAGATAGTATTTCGCATTGCCTCTAGATGATGCTAGAGGACCAATCACATCGGCATACAATCACTGAAAAGCACTGGTAACTTTCGTTGCCTTCTGGACGTCTTTCGACACACCTGCAAGAGAAATCATGTTAGACTCACATGCAGTACAATAATTGCAATCATTCTGATCAAAAGTCAACAAATACAGTCCATCTTTCTCTCTGGCAGAAAGATACAGCTCTCCATCTTTGAAGATTTTGCAGCTTTCCTTATCATAGGACAACACCAGTCCTTTCTTTGTCATCTGCGAAACACTCAGCAGATTGAACTTTAAATCAGGAACAAAATACACATTGTTTATAGTCAAGTTCATGCTCTCCAGATAAACAGTTCCAAATCCAGTCGCTTGGATCTCCTGACCGTTGGCCTGTTTCACAGTGAAGCTTTGCTTCTCAAATGTAGAAAACAGTTCCTTGCATGATGCCATGTGTTGCGTCGCTCCAGTGTCCAAGACAAAAGCGTTTTCCACTGAAAATGTGGCTTTTGTCGACAGCAGAGCCTTAGCTGGTTTCACCTGGGACTTGGCACGACCTTTGCCTGAAGTCTCAGGCTTTGCCGAGCTCCCCTTAGCTCCTTTCTGTTGACGTGGCTTCTTACAGTTCCTCTGAATATGCCCAGCCTGCCCACAATTGTAACAACGTTCAGAGCTACAGCCTGTTCTTCACTAGCAATAGCAGCGGGGGTGCCAGATCTCCGAACTTCACTCCCCCTGTCAGCGACATCTATTGCAGCAAGTCTGTCTCTCTCATTCAGAACCACGGAACAAATCCTCTCCACCGTAAGATCTGCGGCAGGTAGAGAACCAAGCTGACTTGCAACGGTTTTATAAGTCCGACTAAGGCTGTTAATAATCATAAAGCAAAATATCTCTTCCTGAAGAGGGAAATTGCGTTGCGCCATCTGCTGGCGTAAGAATTTCATCTCTGTCAGATGCGCTTGCACATCCCCATCAGGCGCCAGCCTCATATTTGTCAGCTTTTCAAAGTGTAGCAACGCTGTACCACCAGCATCTCATTGATGAATTCTCTGTAATATAAGCCAAATTTCGTGTGCGTGTTCCTCATCCGCGATATGAACAAGTTGCTCATCCGAGACACACAGAATAATAGCCATCCTGGCTCTCACATTCTGTGAATTCCAAGCTGGCGTGGGCGCAGCAGGGATAGGATTATCAATCACTCCAAATATCCTTTGATTCTGAAGCAGGGCCTTCATTTTCACAGACCATGAGGAATAACTGTCATTAGTTAGGGGAGGTGGGTAAGGTAAGCCTCCCCCTTTTTGGCATCCATTTTGGATTCAAGCCTCAGCTCTCAGCCACAAGCTGGAAAAATCCAAAAGTCTATTGGGCTGTTTACTTACTGGCTGCTATGCAGCCGGCAGCTAGCCTCTGCTGCTTGGAAAGCCCCTTCTAAGAGTCTGTGAGATAACAAACAAACGCTGGAATTCTGACAGTTATTCCCAGCCTCTCAGTCCCAGCCTCGCTCTTGCTTCGGCTTATTTTTCTCTCTTTGCTTTTTGAAGCTAACTTGCTCAAAAAAATTAGCTCAAAAGTACTCACGTCTTGTTGCTTAGCAACGGCACTTGGCAGGCGGCGGCAGACTTTATCAGTTCCCCTGGAATGCGAAGTATGTGGCTGTCTCTGTGCTGTTTTTAATCCAAAAAGCAGCGTCCTTTTCAGTGAACCAGAGAAAAATCAATCTGCGCTCACTTTTTCAGCCATAAATCAGCATACCTTCAGGGGTTCTTGGAACGTAGCTTATCAGGAACACTTCTCCACTGGTGCTCAGCTGTGCTCAGCTGATACTTTGTAGCCACCATCCGCGAGCTACCACATCTCCTTGCAGAGGATGAATACGATCCATCGACCTCCAATTTGCTACCACATGTTGGAAAACAACCCTTTTTCAGGAGAAGCTGGCAACTCTCCCAGGCTCCCGGCTTGGTCTCCAGCCACCTCCCTGGCTGCAGTCCCCGCAGGCTCCAGGCTAGGTCTCAATAGGCGACACTCTCCAGCGTGGGAAGTGCACACCCACTCCCTCCTGCTTCCGTAGCAGGGAAAGGAGATAGTCAGAAACGTTTATTTACATCCTTTTATTTCTGACTTTGCAGCACTACAGAAAACGTGTCCGATCACTTCAAACTTCAGTAATCAAGTGTACATACGCAAGAGGAAGGTCTCATATTACACGCTTCACAAAGACTTTTCCAGCCTGTGAACTTCCGGGAAGATTCTTTCCCACAACTAGCCATATCACATGATGTCAACAAGCTGGCTGTCTGCAGCTGCGCTGAGCTCATATTCTGACAATGCCAACCCTTGTCCTGCCAGCTGCTGTCAAGAAATATTTGGCCTGATTTTAATCCGATCACCGTTGCTCCGTCTGGTGATTTGCCTGCTCTCATGGGTCACATCATGCTCTTGCCTGGGCAACTAACTACCTCTATGAGGAACATTCTTTTTTTATTGCATTGAGATCAAAGAGGTATAAGACAAGATTGGATGGAGGAGGGGCTCTCTTGCTACTTAAATGATGCTGTGAAGCATATCAGCTGCATCCACTCACTCCATACACAATCAAAATATATGCAATGCTTGCAAACAGAACATGATGACACGCTCCTTCAGGTATACTGGGCCAAGGCCGTTAGTGCTTTAAAGGTCAGCACCAACACTTTGATCATGCTTGGAAATGTACTGGGGGCCAATGTAGGTCTTTTAGGACTGGTGTTATATGGTCTCGGCGACCACTCCCAGTCACCAGTCTAGCTGCCGCATGTGAAGAAACAGCCTTCTTGACTATTGGGCCCAGTATTTGTCAGGTCTGCTCAATTCATTGAAGCTTGCCTACATTCACAGGGGACAGACAAGTCCCTATTCACTCTGGATTTGAGACCCATCAGCTACCCTCACCTGGTTTAGCTGGCCAGTAGACAGCTTTTAGGAACCACGGGTAGAGTTGAGTGCAGGTTGGGGATCAAATGTTGAAGAACTACTACGGAGGAGAACAATATCTCCCCCTGCCAGAGGTACTACCCCTCCCCTAACACCCCATACACTGGTTAGGAGAACCTGAGATATAAGGCAAAATATACATGCCCTATCTTCCTCATTTCTCTGTGTGAGAGAAACTGGCCTGCCCCCTGCAACGCTGTACTTTCTCTCTGCCTGTAAGAATTTCTATGGACACCCATGCTTCTACCTTTGAGGTTACAATTTGCTCTCCATAGAAAGTGGCTGTAATATCATGGAAAACATGTAGGTGAAATGTGGCCCTGATTCAGACCACTGAGTTGTGTCTCCATGCTTATTACTGGTTCTGGTTCTGGTTGCAACTGGTACTATTTAATACATGGAAAAGGTGGGTGGAAGAAAGAGGACTAATAGGAAAACGGAGATGATTGATGGCTTACATTATTTTTAAAAGGAGATGGAAGAGACTTTGATAAGTTGCTATGATGGTTCCCTAGGTACTTCTGGGGGTATGAAACCATATTTCCAATCCAGTGAATCTTCACTGCATCATCAGGTTAATGTTCTGTACAGAACTTCTTGAACAGCAAGGAAGAACCAGGAAACTGGTGCTGCTTGATAGGGACCTCAGTTATCAGTAGGATCTGAGCCACATTGAAACCATTTTTCCAACCGGGTGAACCGCGAAGGCATTGCCAGATTAATGTACTCTGCCACAGTTTCCTCTCAGTTGCGTACCATGGTCTCTTGAGCAGTGATACAGGAAGGCAATTTATAATTAAATGTATAATGTTTAGGGAGATTTTTTTAATACCCAGAGGAGCATAAGACACACCAAAACACATTGCCTCTTCATTTCCTTTCAGGTTGGGATACAAGGAGCATCCACCTTGACCTTCTGGGAGCTATGAAGACCGTATACTTTTTCTATGTTGTGTTTGCTCTGCTACTCATTCCCAATCCAGGTAAGCAATTATTTGATTCCTAAATGGGACTGGAATGAGTAATACCACTATGTGGGGCCAAGGCTTATCCTCTTCCACTTGTTTCCCCGTTTCCCCGTTCTACATTTCCAATTCCCATATACAGTATCTACTTGCACTTGTGTGCTTGTGAACTGGTGCGTTGACAGGACCTGGGACAGAGCAACGGGAACTCACCCCACCGCGGGGATTCGAACTGCTGACCTTACAGTCAGCAAGTCCAAGAGGATCAGTGGTTTAGACCACAGCATCACCCACATCTTTTCCAACTAAACATCATGCACGCTGAAAAGGCATTCCGATGGAAGAAAGGTGAACAACTAAATGCTCTTTTCACACTGCGTCTGATTGGACTTACTTGGTGCGAAAAAAGCTTTAAACTCTCAATCTTTCTTCTTGGGCAAAGGCCAATCATCATGCAGATCAGGGACTGGTAGGGATGCTCTGACATGGTGTCAGAGGAAAAACTGACTTCCTGTGACATCTCACAACAGCATCCTCACCTTGTCCCCTACAATGGAAATCACGCAGGTTAAATGCACATGCCATGCAATTATGAACCATTGCAGAGGCCTGAGTACACTGGGTACCAGTGGCAGGTTTGTGTGGGGATTGTGGGTTAAAGTTTAAAGTTGGGTTAAAGCTTAAAGTTGGGTATACGTACAGCAAGAAGGGAGGTGGAAGGAGTCTGCCATGTTCCTTTTTTGATGGGTTCTTCTGTGTTGCACCCATCTCTGCTATTTCTTCTTGTTAAAATAGGTGTTTGCCTGCTTGCTTGTTTTTTTAAAAAAAAAACATCCACCTGAGTTTCTCTGCATTCTCTTAAATATTTTTTGCTGATATTGTTATTTATTAGATTTTATCATACCCACCATTCTACTTGAATTCTCTTGTAAGTGGATAGGTAGCTAAAGGTCATTTGCTGCTCTGTTACTACAGGATTCACTGATGTTTCAGATGAAGAATCATGCAGGTATGGCGATGTGCCAGGGAACTGTGTGTCGAAGGAATGCCCTGATGGCTATGAAGACATTGGAAATTGTGGAGCAAAGCTTCGTTGCTGTCATTACGGTAAGAATAAAGACCCTATAACCGGATCTGATTTCTGGCCCAGTTTGCAATTTAGATTGTGCCAGATTCTGGACCTACCCCGCCCATTCTGTATCCATGAATTGAAAAACTTTGGCAATCCTATTGACTTGTATTGGGAAACCAAGGAGCTGATTAATGCCTATTCTAGAGAGGGGATATTGCCTCCCTGCTTGAAGGAGGCAGTGGTAAGACCACAAGCTCAGAAGCCCTCCCTAGATTCAAAAGATCGAAGTTATTACTAGCTAGTTGCTGCTCTCTCCTTATTACACAATGTTCTTGAGTAGATGATCATGGACCAGATCCAGACGTTCTTGGAGGAAAGTGATTTTCTAGATCCATTTCAATTGCAGTTGAGACCTGGTTTTGGCACAGAAACTCCCTGTATGCTGATCTCTGTCAGGAGAGAGACAGGGGAAATGTGTCCTTGTTAATTCTCCTCAACCTCTCAGGGTCTTTTGATACCACTGAGCATGGTATGCTTCTGAAGGGAGTGTCTGAGTTGGGGGTGGGTGGCACTGCTTTGCAGCGGCTCTGGTCCAACTTGGATGGATGTTTCCGAAGGGTGATACTTGGGGAGTATTTGTTGGCTATTTGCAGTATGGTAGCGCTGCAGAGAGCTTGCTGGGGAGACCATGCATTAAAAAGGGACTCAAAAATAACTTAAACAAGGTTTTAATTACAAAAACAAAAACTCCTTTTATACTAAATGCATCAACAACAAACCAGACCCAACCACCAACCCATCCCCCAGGGTAATGGGAGAGCTAGGTGCTGCTCCTTATATACTACACCCAATTGCTGACACAGCTTAATCAATGCAACTCAGCAGCACCTGCTATGCTTCACAGCTGTAAAGCTGGGTCTCGTTATTTTGCTCTGGCCCTTGCTCTGGCCCCTTAAAGACATACACATTGGGTGGAACAATGATGAACCTTTACATTTATGTGTATGTACAGTATGTAAATAAATAAATAAACTAATAAAGGTCATCATGGAAAAAAATATTAAAAATATATAAAAAGGTCTATTGCTGATAAAACCATACGTGACCTTTGAAATAGGTTTGTGGGAATGGGTTCTGGGTTTTTTTGTTTTGTTTTGTATTCTCATTTTGTATTTTAATGTTGTAAACCACTCTGTGGTCTTCAGATGAAGAATGTTATACAGAAGTAGCAAATAAATAATTTTAATTTAATTTAATTGGCTATTCAAACCTAAGCAGAGTTTCATACTAACAGCAAGAAATAAAACCCACTCCTCCATTGTAGAGTACAGATTTGCCTCTAAGTGAGATACCACTTCTGTCCAGGTCTAAGTTTCAGTCAAATATTTATCTTTGCATAGTGTCATTTTGAAAGATTAAGCATGGAAATTCAGAACATGAAAGAAAGCGAAATGGATAGAACCATAAATCTTTGCTCAAAGATGAGGTTACCAACGTTAGTGCCTGCTGGACCTCTACTGGTACCCAGGAAGTCTTTGAAGACCACACTCTCTGCGCCTTCCTCAAGAGAAGACTTTCCACCTGGAGGTTTAAGTGAAGTGGAGTGACCTCTAAAAATTACAAATACTCTTGTGCCAGATAACTTTTGCTAAATTAACGTAGAATTAGAAATAATGGTTTAGGGTATTATATTTAGATGGCATTTCACTTGCTTTCTCTCTCTGTGTATATGCAGGTAGAGAACCTGTAAGAAACCAAAGGCAATGTGAGAAGATCCATGGGAATTGTTACAAATCCCAATGCGAAACTTTACATTATACTAGAGGAAAATGTGCAGAGAATGTTGTATGCTGCACAGCAATGTAAGTATAAAGCTCCCAGATATTGTGGTGGGTTGGACCTGATGACACTTTGGGTCCCTTCCAGCTCTACGATTCTATGATTTTGTGAAAAATACATGGTATTTAAAGTATTAATTCGCTTGCAGGTGAATTGAAGATGGTGTGTTAGAAATATTCTTGCTGGCGGCTTGCACACACATTACACTTGCCCCAGATATTGTCAAGGCAAACAGCAGGTGGTTGTTCTTGTGCTTGTTGTTGTGAATAATAATATCAATAGCAAGAATACTTTATTTTAAAAATAGAACACCACAAATCAGCAACAGATGGAGTAGTGCGCTTGTTCAAGGGCTCTAGGTCAAATTTGACTTTGTCTTATTTTTTTTCCTTTTTTTTCCTTTTCTCTCACAGGCCAATAGTCTGAAGAAGTTATCTACATTTGCTCTTACACTCCTGCTCATTGGAATGCAGAATAAAATTGGACCTGTCTGCAGCGACAGTATCTGTGTGTGCTTCCTCCCTTTCTGCTCATTTTACTTATTTCTCTTATAAGCCCCGTTCGGTGCCCAATAAGCATGGGGCAACTTTGCCTGGCGGCGCTGTGGCCCATAAATTGCAGCAAAATCTCCTCTGTGTAATGGGCTTATGGGAAAAAGCTGTCCCATGACCAATGCCAGATTTACATATAAGCTAAACAAGCCATAGCTTAGGGCCCCACTTTCTTGGGGAGCCCCAAAAAAATTAAAGGGGAAAAAACTGGATGTACATTTCCAATACAGTGGTACCTCAGGTTAAGAACTTAATTCGTTCTGGAGGTCTGTTCTTAACCTGAAACTGTTCTTAACCTGAAGACCACTTTAGCTAATGGGGCCTCCTGCTGCTGCTGTGCCGCCAGAGCATGATTTCTGTTGTCATCCTGAAGCAAAGTTCTTAACCCGAGGTACTATTTCTGGGTTAGTGGAGTCTGTAACCTGAAGCTTATGTAACCTGAAGCATATGTAAGCGGAGGTACCACTGTATATAAGATAAAAACCTACATGCAGCAACAGTGTTTTGTGTTGGGTAGGCTCCATATTAGGTAAATAAATTACCATATAGCATATATTCAACACAAAAACCAGCAACAATTTGTTGATGACAAAGGACAGCTGGGCATATAAAGGGCCCCATTACCTTCATTAGCTTAGGGCCTCATGAAATCTAAATTCAGCCCTGTGCATGAGCCTTTGCTGTGGAGGGGAAGGAAAATCCTATGTAGGACTGCTTCCCCTGGAGCTCACAACCATTTTGCTTTGAGAATTTCCCTCTCACCTACCCTCAAATTAGAGCCTTTACAGAGCAATTTTGGGATGATAGTTGACAGGGCGAGAAATGATTTTTCTCTCTAAAACTGAGGCACTTGGTTGTTGTTTTGCCTTTCCCTCAGTTAAACTATGCCTTTCGTTTGTTAGGTGGAAGAACATTGTTTGTATGAGGGCGGAAATGGCCTTGTTTAGGATCAACATAGTATAGGGAAGAACCTATAAGGGGTCTGAGGGGTGGATTGACCACAGCAAACCCAAGCGTGGGTTCGGTATCTACTTGCTTGGAGTCTGCACCCTGGTCTCCCAGTGAGACCTCGCTTGCCTGGCTTGCACCACAGCAAACCTCAAGACTGGATGACTCCCATTGTTCTGGTTTGGAGGGGTTCAAACCCATCAGAACCATTCCACCAACATGGAGCTTGTGGGATGATGTACTGATACTTTGACCCAATGCCATGCCAACCCTTGCCCTGCCTGCTGCTGTCAAGAAATATTTGGCCTGACTTTAATCCTATCACCGTTGCACCATCTGGTGATTTGCCTGCTCTCATGGGTCACATTATGCTCTTGCCTGGGCAACTAACTACCTCTATGAGGAACATTCTTTTTTTAATTGCATTGAGATCAAAGAGGTATAAGAAAAGATTGGATGGAGGAGGGGGTCTCTTGCTACTTAAATGATGCTGTGAAGCATATCAGCTGCATCCACTCACTCCATACACAATCCAAATATATGCAATGCTTGCAAACAGAACATGACGACAGAGACTCTTTCTTGGAAGTAAGGGGCAAATCTTTACTGAACAAGAGAGTTATTCCCCTCCACCCCCCCAAATAAAGTTATCACTGGTGAAAGGAAGGTGGGACCACCCAAGAGTCAAAGCCCAAGAGTCCAAGATCAGGACATGAGCTTCAGCACTGCATGGCAGCTACGACATTGACCCAAGAAATGCCCATGCCCACTCCCCAAACTAGTAAGCTCAAGATATGGTCTGCTCACTGATGGGATGCCTGTGCCATGCAGGAATGTTGGCCTCGCCAGCACACGCTCCCTTTGCATGGTAGGATCTGTTCCTTTCTATGGATGTTGGAAGTTTCATTGGGTTACTTTAGACAAGGTAAATTGACTAACGAAATTAATTGACCTTGACCTTCTTCTTTTTTTTAAGAGATATTTATTAAAGTTTCCAATTTTTATGCAAACAAAAAACAAACAAAGAAACTAAAAAAAACCATATAGTTCATAATACATACTTTTCCATAACATATTTCTCTGACCTCCTCATACCTCCCCTTCTTGTATTCCATTTCAAATTATTTGTTCAGCAAATCCTTAACTTAAAGCATTACAGCTTATAAACACCTTGTTTTCTATCCAATCCTTTTTTTTTTCATATTCCTTTATATCATTACAGCTAGAAACCACTCAATTTCAATCCAGCATCATTCAACAATCCTTAATTTTACAATATTTCTGTAAATAGTCCTTAATTTTTTTCCAATCTTCTTCTGCCGACTCTTCTCCCTGGTCACGGATTCTGCCAGTCATTTCTGCCAATCCCATACAGTCAATCAGTTTCATCTGCCATGTAAATATTGCGTCTTCCAATACTTTGCGATGAGTATTCTTGCTGCTGTTGTAGCATACATAAAAAATGTTCTGTCCTTCTTTGGCACCACTTGGCCGACCATGCCCAGGAGAAAGGCCTCCCCCTGGGGAGAGAGGGAACTTTCTTCTCTGAAGCTAAGATGACATGGACTAGAATCGACCAAATCTGGATCACTAGAGGAATGGCACCAAAGATAAAAAAAGTGGAAATCTGCCCTAAAACTTGCTCAGACCATAATGCTGTAAAGATGGAGATGAAGCAAATAACACCCGGTTCCTTTAGATGGAGGATGAATGACACTCTACTTAGAGACGAAGAAATATACAAAAAGGCCCAAAAAACTTTGAGAGATTATTTTGAAATAAATATGACTACTAATGTGGAAAAAAGAGTAATCTGGGACGCAAGTAAAGCTGTGATGAGAGGGTTCCTGATTCAACAGAATGCAATAAAGAAGAGAAGCCGAAATGAGAAAAAGGATAAAATTCTGGAGAAAATAAAAGAAGGAGAGAAAAAACTGAGAGTAAAGCCAAAGTCACAGGAGATCCTGAAAGAAATAAAGTTATTTCAAGTACAATACATGGAATTGATGAATCAGGAAATAGAATGGAAAATTAAACAAATGAGACAGAAGACATTTGAATCAGCGAATAAATGTGGGAAACTATTAGCTTGGCAACTGAAAAAAAGACAAAAATTAAACACTATTACAAATTTAGAGGTAGAAGGAAAAGATATACATAACCCAATTGAGATTAGAAATTGCTTCCAGAAGTATTTTAAACAATTATATGCACAAGGGCCACAGAACGAAATGGACATAGACCGATTTTTGAAGGTAAATGGATTACAAAAAATTTCACAAGAAAGTAAATTAATGTTGAATTGTAAAATATCTGAACAGGAGATAGAAGGTTCCATTCAAAATATGCAAGTAGGCAAGTCTCCAGGACCGGATGGGTTGACTTCCAGTTATTACAGATCCCTGAAAGAGTGGCTATTACAACCATTGAAGGAAGTCTGTAATGAAATTTTGGAAGGGAAAAGGGCACCAGAATCATGGAAAGAAGCTTATATTACACTAATACCAAAAACAGAGACTGAAAAGACTCAACTTAGGAACTACCGTCCCATATCCTTATTAAATGTGGATTACAAAATCTTTGCTGATATTTTGTCTAAGAGACTGAAAAAGGTGCTGATTGAGGAGATTCATAAGGACCAAGCGGGCTTTCTTCCGGGAAGACATCTTTCTGATAACTTGAGGAATATAATTGACATTTTGGAAAAGCTAGAAGTGAACATAAATACTAAAGCAGTTCAAGAAGGACATTGACAAACTGGAACGTGTCCAGAGGAGGGCAACCAAAATGGTCAAAGGCCTGGAAACGATGCCTTATGAGGAACGGCTAAGGGAGCTGGGCATGTTTAGCCTGGAGAAGAGGAGGTTAAGGGGTGATATGATAGCCATGTTCAAATATATAAAAGGATGTCACATAGAGGAGGGAGAAAGGTTGTTTTCTGCTGCTCCAGAGAAGCGGACACGGAGCAATGGATCCAAACTACAAGAAAGAAGATTCCACCTAAACATTAGGAAGAACTTCCTGACAGTAAGAGCTGTTCGACAGTGGAATTTGCTGCCAAGGAGTGTGGTGGAGTCTCCTTCTTTGGAGGTCTTTAAGCAGAGGCTTGACAACCATATGTCAGGAGTGCTCTGATGGTGTTTCCTGCTTGGCAGGGGGTTGGACTCGATGGCCCTTGTGGTCTCTTCCAACTCTATGATTCTATGATTCTATGATTCTATGATATTTGTGGATGCGGAGAAAGCCTTTGACAATATTTCTTGGAGTTTTATGAAAAAGAACCTACAGGGTATGGGGGTAGGCCATGGTTTTGAGAATGGTATAGGTGCAATATATTCAGAACAAAAGGCCAAATTAATTGTAAATAATGTGGTTACAGAACAATTCAAGATAGAAAAAGGGACACGACAGGGATGCCCAATTTCCCCTTTGCTCTTTATATCGGTCCTGGAGGTTTTGCTGAACATGATTAGAAGGGACCGGATGGTTAAAGGTATACAGGTCGGAGCTAAACAGTATAAATTGAGAGCATTTGCAGATGATCTAGTTTTGACACTACAGGAGCCAGAATCCAGTACTAAAAGAGTTTTAGAATTAATTCAAGAATTTGGTCAGGTGGCAGGGTTCAAATTGAACAAGCTAAAAACCAAGGTTCTTGAGAAAAATTTAACACCGATTGAAAGGGAGAAGTTTCAGAAGGTAACAGGATTGACTGTGGTTAAGAAAGTGAAATACTTGGGGATTAATATGACAACTAAAAATGGGAATTTGTTTAAAGATAATTATGAAAAATGTTGGGCTGAAGTGAAAAAAGATTTAGAAATTTGGTCAAACTTGAAGCTTTCCTTGTTGGGTCGAATTGCAGCTATAAAGATGAATGTATTGCCTAGAATGTTGTTGTTTTTCAAACACTGCAAATTTTGGACAAAATGGACTGTTTCAAGAAGTGGCAGAAAGACATTTCTAAATTTGTCTGGCAGGGCAAGAAGCCTAGAATAAAATTCAAGATATTAACTGATGTAAAGGAAAGAGGTGGATTTGCCCTGCCAGACTTCAAACTTTATTATGAATCAGCAGCATTCTGCTGGTTGAAAGACTGGCTGCTTCTTGAGAATACAGACATTTTGGATTTAGAAGGTTTTAACAATGTATTTGGGTGGCATGCATATTTGTGGTACGACAAGGTTAAAGCACATAAAGCTTTCAAAAATCATATTGTCAGGCGAGCATTGTTTAATGTTTGGATTAGATATAAGGATTTATTGGAAAATAAAACCCCAAGGTGGTTGTCACCAATGGAGGCTAAGGCTCAGAAAAAACTTAACATGGGGGCCAAATGGCCAAAATATTGGGAAATTTTGGAGCAAGAAGGGGACAGACTGAAATTGCAGAGTTTTGAGAAATTAAAAGATAAAGTGCGAGATTGGCTTCATTATTATCAGATAATGGAGGTTTACAATTTGGATAAGAAAGTTGGTTTCCAGGTGGAAAAATCTAAATTGGAAACAGAATTGTTAGAACCCAAAACTAAGAATTTGTCAAAAATGTATAACTTGCTGCTGAAATGGAATACTCAGGATGAGACGGTTAAATCTGTAATGATTAAATGGGCACAAGACGTTGGACATAATATTATGTTTGCTGACTGGGAACAGTTGTGGACCACCGGGATTAAATTTACGGCATGTAATGCCTTAAGAGAGAATATTATGAAAATGATGTACAGGTGGTACATGACCCCAGTCAAGCTTGCAAAAATCTATCATTTGCCCGATAACAAATGTTGGAAATGTAAGGAAAATGAAGGTACATTCTTTCACCTTTGGTGGACGTGCCCTAAGATTAAGGCTTTCTGGGAAATGATATATAATGAGTTGAAAAAGGTATTTAAGTATACCTTCTTGAAGAAACTAATTGACCTTGACCTTCAACACGAATGGTTGATGATAAAACCACCTGTGCCCCAAGGCCCTTCCGATTCCTACGCATAGTCTCATAGGCCCTTGCTATATGTTACACACTGTGTATGGCAGTCTTCATTTGTACCTACATGAATCAGAAGGAGATTGTTTCTATGTTATCTCTGGGGCAGAATTAGAGAAATGTTCCAAGAGTTCTGGCAATGCTGATTTGAGACTGCACTTTATGTTGAAGAATATGAAATCGAAAAGAGAGATTTTAAAAAATAGAATGGGGGAAAATGATTGATTATTTGAAGATGCACTGTAAACAAATCACAACATTAGCAGGCCTGATATAAACACGTGCAGATAGTAATAATTAACGGGGAAATATCAGGGCCTATTAATAAATAGATATAAATTGGTTATGTAATACCATGAATGAAAAGATATAAAATATAAAATAAATAACCACAGAAAGGAGGGGAGAGAGAGCGAGACGAGAGTGCACTGTATATTTTGTACTATGCATTATTGCTGATGCAGTCCATTTGAGAGCAGCTGGGCCACAGGGGGTGCCAGAAAGAGGTTTATAAAGCACGGTTGACAGCCTTGGGACTCCACTCTGGATTTGTGTAGATGTTTTGCAAGACAGAAGATATGGATTATTCCTTGGGGATTACTCCTGAAGCATAGCCACAAGGCAGTAAAGGTAGAGGATCAAAGTTTTTCTTCTCCTAGATGGGCTCCCATCCCAGTTTAAGGAGCCCCACCTGCTCATCATTTCCTCAAAATAATAATAATAATAATAATAATAATAATAATAATAATAATAATAATAATTTATAACTTCCCTAAACAGGGCTGCCATTAGATGTCCTCTAAAAGTCAGATAGTTGTATATTTCTTTGACATCTGAGGGGAGGGTGTTCCACAGGGCAGGCACCACTACCAAGAAGGCTCTCTGCCTGGTTCCCCATAACCTCACTTCTTGCAGTGAGGGAACCGCCAGAAGGCCCTCGGAGCTGGACCTCAGTGTCCAGGCTGAATGATGGGGGTGGAGACGCTCCTTCAGGTATACTGAGCCAAGGCCGTTAGGGCTTTAAAGGTCAGCGCCAACACTTTGATCGTGCTTGGAAATGTACTGGGGCCCAATGTAGGTCTTTTGGTCTTTTAGGACCGGTGTTATATGGTTTCAGCGACCACTCCCAGTCACCAGTCTAGCAGCCGCATGTGCAGAAACTGCCTTCTTGACTATTGGGCCAAGTATTTGTCTTGTCCGCTCAATTCATTGAAGCTTGCCTACATTCGCAGGGGACAGACATGTCCCTAATTTACTCTGGATTTGAGATGCATCAGCTACCCTCACCTGGTTTAGCTGGCCATTAGACAGCTTCTAGGAACCACAGGTAGAGTTGAGTGCAGGTTGGGGACCAATTGTTGAAGAACTACTACAGGGGGAGAACCATATCTCCCCCTGCCACAGGTACTACCCCTCCCCTAACACCCCATACACAGGTTAGGAGAACCTGAGATATAAGGCAAAATGTACATTCTCTATCTTCCTCATTTCTCTGTGTGAGAGAAACAATCCTGCCCCCTTCAACGTTTTACTTTCTCTCTCTCTGTAACAATTTCTCTGGACACCCATGATTCTACCTTTGATGTTACAATTTTCTCTCCGTAGAAAGTGGCTGTAATATTGTGGAAAACTTGTATGTGTAATGTGGCCCTGGTTCAGTCCACTGAGTTGTGTCTCCATGCTTATTCCTGGTTCTGGTTGTAACTGGCAATTTTTAATATACGTGAAAGGTGGGTGTAAGAAAGAGGACTAACAGGAAAACAGAGATGGTTGATTGCTTAAATTATTTTTCAACGGAGATGGAAGAGACTTTGATCAGTGGCTATGACGGTTGAGTGGATCTATAGGTGCTTCTGGGGGTATGAAACCATATTTCCAATCCAGTGAATCTTCACTGCATTGTCAGGTTAATGTACTGTACAGAACTTCTTGAACAGCAAGGAAGAACATGCAAACTGGTGCTGCTTGATAGGGACCTCAATTATCAGTAAGATCTGAGCCACACTGAAACCATTTTTCCAACGGGTGAATAGCAAATTCATTGCCAGATTAATGTACTCTGCCAGTTTCCTCTCGGTTGCGTACCATGGTCTCTTGAGGGGTGGCAGTAGGAGTTTCTTTAACCACAGGCATCACAACCAGATCATTAATAAACAGTGTTTATGTATCTGTTTATAAGAGAGTTCAATAAATGAGAGAACGTTTGTGTTAGATAAATTCAGCTCCGGTCCTCCGAGCTGATACAGCTCATCTTGGCTTAAGGCCAGCAGAGTATAAAACACCCAGAGTCCGCGGCGAAAGGATGAGGCAGGTATGGCTACATTGCTAAGCTTTATTACTAAGCTATGCAGAGAGCATACAAATATACATCTTGCCTCTGTGAGAAGCAGAGAGCAACTCCAACAAGGAAACGACAGTACAAAGGAAACAGGAAACCAGTAAACGTCACATCCCATCTCCCTTTCCCATGGGAATCCAGCAGTATCTGGACTGTGGAATGTAAACAGTCCTGTGACTCGCAGCAGCTGCTCAGTGAGGGAAACAGAAACTAACATCCTCCCTCTTTCTGTGTACATCACTGGGCAGTGTGTTCGTACAATATCAGTACAAACCCAACTTCTGTACATAGGTACAGTGTTGATCCCTTGGAACAACCTTGGACAATACATCAGCAGGAATTTCATTACCTGACATATAGGACACCATTACAAGTCCTTTCTGAACAGATTCTCTAGCATGTTGCAGCTTCAAGTGCAAGTGCTTTGTGCTTTGCTTACAACCTTCAGAATTCAGTAAAGCCAAACATGCTTTGTTGTCCTGATAAACCTGGATTGGACATTTGACAGGAATTATCATGTCTTTGCACAACTGTAACAACCATTCACAATCCACAAGTGAATAAGACAGTGGATTCAGTTCAGCTTCACAAGTACTCAAGCTAACTGTTGTTTGCTTCTTGCATGACCAATCAAATAGACCCTGATTGTACATATAGCAAACTCCAGACGTACTTTTCCTGCCTGTAGTGTCACTTCCAAAACTTGCATCTGCAAATATCTCAAGACCACCAGACTTCTGATTGTTAAATCTCAGTCTGTAATGCATAGTGCCCTTCAAATAGCGAGCTATACGTTTCAGAGCTTTCCAATCCTTAACTGTAGGATTGTTGACTTGTCTACTTAGCAAATTACAGCTAACAGCAATGTCAGGTCTTGAACATCTGGCAATGAAGTTTAGTTTGCCTAGCACACTTCTGTACAGTGTAGTGTCAGAAAATGTTCCTTCAGTGTCATCTACCTGATAACCTGTTGTCATCGGTGTGTCTACAGGGTTAGCATCCATCAGGTTTAGTTTGCTTAACACAGCAGCAATTTTCCGTGACTGGTGTACTAGAATGTTACCATCTTGGTCTCTCTCTATTTCCAAAGATAGGTAGTTGGTTACCTCACCAAGATCTTTCGTGTCAAAGTGCTCTTTCAGTTGAGCTAGGGCGCTATTGTACATTTTGACATCCTTCCAAAAGAAAAGAATATCATCAACATAAAACAAACAATGTTTGCTGACTTTCTAATGCAGTCCTTTCAGGGATATTCCTGCTTTCTGCAGGAGTGAAAAGTAACAAACAATAGAAGCAACACGAAGACCAGTATACTAGATGAACTCACATCTGTCAATCTTTGAAAGTCCGTAGAAGTAACTTTGTTCTTCTTCTTATTGTATTTGTAGCGTAAGGGTTGTAAAGGGTGAAGTTTATATATTTTTCATGTACACAGGTCATTGTTTCATATTTGAATTCTTTTGTAGTTGTGCTGAAGAAGATTCCAGTGAAACAGTCAGATTATACGGGATCACTGTCCTACGTTGTTATTCACTTACTACTTCGGCACCCATGAACGCCTAAAAAGTTTTACTGCTTAGCCCACAGGATTGCATCTACTACTTTGTTTCAACTATAGACTTAATATACTTCTATGGACTTTCAAAGATTGACAGACGTGTGTTCATTTGATTTCAAATATATTAGAGAATTTACAAGTGCACACATTTTGTTTTTGTTTTTTTGTTGTACTAAATTATGTATATCATGCAACAAGAATTGGAGTGCTATCTAGAATACTGGTCTTCGTGTTGCTTGTTGTGTTAAGTTTGCAACACGTGGGTTTGTTGTTCTGAATAGCGGTGAAAAGTAAGACATATAACCAAATTTGAAATATTTAGATATGAAGTATTGAATGGGATGGTCAAGATGTGGCCCTGCAGAGCTTAATGGACTCCTGTCATCCACACTAGCATTGACAATGCTCAGGGATGATGGGATAAAATCTAGAGGGCTACACTTTAGCTAACCATGCTACAGGTGTTTAAAACAACGGGCCTGAAGGAAGGACAAATTCACAATTTGGACATGATCCATCTGTTATGCTTCACTCTATGCCACTCCCTGCATTTCATATTCAGTGCATTGAATCTGTCAATGGAGGTTCTCCTTTCCCTTCTATTTCCAGGCTTTGCTTCACCCCCTCCTTGAGGGTTTTTGCTTGTCTGGGTCCCCAAACTCTGTGTCAGACAACTGGACCTTCTGACAAGCAGCAAAAGAGCAGGCACAGAGGAAGGAGGAGGAGGATTCCTACAGGAGGGGGGAGCAGTTAGTCAAAGGAAAGGCTCAGATAGTGACACAGACAGAGAAATAAAGAGAGGGGAATCACCCTGCCACGAGATTAGCCGAGAAGCGTGAAAAGTACAGGAAGAGGAGGGAGCTCGTTCCTGGCAACTGTGGAATCAGAGGAAGACTGAAATTAGCGGAGCTCCAACCGGAGCTTTTTGTTGAACCAATAAATCTTAATTACTGTATTTTCTGGCGTATAAGACTACCTTTTAACCCAGGAAAATCTTCTCAAAAGTCGGGGGTCGTCTTATACGCCAGCTACAGCAGCAACTCCTGCAGCAACTCCCCACCAAAGGATAAAACAACAGCAAATTAAATCAGAGGACACCAAGCTCTCTAATTTTTTTTAAGCGTTTATTAATTTTCCAATAAAAACATCCAATTAACATATCAAATCCAATCCAATAAAAAATAAAAAAATAAAATAAAAAAGATCCAATTGTCTTCCAAATTGTAATAGTTTTGTTTTGACTTCCCACGGTCTGAATTTTGAAGCACATTCAACATCATAGTCCTGCCTCTCATCATCCTCAATGTTGTTCATAATTCCATGTCCGATTTTTCCCTTCCACATTTTGACTCTAGTTCTACGATCCTCATTCATGTCAGAAAGCAGATACTTTTTTTTCTATGGAGTGCAGATTTGTTCGTATGTAGTACTCCTTTAACTGTTTTTTCATCGCACCGCTTCATTTAATTGCATCCAATTTCAAAGTTCTGTCCAGCTCTTTGAGAGTAGTTATTTTGGCAGCTCCCAGATCGTTAATCTTTCCCGTCCTGGTGTTATCAAAGAAACAGAGAGAAATTTTTTTCTGTAACCTCCTTGTTGATTGATCTTAAACAGACTGTTTGCAGAGTAGCCATATATCAGACAGTTAGCAATTGACCTTTGGATTCCTCCCAGTTCCCCCTCCGGGCCCTAGAGGGGGGCTGTCAGACATCCATTTAGCCCTCTCGCTCGCTCGTAATCAAAAAAACATCTTTTTGCAAACAGTTGTGTATGTAATATTGCTTCCAGTCTTTTCCAGTCTTTATAGTCAACCATCCGTTGACTCCTGTTTCTCTTAATCGGGGAAAGTATTTCAGATCTTCAGTAACGACGTAGTGGGCAGAAGCCATTTTACCCTCCTTTGTTTTCGTCTTTAACAGACATTTCCGGTCTTAAAAAAGAAGTGGCTGCAAGTAGATCCCAATTATATATGAAAGTCCATCTGAACTCACTTTTGAAGAGCAATTTAACTTCTTAATGAGGCTTGGCATGCATTACGGATTGTTGATGTTAAGGATAAAAGAATGTTTTTTTACATACCAAGCCCCTCCACATTCCAAACGTCATGATGAGGATCTCTTTGAAGTTCGATCTTTTGCACCAGAGACTGTAGATACTGCAGGTTTTTTCCAGCTTCTTCAATTCAGAGCGTGTCTGTTTGTTTTCCAAATCTTTATATTTTCCCAAACAGATGCGTCTGGCTATGGGGTGGCGTCGCAGGAGTGTCAGCCGTCCCTAGCTCCATGACCCAGTGCCCCTGCCGTCTGCCACATCAGCAATCTGGGGCAGTCCGCGGGTCGTTGAGACAGTCCTCCCCTGCCCTGGGGAGGCTGCCAGGGCTAATTACCCCCATATCAGCCCTGAATTATCGGAACGGCTGAGGTCCGATTGTGTGGGATCAGCCATTTTCCACCGCTGGAAACAGGAAGTGACACCAAGCTCTCTAGATAAAGCAGAAATATGCCTGAAAATTGGCCCCAGAAGCCCCTGGCCACTGGGATTTCCGAGCTGGACTGGAGACTGGTTTTTAAAATTTTTATTTGGTGTGTGTTGGAAGAGGGGTAGTCTTCTATGACGAGTATATCCCAAACTCTATATTTTAACTGGAAAAGTTGGGCGGTCGTCTTATACGCCGGAAAATATGGTAATTAACTGCTGGAGTCGTCTCGTGTGTGGGAGAGAGAGCCAATCCTTACACTCTGGTTAATCCGGCCCCTGCGACAGTTTATTTCAATCCTTTAAAAAGCTCCCTGATCTAAGCCATACACGTTAAGAACCCAACAATATTAGCCAATAAGTTTGGACTATGGAGTCAAATTCCAAATGGGGATAATTGGAAGAATACTGTGTGTGGGTTTGCCCCCACCTAACCCTATGGTGGGTGGTTATATTTAAGCAGTGAAGAATGGCTCGAAAGAGGTCTTGATGGTTATTATTTAAACTGATACTGATCAGGAAATGACTCAGAGCAGGTACTGTGCTAGGTTACTTAAGCATGACTGCTGAGAAAGTAAAATGATATCATCTCGGGAGAAGGAGCACAGATCAGTGATTCAGGGCAAACTGTGCACATCCAAGGTCACGGGTTCAAATCATGACAACTCTAAGCAGGGTTGGGAAAGATGCCTGTCTCAAGACCTGGATGGCCATTGCCAGACACTAAACGCCACACATTTTTTCCCCTCCAAAGGATCCTGGGAACTATGGTTTATTAAGCATGCTGAAAACTGCAGCTATGTGAGAGGTAAACCACAATTTCCAGAATCCGTCAACACATGGGAAAATGTGCTTTAAAAGTATGGCATGTATGTATGTAACTTCAGTGTAGAATAGAAAATACCGAGCCGATTGCTCAACTCAGTATTAAGCATCTCGCTTTACAACTCATTTGTACCACTATTTCAGCAAAACCAACATTTTGCTTATTCTGATGAGTGATGACCAAGATTCCAGAAACTGATGGGAGCACTGTCTTGTCTCCCTCTGAAAACATAAGGGATATTTTGAATATTCCTGCCAGACAGTCAGAAACTTTGCTGAGTTTTTTTTATTTAAGAGAGGAGAGTTTAAAGCAGGGGTAGGCAACCTAAGGTCCGGGGGCCGGATGCGGCCCATTTGCCTTCTCAATCCGGCCCGCAGACAGTCCGGGAATCAGCATGTTTTTACATGAGTAGAATGGGCCCTTTTATTCAAAAAGCATCTCTGGGTTATTTGTGGGGCCTGCCTGGCGTTTGAGTAGAATGTGTGGTTTTATTTAAAATGCATCTCTGAG
Source organism: Podarcis raffonei (assembly GCF_027172205.1). Lineage (NCBI taxonomy): Eukaryota > Metazoa > Chordata > Lepidosauria > Squamata > Lacertidae > Podarcis > Podarcis raffonei. The sequence continues at coordinate 117,710,906 of NC_070604.1, read as the reverse complement.
TTATTCATGGGGCATAGGAATTCGTTCATTTCCCCCCCAAAAAATATAATCCAGGCCACCACATGGACTGAGGGACGGTGGACCGTCCCACAGCTGAAAAAGGTTCCTGATCCCTGGTTTAAAGGAGCAAATGAGTGAGGGAGAAACAAACTTCTTGCGTGTTTCTCCTTTCTTTTAGATAATGATGATGATGATGATGATGATGATGATGCAAGAATATAAATCCTTACTTCAAGAGACAGGAATTGTTGTTCTATAAACTAAATTCTGGAAAGGAAGACAGCCAGACTCATCAGACTGACAAGAGGAAATGTCCTGTTTCCTTCGTATGTCCCCAAGTACTGAGCAGGTGGCAAAACCCAAGTTTGTTTGGCAACCCTTCTGATGTTATACAAATGTTTGCCCAGAAATACAGAGAAAAAGAGAAAACTGTGCATACTTTGGTGAAAATAACATTGAAATGCATTTTATTAGGGGAAACTGCTTGCAAAAAATATGTACAAAATGGGCATGTTTGAAGAAATTCGCCCTAAATTGCTGATGAATTTTCAGGAGGATTTTTTTCAGATTGCTGTAGAAATGGTCAGAGCTGAATTTAAGATTAGAAAAATGAGAAAGTAAGAGATATCATATTGGTTCTCTGACACTATTGCCCAGAAACCTCTGTCCCCACAGTGGGACCACCGGTATGAAGTTTACGGCATGCATTGCCTTAAAGGAGAATATTATGAAAATGATTTACAGGTGGTACATGACCCCAGTTAAGCTTGCAAAAATTTATCACCTGCCTGACAATAAGTGCTGGAAATGTAAAGAAGCTGAGGGAACATTCTTTCACCTTTGGTGGACATGCCCAAGGGTCAAGGCTTACTGGGAAATGATATATAATGAACTGAAGAAGGTATTTAAACTTACCTTTCCTAAGAAACCAGAGGCCTTTCTTTTGGGCATAGTTGGCCAACGGGTGCCAAAGAAAGATAGAACATTTTTTATGTATGCAACAACAGCAGCAAGAATACTTTTTGCCAAGTATTGGAAGACACAAGATCTACCCACCGTGGAGGAATGGCAGACGCAAGTGATTGACTACATGGAGATGGCTGAAATGACTGGCAGAATTCGTGATCAGGGAGAAGAACTGATCGAACGGGACTGGAAAAAGTTTAAGGACTATTTACAAAAATACTGCAAAATGTTTGAGTGTTAATATGATGTGGGAAGTGAAGGTAACAGGGTTTGTGTGATTTGGTTAAATGTGAATGAAAAGAAGAATGTTAAAAAGGACAAGGGGTTATGAACAGAACATTATTATGTCATAGTATATAAGATGAGGTATGGGCTAAAACAATGAAAAATTGGGACATAATATTTAGAAGAATATAAAATTAAGCATGGTTTAAATAAGGTTTTGAACTTGCTGAATTTGATTGGAATAAAGAGGAACACAAAAAAGGGGGATGTGAGGAGGTCAAGACAGAAGGGTATGGAACTTTATAAATCTAAGAAAGTGGATTTTTCTTTTTTCTTTTTTCCTATTTTTCTTTGCTATATATTTTTGTCTTTCTGTTGTTTCTGTTTTCTATGTGAGCTTCATTTATGGTAATGATATATTTGAAATGATGAATTTTTTGATTTGTAAAACCTTAATAAACATTTATTTATTTTTTTTAAAAAAGAAACCTCTGTCCCCACAGTGGAAGGACGTGTGGATCCAGAATTGGCCTCCACAGTCACTTACGGACTCACTGTTAAAACCATGTTTATGGAAGACAATCTTACTCGGCTATGGTAAAGGTAAAGGTAAGGGACCCCTGACAGTTAAGTTCAGTCGCGAATGACTGGGGTTGCAGTGCTCATCTTGCTTTACTGGCTGAGGGAGCCAACATTTGTTCGCAGACAGTTTTTCCAGGTCATGTGGCCAGCATGACTAAGCTCCTTCTGGCAAAACCAGAGCAGTGCACGGAAACGCCATTTACCTTCCCGCCATTTACCTACTTGCACTTTGATGTGCTTTCAAACTGCTAGGTTGGCAGGAGCTGAGACCGAACAATGGGAGCTCACCCCGTCGCGGGGATTCGAACCACCTACCTTCCGATCGGCAACCCCTAGGCTCAGTAATTTAGACCACAGTGCCACCCGCATCCCTACTCAGCTATGAGTGATCACCAAGGAAGAAGAAGAATACTGTGTAGTATAACATATACACTATGCTGGTCACCAGACAACAGTTTTGCTTGAACTCACAAACTCAGCATTGAATTTTAATTAATTATTGCAATTGTAGGAAATATCAGACTATTGCACCTCTCTGGCTGTGTGAAAAATGATAAAGATATAATAAGACACTGAGATACAGAACTAGATTGGTGGTGCTGTGTCAAAATACAACAAGCTCTTCCCATTAACTCATGAATAATTCACTCAATTCTTCCCATCTAAAAAATTAAAAATACTCGTCTCTCCTTGCAAACAGTTGCACTGGACCTGTTGATCTTTTCAGGGGGAAATGCAGGTCATTTTGCAGGGCAGTGGGGAGCCCTCTTGCGCCTAGTTTTCACACATTGCAGGTGTGTCTATTTTCCTTTTATTTCCTAATTAAAAAAATTTTCCTACAGGAACTAGAGGCCCTACAGTAAATATTGCATTGGGGAGAAATGTCATTTCTGTTGCTTGTCAAAAATTTGAATCCAGAGATCCCTTCAGCTGTAGGTTTTGAGGGTTGAACAAGATGCCAAATTACCTGTAAAGCCGGAACTGTATGCTTGGAGTAAGTCAGAACTAAGAATTTATTCATTATAGTAAGAACAGCACAGGATGTGCTGAGAGGGAGGGAGGGAGGGAGGATTGTTGTTTTGAATGCACTCATTGTAGCGCTGACATCATAAGTTGCATTAAGCACTTGGGTTTACTTATTAAAATTGCTATATAAATGGTTCCTGGTATTAACCCTGCGAGATAAATCCTCCCGGTGGAGATTTAATGCGAAGAATACAATCCATTCAAATGGTTGAATGAGCTGGCATGTAAGTATAACATTTGCCAGGCTATTAAATCCCAAGTTTAGAGAAGTTAAAGGTGACTGATCAGTAGCAGAGAAAGAACTGAAATGTATTTGTGGGTCGCAGTGCATTGAGTAGATCTCTCTGCTGGATCTGGTGGAATCTCAGTACCTGGACCAAATTAGTCTGATTGCAATTATTGTGAGCTATTCTGAGATCAACATTTGTTGTTGGAAAACCAGAATTCAAATATAGTGGTACCTCAGTTTTTGCACGTCTCTGTTGATGAACGTTTAGGTTTTCAAACGGCAGAAATATGGACATAAATGCTTGAGTTTTCGAACACTTTTTGGAAGTCGAACATGCCACGCGGCTTCCGTGTTGAGTTTTCCATATTGAGTTTTCCTTATTGAGGCTTCTGTATTGAGTTTTCAGTTTTTGAATGTCTCAAAACTCAAATGGTCTTCCGGAAAGGATTACATTTGAAAACTGAGGTACCACTGTATTAAATCAACTCGACTCAGTTGTGGAATTCCCTTCTCACACAGCTTTTGTTGTATGCAGAAGACACACACCTCTTTACCCCGGCCTTTGGCAGTTCAGGTCTTTAGCTTTCTCTGAATGGCCTTCCTTTGCTGTATCTATACTGCTGTGTCTCAGGGATTCCTTAGCTGTTATTCCTGCATTGCAGGGGGTCAGCCTAAATGACCCTCAGGGTCCCTTCCAACTCTGCTATGACTGAAGCACTTTTTATAACTGCATGATTATACTGCTGTAACCTGCCTCATGTCCTTAGAGAGAAGGTGGGCAAGAAATCTTATAAATAAAAACAAATAAAACAAGTGTCCTGTTGTTTTTAAGTCGTTGGCAGTGCATTTGTTACCACAAACCAGATCACTAAGAAATCGCCTCCCCTCCACTGCCTCACCCGTAGGAAGCATATGAAGAAAGCATTCCCTGCAACATTCATCTGATGAAAATAGGGATGTCCTATTCAATAATAATAATAATAATAATAATAATAATAATAATAATAATAATTTTCTTATTTAAACCCTGCCCATCTGACTGGGTTGCCACAGCCACTCTAGGTGGCTTTCAACATATTATTATTATTATTATTATTATTATTAATAATAATAATAATAATAATAATAATAATAAAATTAAACATTAAAAACTTCCCCTATTCAGGGCTGCCTTCAGATGTTGTATAGTTGTATAGTTACTTATCTCCTTGGCTTGGGGGTCACATAACTCCATACCCTCCAACATTTCTCCAGTGAAAATTGTTGTTGTTTAGCCGTTTAGTCATGTCCGACTATTCGTGACCCCATGGACCAGAGCACGCCAGGCACTCCTGTCTTCCACTGCCTCTTGCAGTTTGGTCAAACTCATGTTGGCAGCCTTGAGAACACTGTCCAACCATCTCATCCTCTGTCGCCCCCTTCTCCTTGTGCCCTCCATCTTTCCCAACATCAGGGTCTTTCCCAGGGAGTCTTCTCTTCTCATGAGGTGGCCAAAGTCTTGGAGCCTCAGCTTCACGATCTGTCCTTCCAGTGAGCACTCAGGGCTGATTTCCTTAAGAATTGAGAGGTTTGATCTTCTTGCAGTCCATGGGACTCTCAAGAGTCTCCCCCAACACCGTAATTCAAAAGCATCAATTCTTCGGGGATCAGCCTTCTTTATGGTCCAGCTCTCACTTCCATACACCACTCTTGGGAAAACCATAGCTTTAACTATACAGACCAATTGAGATGTCCTAAGGAAAAGTGGGACATTCCGGGATCAAATCAGAAACCGGGACGGCTTCTGTAAATCCGGGGCTGTCTCTGGGAAACAGGGACACTTGGAGGGTCTGAGAAAGACAAACACAGGGACTCCTCTCTCCTCTAAAGTAAGAAAACTCTCCATGTTATGACTGAAGTCTTAATCACAGAGATACGAGCACAGCAAAATGGCACAGCTTACACAAAGAGAGGGTGACCACATGTTTTCTAGAGATCAATAAGCCACAGGTGGGGAGGTTCTGCACAACCATAAGAAGCACCCCAAAATACAAATATATTAAGTGCAGAAGGGTCTGGTTGATACAATTGTGTGTTCCAGGAAAAGCACCACTGTGATTTGGGCTGTGTACCCACCATAGAGATAAATGGAATAACTGGCAAGTTTAGCCTTGGAGTTCAAGATGAAGCAGGGCAAAGGCTAATAGAGTTCTGTCAAGAGAACAAGCTGGTCATCACAAACACTCTTTTCCAACAACACAAGAGATGACTCTACACATGGACATCACCAGATGGGCAGCAGCGAAATCAGATTGATTATATTCTCTGCAGCCAAAGATGGATAAGCTCTATACAGTCAGCAAAAACAAGACCTGGAGCTGACTGTGGCTCAGATCATCTGCTTCTTAAGAAAAATTCAAGCTTAAACTAAAGAAAGTAGGAAAAACCATTGGGCTGTTAAGATACAGTCTAAATCAATTCCCTTATGAATACACAGTGGAAGTGAGGAACAGGTTTAAGGATTTAGATTTGGTGGACAGAGTGCCTGAAGAACTATGGATGGAGGGACGTTTCCCACAAAGGTTCCTGGAAACTTTACCCTTCTACAATTCTCAGCACTCTAACAATTCCCAGAATTGTTTGCTTCAAGTGCATGTTTGCATTGTTTTAATGCTGTAGAAGGTGCTTTAATTCCTTTTTAACTCCAACCTTCTAAAGGGTCAGGTAGGTAGCTGGGTTGGTCTGACACAGTCAAAAGAAATTTTAAAAAAAATGTCCAGTAGCACCTTAGAGACCAACTAAGTTTGTTCTGGGTATAAGTTTTTGTGTGCATGCACACTTCGTCAGATACTTTTAAACGTTGTCAGCTAGGTGTGTTTTATTTGTATTTGTTTTGATTTTTCTATCTGCTTTAATTCTGCCACCTTGAGTCCTGGTCCTGGGAGAAAGGCAGGGTGTAAATAAATATAACGCTAATAATAAAAGTACATTTAAATGTGGTTTAAGTGAATGCTGCCTGTTTCACCAAGAGTAGAATAATGCACAAAGGAAATCAAGTTACACACACATGAGAACACGAGAAGAGCCTGAAGGATTTGGTCATGAAAGTCCTCTACCCTCCTGCAGTTTCCAGCCACTAGTATTGAGAGGCACTACTGCCTCAACAGTGGCAGTAGAGCATAATCATTGTGGTTAATAGCTATAAATAGGAGGAGTCTTGGATTTGATATCCCGCTTTATCACTACCCGAAGGAGTCTCAAAGCGGCTAACAATCTCCTTTCCCTTCCTCCCCCACAACAAACACTCTGTTAGGTGAGTGAGGATGAGAGACTTCAGAGAAGTGTGACTAGCCCAAGGTCACCCAGCAGCTGCATGTGGAGGAGTGGGGAATCGAACCTGGTTCACCAGATTACGAGTCCACCGCTCTTAACCACTACACCACATTGGCTCTCTCCTGACCCTCTCCTGCATGAATTTGTCTGTCTTTTAAAGCCATCTGGATTGGTGGCAGTCACTCTTATTAGGAATCATAGGTACCACGATTCCGAAACACCAGAAAAGACTGTTCATGTACGCAACAACAGCTGCACAGATACTACTAGCCCAGAGATGGAAGGAAGAGACAACCCCGACCAGAGAAGAATGGCAAGCCAAGCTGATAGACTATGCCAAAATTGCAAAATTTCAAAATCAGCTGGGGAGCTCAGGAATCAAGAAGAAATTTATTTTTAAAGTTCTTTAAATTCTTTTTTTTTAAGTTTATAATTTATATACAAGATCATTGTAAGCAGGTTAAAACATTGGCAGGATTTCATCCCCACTTGTAATGTAACAGAATGTACGGATAATTTAGAAAGACAAAAATAATCAGAGAAATATTGATATGCAGTTGAAAATATTATCAATAGGACGCATGGGAAGGATGGGGGGAGGAGTCAGGAGATTCAGAGTAGTCTTGATCTCTGGATTCTGAATTGGTTTTGTTTTATGTTTATATTTTTGAAAATCAAATAAAAATGTATTTACAAAAAAAGAAGAAGATTGGTGGTCATCACTGTCTCCTGCAGGAGTTCCATAGTTTAACTGTGTGCTGCATGAAGGAAAATTTGGCTTGAATCTTCTGCTGGGAGCCAGTGTGGTGTAGTGGTTAAGAGCGGTGGACTCATAATCTGGTGAACCAGGTTTGATTCCCCACTCCTCCACATGCAGCTGCTGGGTGACCTTGGGCTAGTCACACTTCTCTGAAGTCTCTCATCCTCACTCACCTCACAGAGTGTTTGTTGTGGGGGAGGAAGGGAAAGCAGATTGTTAGCCGCTTTGAGACTCCTTCGGGTAGTGATAAAGCGGGATATCAGATCCAAACTCTTCTTCCCTCTTCTTCAATGTTTGGCTTCATTGCATGTCCGCACAAACATTGTGCGGCCCACGCTATCATGCCTGGCAAAAGTGCAGTTTCCTGGCAGTGCTGGATTTAGGGCACTGTGGACACCGCGCGCCACAAAATTGAGAAGATCCATAATTGAGAAGATCCATTTTGGTGTGCCAAATTTTGGCCTCGTACAGGGCACCATACCAAGAAAGAAGGAATCCCATGGGTGCTTTGAACAATCAGTTGCTAGCCAGTTGCCTTTGGGGCAGTGTGCACTTTGTAGGCGGCTGACATAGGCCTGTGGAGAACTTTGTTCTGGTGCTCCAGGCTGACCTATCAGTTGCTATGCCGACGGGTACCAGATCTGGGAAAGTACGTCGTTGAGTATTAAGTGACCCATAACAAATGGGAATAGATGATGGGCAGCCAGCCTTGTCACCTCCAGCTGTGAGCTTCTGATCTGTGACGGGCATCGAGACAAGAATCAGCAGCCCATGCTGGCTAGCCTGATGCAACTAAGTTAGAAAGGATTTCCTCTGATATGGTCCCAATTTGGAAACTCCAGATGGCTTCATTACGTAAAAACGTTCCTCTTCTCCCAGGTCTTTGGCTAATTAAGCAATCTATGATGTTTAGGGGATGGGAGTATTGTTTTGTTTGCTATTATATTACTTTTTAAAATACTGTACATCACCCTGTGATTCTCAGATGAAGGGCAATATATAACTTTAATATCAATCAATCTAAACTGTGTTTAGGGGGGCTATTGTTTTGTTTGCTATTATATTACTTTTTTAAAATATTGAAAATCACCCTGTGATTCTCAGATGAAGGGCAATAAATAACTTTAATATCGATCAACCAACCAACCAACCAACCAACCTTTATGGGTATACAGGATTATATGGATCAAAACATAAAATTGGCAAGAGGAGATGCTTTGAGACAAAACTATACAGGTGAGAGGTCTAATAGATTTAATAAACAACAACAACAATTTAGAGAGCTTATCAGTGTTAAATAAGAATAATGATATTCTCCTTTCTTGTCTCTTCTTTCATTTGTGTGACCTCATCGGTGGTTTCCTCTGAAGGAGGTAAATCAGTGCCAAGAACATTACTTAGCTATAAGTTATTTACAAACTAGAGACCTGCTCAGATTTCGCCTCTTATCATCCATGCAGATTGCCAGACTCCACTTTCAGTTGTATAAGTGCATAGCCGGCCCAAGGCTTCCATCAATTGCGCAAATCAAGGCTTACATCCAGGGCCAAGTTCACAGGCTGGAACGTTTAGGTGTTAACGGCATTAAAGCCTCAGGACAAGGCCGGATAAAAGATTTGCATGTTATAGGTCATTTAAATAATAATAATAAGGTCAGACAGTTTCAAGTAGTCAAGTTGAAGCTATGGAATTTTCCTGTTGCTTCACCCAGACTCTCCTCACACCCAGTATTTCATGCGCAGTTTGTGATTTCACCTTCTCCCCAAGTGAAGTTAAAAGAAAAAAGCAACAGTGCTTTCCCTCACCATTAACTTTTTCTTATTTCTTATTTAAAAGAGACAAATTCAAGAGGAAAGGCTATCAATAATAATAATAATAATAATAATAATAATAATAATAATAATAATAATAATAATTTATTTGTACCCCGCCCATCTGGCTGGGTCTCCCCAGCTACTCTGGGCAGCTTCCAGCAAATATTAAAAATACATTAAAATGTCACACATTAAAAACTTCCCTAAACAGGGCTGCCTTCAGGTGTCTTCTAAATGTCAGGTAGTTGTTTGACATCTGATGGGAGGGCGTTCCACAGGGTGGGCGCCACCACCGAGAAGGCCCTCTGCCTGGTTCCCTGTAGCTTTGCTTCTTACAGTGAGGGAACCGCCAGAAGGCCCTCGGCGCTGGACCTCAGCGTCCGGGCAGAACGATGGAGGTGGGGACACTCCTTCAGGTGTAACACCTCCTTCTCCTGTCAGTGTCATCCGCATCCCAACTGGCCAGCCAAAAGCTGGTACTTACCTGCCAGGTAGTGTTCAACTTATTGATGTAGTTGACCATGTCATGAGAGAGGGGGGGAACATGGGGACATTGTTAGCGCCCATTAAGGACCACCAGGAGACATAGAGATACCACAGACTGCCACATTTTGGAACCCTAAGAGGGGTGGGGGTGAGGAAAAAGAATGGAAGCAAATTTAAGTTGCATGACTGATAAACTGCCAAATACAAATGAACAAGAAAGCTGCACATCACTCTGTTAAAAATAGCATATAAATGTTACAAGTAATTATGGGCATGCATCTTTTTGGCTAATGCTATCTTGCCTGGGGTGGGCTATTGACTAGCCAGAGATCTCAGCTCATTGTATATATAAAAAAAGCATTTAATTTGTTTTTTACTATTACTTTTTTATTATTATTAGCTATGATAGCTATGCTCTGCCTACTCAGTTGGAGGCAGAAATGCTTGTGAAATATCAGTTGCTTGAAACCAAAGGAGGGTAGAAGGCTCTTGTGTGCGAATCCTGCTTACATATTTCCCACAGGCATCTGGTTGGCCACTGTGAGAACAGGATGTTGGACTAGGTGGGCCATTGGCCTGATCCAGCAGGCTCTTCTTATCATCATTTCTCTGTTTCCAAGAGCCCCCAGGAGTTCCCTCCATTAATTAGGTCACAAGGAACTTAATGTGTTGTTGCTGAAGTTTCGTAAGAGTGAGACAGGTTAATGGATTTTCACCGTGCATCTTGCATCACTGTTTAATTGTCACGTCATTTGAAATGTGCAATTACCCGCCAGTAGCTGGCAAGTTTTCCAAACTGTTAAGGACAGTTACTTATTGACAAGTAACATATGCACCTAGATTTCACAATCGTTTCAACCCTATAAATACGCAAGCAGTCTCTCGTTTCGACCTCCAAAAAATAGCTGGCCTGAGAATTTGTGTGAATTTCTACTGCCCACCAGACTCCAGAGCCCACCAGATCATCAGCCATGAGGATCCTTTACTTCTTCGTTGCTGTTGTCATGCTCCTCTTCCAGATTTGCCCAGGTAAGTTGGAAAAGAACTTTGGCCTCATATATACACACACCCCAAAAAAGATGAAAGATTTTCAGTTTGGTGGAAGAGAGGAAGGGGCACAGTTTGTTTTTATTCTTAGTTTATTTGGCTTGCTTCATTCTAAAGGCTTAGAAAGCTTCCTCATCCATTTAGCTCAGTACTTTCTGTACCGAAGTAGCCAGTATGGTGTTCTTCAGATCTTCTGGGTGACAATTCCCATGTGCCTCAGTCAGGATGGCCAGTGTTCACAGATGATGGAGCATCACATTGGCCAGCCCTGGTCTACACTGATTGGCAATTGCCCTGCACAAGGTTGATGATGGACAAAGAGAAACCTATCTGGGGACTGATATCATCATCATCATCATCATCATCATCATCATCATCATCATTATTGAGGGGATTAGTTTCCTGAGTCCTAATCCATCACACACAGGCACTGAACGGGTTATCAGACTTTATTGGCTTCTTCTCTAGCACCAGCTACAGAACATCAAACAGCAAGTCTAATCCATGGTGTGTTCTCTTTCCCTCCCAGCAGGTTAACTCAAAGATTTATAGGGGCTGGGGGACACTTGCAGCCAGCCAGCCCCATCACATGCTCCCACTTTGGGGACTAATTGTTACCATCTGAGGGGCCCCACCCAGCAATACTTACTCACAGGATCACTACTTCATGACAACTATTATTATTGCCTTCTTCAAATTTATTATATACATCTTACAGTTCTGTTTTAATCATCTCATCTCATATCTCAAGATTTCCCAGTCTATCCCTCCTTGACATCCTTGTTGATCTTTCTCAAGCTGCATATATCCTTTTGCTCCACCCAATGTCATTCTACTTAATTTCCTAGTTGTTGTTTACTGCTGCGCCTAAGTCAACCCCGACTTGGAAGTTTATTTTGGCTGCTGTACCTCCTTAAATATTTTCCAAAACATTCCCTCTCTTCCCTTATCTATGTCACGGAATTCTACTCAGCATTGATCCAGAGTAGATTCCAGTGTATAGTTAGCAGAGTAAGAACTTAAACATGTTGCAGGATTCCCAAAAAATAGACCAGAAGCAATTAATATTTCATCCAGCAGAGCTTTACTGCTATTGAAGGCAAATGAGCATAATGGGCAATGTAGGAATCTCAACACATGGTCCCCTATCCAATTTGAAACCGTACTGGACTCTGCTTAGCTTTGCAAATATGCCAGCAATTTTATTGCAAATGTGATGGGAATTTTATTGCTGGCTTTGGCAGACGGGAGTTTCATGGAGTCAGCTGCTGGGTGGTGTGGCACCTTTCCATTTTGCCGCCTGACAGACTGCCCTAATAATATGTTCCACAGACAGATACCTGCCCACACCCCAAGCTAATGCTCACAACTGTGGGTTGTTTGTTGTATGTGAATGAATAATAAGCTAAGAAACTAATACCCCATCTCTTGTGGCTAGGTTATGCTCAGGGTCCTCCTCCTGATCTCGGCGATACCCTTGCCTGCAGAGCAAAGGGGCAGAGTTACTGCGTTTTTGGTCCATGTCCTACAACTTTTAGTGTATCCGGAAAGTGCCATGGAGAAATGAACTGCTGTACCAAGTAAGTACCAATATTTGCATGACTTCAAATATTAGTTCCGTTTTGCTTTTCTGATTTGCTACTATGAGATAGCATTGTGATGAGAGAAACTCTGTGGTGGCATTCCTCTCAACCGAGCAATGGAGAAATCTAAGATTTCTATACACAAACACATACTTCTCCATTCACTCCCCATTCATGCGAGAGGCATTATCACAGTCCAATGACACATTCTAGCTAGAAAAATACTCTTGAGAAGGGTGCAGAGCAGGGCTGGTAAGGGGGTTTGTCTCCTGGTGAAGACTCTAGAGCAGGGGTGGCCAACTCCCAAGAGACTGCGATCTACTCACAGAGTTAAAAACTGGCAGTCATCTACCCCATTTTGAGGGGTTCAGGTTGAGCTTTTTTAGGGTGGAAGAAGGCCCTGCTTTTTGGGGTTCAGGTTAAAGTTGTTGAACTTCTTTGGGGGGAGCCAGTGATCTACCAGTGATCTACCACAGACGTCCAGTGATCTACTGGTGAGGCAAGGAAGAAGGGCTACCCCTAAGCTATCCATATAATCAGTTATCAGTAATCAATATATTCATATATGCTCACACATAATCAGGGCTTACAGTATTTTATAATCCATTTTGAATCAAAGGGAAGCTGTGCCTTAGCTAACTGCAAACTGCTTGAAACAGCAAAATTAGGAGCCGACCTTTCCCCTACAAACATCCGTTACCCTGAACAAGGGGAGGACGTGAATCAGAGATTCTGGTACAAAATCCCCTCAGATACAGGCTAAATTAATCCACAGAAGAGGAAGAGCAAAACCACAAAATCTCCAAACTCCCTGTCCTGTCATAACTAGGGGAGAGGTTAGACAGAGTGTCACTGCAAGCAACAGAAAGCAGAACTAGAACTCTGTGCTTGACCAGTGCTTGACCAGGAGCTGGAAGCATGGCAAGAAGCTTGCTAATTGGCTAATTTTTGCTGGCAATATCGTGTCTGCCTCATGGTTGTCTCATGATCTATGATTTGCTGTGATCTGCTCAGGTATAAAGATCTCTGGATTTCTGTCAATCGGGGTCCCAGTTCCTTTTGGAAGAGATTCCAAACTGGGTCCTTATTGCCTGGCAATAAACTTCACCTTCTTATTCTCCATTGCTGAGTCTGCCTGATCCTTATTAATGCCAGTGGGTACCTGCTTACGTTCACGTGCTTCACTGGTAGATTACGATCTACCTGTTGGATGTGCCTGCTCTAGAGAATTGGATAGAAAGGCCTGGAGGGCCTCATTTGAATGTCCCCCCTTTGACCAGAGGTTCCTCCATCCTTGAGATAATGATTGACATATGGGCCACGTGAATGTGTGACTCAGTCCACAGAGTGGAACTTCATTGCACATGATCAGAGCTGGATGACATATTATAAAAACGTGGGTTGCAAAGCATGGGCTGTGAGAGGTGTGGCCCTGGGGGGAGATTTCAAAGGCCAGATAGAAAGGCCTGGAGGACTGGCTCCCCACCCATGTCTTGTGAAATAACAGAATCACTGAGTTCCCCTGAGGATCCCATGCCCTGCACTGCAGGAATCTCAGCTAAAGCATCCCTGACAGATGACCATCCAACCTCTGTTTAAAAGCCTCATGAAGCAGAATTGACTGCCTTCCTAATGGTTCTACCTGATGATTACTTGAAATCTCTTTTCTTGTAATTTGAAACTTGAATCCATTGGTTCGGATCCTACCTTCCGGAGCAGGAGAAAACAAGCTTTTTCCATCTTCTGTGTGCCAGCGATTCAGATGTCTGAAAATGGCAATCAGTCTTCTCTTCTCCAGGCTAAACATACCCAGCTTCCTGACTGATAGAGAGAGGAGATTGTTAATATCAGGATTGGAAAACTGTGAAGTAATAGAGAAGATAGGAGAAAGATAAAGGATGGATATTTGGCTTTTGAAATCCAGAACATGGGAAGTCCCATTAAAATTAATTAATTTTGATTATATAATTGACTATATTGGGTTTTTGTGGGGGTTTTTGAATGTGGTAAGATTGGATTTGTTATTAATATGAATGTTTTTTAATTGGAAAATGAATAAAAATTATTTACAAAAAAATAAAAATAAAATAAACATACCCAGCTTCCTCAAATGTTCCTCATAAGACTTGGTTTCTATACCCTGATGGTCCTACCATCAGTAGGCAGAAGAAGTTCAGAAAGCTATTACAGTGGTACCTCGGGTTACAAACACTTCAGGTTACAGACTCCACTAACCCAGAAATAGTACCTCGGGTTAAGAACTTTGCTTCAGAATGAGAACAGAAATTGTGCGGTGGCAGCACGGCGGCAGCACGGCGGCAGCGGGAGGCCCCATTAGCTAAAGTGGTCTTCAGGTTAAGAACAGTTTCAAGTTAAGAACAGACCTCCATAACGAATTAAGTTCTTAACTTGAGGTACCACTGTACCTGTTCCTTTGGGGACTGTACCAAATTGATCTAACCTTTCCACTTTTTAATCTTTATAGGACACTTGCCTGAGGACAACTCTCTGCTCTGATTGCTCCACTCCCATCAGAACCCGTTCTTTGCAAGAAGCAAGTCCACAGTACTCTCTTTCTCCTCACCACTGCAAAGATGTTCTGAAAATGTACCACAGTTGTGCACTGAATCTACAGCTAAATCACCACTCCTGTCTCTCTTGGCATTCCTCTGCATTTCTGCCCACAATCTGTTCAGGGATGCAGTTGTCAAATGTAGAACATGCATGCTCTCCTCTTGTCACTTACAGGGCATTACTTTCACCAAGAGCCAGTTTTCTGTCATTTTACTCTTTAGATTACAACTTAATAAAAAAAATTAAATGAGCACCATGTCTGTGATCTCCCTCATTTTAAACATAGCTGTGGAGTCAAACACCTGCAAAGTTAAACACAGAGTTTCTGCAAAACCCAACGTGAGTGAAGCCAGCCAGTATCACTATGCAAGAGTGAGATCTGACCATATAACTGCTAAGAACCAGTTTAGGAGAAAACTAACAGCTGAATGCTGGAGTGAAAAATAACTCCAGGTAAGGTGCAAGGGCACAAGGAGAAGGGGACGACAGAGGACGAGATGGTTGGACAGTGTTCTCGAAGCTACCAGCATGAGTTTGCAGTGGAAGACAGGAGTGCCTGGTGTGCTCTGGTCCATGGGGTCATGAAGAGTCGGGCACGGCTAAATGACTAAACAACAACAACAACAAGGTGCAAGGGAGAACTCTCCCCATATTGTAAAAGAAAAGGGGGGTTGAGTAAGTGCTTCAGAGCACTGTGGTAAATGCTGAGGTTACAGAAGGTGGTTAGGATGAGGTTGAAAGAACCCAATACGACATAGTTTTATCCTCATTAGAGTATCATAATAGAAATAGTCTTTGTAGTAAACGGGCGCCCAGCCACTTGCCCCTCCCTCACCTGTCTTTGCTTCTCCAGCCAGAGCAGGCGTCTGGAGCAAGGCTGGCAAGCCCGTTTACTTTTCCAGAAACAGGACAAAATAGAACTGGTAAGGCTGCCACCACTCCCTCAACCCAGGGTTACCAGAAGCCACAGCTCAAGGGAACACAATTTCCATTCTCATCCTGGGGCCAAGTTCTCAACTCAAGGTAACTCTTCCAGGTTAGCAGAGTTTGTAACCTGAGGAATTTGTAACTTGAGGTACCACTGTACCTACATTCTTTGTCTTCTTGAGTGGTGAGAAGACAAGAAGGAATAATTCAAGAACCCCTTGGGATCAGATCCAGGGTCCACCATCACAATTCCACAAGATGGAATCCAAAATGATGTAGCTGAGAAGACCACAAGATTTAGATATCACTTGGTCAAGAAAGCGTGTTCTCAATTAAAGGAGAGCACGTGTTGCGGCTGGGGCCAGGCAAAGCACCCTGTAGTTGCCAGGCATGATTTAAAGAAGGGGCATGGCTTGGATTGGTGGTGGTGTTGCTGGGGCAATTTGTTTGTTGCCAATTTGGGGGTGGGACCAGAGGCTATTTAAGTAAGGCCCAAAGCAAGCTGCTTTCTCTTTCGCTGTGGGCATCGGATCACCCGTCCGCCCTCCCTTGTTTGAGCTTGTGCTTTGACCTTGCTATGCCTGTCATGGGGTCGTCCGCCTTGGTGCGGGGGCCTGGTAGGAATTTTTTTTCCATTTGGCTGATTAGTGTGTGCCATTTGGTTTTTGCCTACTGCGTAGCAAATCATCACAACTTGTAAGGTTGGCGGTTAGGCATTGGTTTAAATTGGTTGGTGGAGGGGTATGGATTGGCTGTGCCTACCCCTCCAATGCTGCTGCTGCACAGGAATTCCGTTAAAGGAATTCAGGGGCTTACCGTCCTTTCGTCCAAACCCCTGGAATCGGGTTTGGGCCATGTAAGCCTCTAGGAGCATGCGGGGAGAAGCTGAGGGTCTGTGTCGCAGCTCCAGTTATCCCTGATCTTGTTCCTCCACACTGGCTTTCGCTGGAATCCGGGAGTCAGTGCTGTCCCCAAGGCGGGGGGGGGGCAGATAGTCATAACCAATGCCTAAGCAACCACTCACAATATGTATGCTTAATAAAGTTGTGGCCAAAATTATGCCAAAAACCTTAAACAAAAATTCATGAGTGATGTGTGAGTTATTGGGGTAAGGGTGTTTTGGGGGACCTTGGCACGCAAAAGCTTAGAGCTGCTTAGGTAAAACCAATTAAGTTATTTTTAAGAAAAATGCCAACAGAATCAAACTTTGAAACCAAAGAGACATACAATTTATAAGTAAAACCAGCACTTCTAAACTCCCTTTAAAAATGGAGAACTATTAGTGATACCACCAAACTTTTCTTTTTCTGGAAAAAGACTATCTTTATCTTTTACCCCCCAAAAAACAATATAAGTAAGAAACTTACATGCACAATTCCCAGCTCTCAAGTGTCACCTAAGGCCACCTTGGCCAACCTGATCTATCATGACATCCATTGTGCCCAGGTGTTCCAACTCCAAAGAACAGGGTCTTCTTTCCATATAACAGTGTGGCACACTGCCTAATGCTCTGTTTGTTTTGGGATTGTTGGTTTTTTTTGGGTGGAGGGAGTATTATTCAGAATTTATGCCCGATGGCTGGGGAAGTTGCCATCCCCAGAACAGTATAAGATGCTTGCACGGACCACATTGCTTGCCATTTTTCCTTTCCTTGTACAGCAGACGTCCACCTTTACCTTCTCAAAGCTATGAAGGCCTGCTACTTTCTCCTTGCTGCCCTTGCTTTGGTGATCGTTTCTAACCAAGGTAAGCAATTATCTGAGACCCGGATAGGTTACCTTTTTAACAGTATCGTTGTGCTGGGCCAAACCTTATTCTGGACTGTTTATCTTGATTCTGCCTCTCATGCTCCCCCCTTTGATGCTCACATATGGTACCGCTGACATAGCATCACTTTATATGACACACTTAAGGTGATGTCGTGGCAAACAATGCTAACTCCCAAATATAAATGTAAGAAGAGCCAATGGCTCATCTAGTCCAGGCTTTCCCAAACGTAGGTCTCCAGCTGTTTTGGGACTAGCAATTCCCATCATCCCTGACCTCTGGTCCTGCCACCTAGGGAAGATGGGAGTTGCAGTCAAAAGCCAGCTGGAGACCCAAGTTTGGGAAACCCTGATCTAGTCCCTGTTCTTACAGTAGCCAACCAGATGTCCATGAGAAGCTCGCATGCTGAATCTGGCCACACCAGGTTAAGGGCACTCTTAACTCACTTTGCACTGCATTTGTGGGTCCTTGGGAAAGGTGCCCTTTAAAGTCTGATGTGTGCACCTAGGTAGACACTGAAAAGCAGCATGCGGGTGTGCCTGCCAGGTTTATACACCCAAGGCTTCCAATCCTTGAAATGGGGCAGGGAGGACACAGAAAGCACCTGTAAACATGCCCATGGGATGGGACACTCGTCTATGGCTGACAAAGACCTGCTTGCCCATGATTTCATCATTCAGCAGTGCAGAAGTGGAGACACTTCTCTTCTTTCCGGAAGGTACAGTGGTACCTCGCTTCAGGTTACAGACTCCGCTAACCCAGAAATAGTACCTCAGGGGGAAACTTTTGTTTGCTTCCTTTAGAAGCTATGTAGTGGTGGCAGTGCCCCAGTTGCCCTAAATGGGCATCGATGGTCATCCGTCATGGATACTTTAGCTGCATTGCATGGGGGTTAGACTACATGACGCTTCGGATCCCTTCCAACTTTACAATTCTATGGCTCTATGATTCTATGGTTCAACCTCCACTGCCCAGTCTCTCTCTAGAGAGGTGATCCATCAGGGCTAGCAAGGCAAACTGGGCTTCAAGCCAGATTGAAATGGCTCTAGATAACCTCTTTCTCCAGGCATACTCACATTTTGGCATGGATCCAGATGCCTATCTGCTTGCCACTTCTGCTGCTGCTCTGATCTGCTCTGCTCTGCCTGTCTCATTTTCTTTCAATTCAGCTATGCACTTAGGGGGTGCTTCTTAGTCCCTGCCTGGCAAAGGATGCCACTGAATGTTTGCTGCCTAGGAGAGAGGGTTGTGTCCATCAAGGAAAAGGACAAAGTAGCATAATAATAATAGGATTGAGCACTCATGGTCTTTTTTCAAAATATATATGTTATAGGGGGGGTTGGGGGGAACCACACCCAAATATAAAGGTAGGTAGTCCATGCCCCCCTGAAGATATGTGGTGTCTCCAAACTGCAAATCTCTATGCATAGCTGTCAACTTACAGATTTGAAAATAAGGGACCAGCAGCCAAAATAAGGGACCTGCAGCCTCACCTGTTCCAGGCACCCCAGTCTTCCTGTCCTCCTGCAGTCTGGTCAAACTCATGCTGGGTAGCTTCGAGAACACTGTCCAACCAACTGAATCTGAATCACATGCACCACAAGGCTTACGCAGCCTCAACTTAAGATGGCTCCCTGGCCTGGCTTTGCACTGCAAAGTTTGCAGCAGCACGTGCAACAAAATGGCGTCCAGCATTCAAAATACCCCTCAGCTTGCATTAACTAGCCACACACAAGGCATGCAGGCTCCACCCCCCAGTCGTTCTTAGACTTCTTATTGGGTGAGCAACACAGCCAAGCAACACAGTTGGAGCCTTCCTCCTCCCTGGCCGGCAGTGAGGGAGGGAGAGGAGCTGCTTCCTTTGAAATTTAAGGGACATAATTTAAGGGACATCCATCAATAAGGGACAGCAGCGGGACATGGCGCTGGAATAAGGGACTGTCCCTTCAAATGAGGGACACTTGACAGCTATGCCTCTATGTGAAGTAAAATAAAAAAGTTATAGTGGTTTTACTTAAAATGTAAATCCCCTGTGTGAAATTTGGGTTACTTCCCCACTATAGGGGCAACTGTGTCTCCCTATGTCATGCATGTGGGAATGTTCAGGGTGGCAGGAGAGGATATATTGTTTATTAATATTCTTCCTAACTTGCACTAGCAAGTTCCTTTGCTTGGCAGAGTTTACATTCCCCTTCTCACGCAAAGCAGATATCTGGTTGCAGGCTCGTTAGAACCTCTTACTATTATGCAATTCAATCTCCCTCAGATTGAATTGTATGTCCCTGGTAAGAATCCCCTTTTAAATCCCTCCTAAAAGAATAAAGACACAACAGTCTTATTCATAAGCAATAAAAGGGAAATTTGCTGACAATCAGGCAGAGCACAGTGTGATCCCTGTAGGCAGGCTTTAGGCTGAAAGTTACAAACTTATACGAACAGGTTTATCCCATAAGGAAGCTGACCTGGGGGACTGCTTGGCTGGCAGCCGGCAGTTCAGTTCAGGAAGTTCGCAGGATGAAAGGAAGATGGAAAAGAGAGAGAGTGGCAGCATGCCTTGTCCTTTTACCAGGTCTGGAAAGGTCACGCCCACCCACTAGTCACATGCAAAGAAGGATGCTCCAGGCCAGGAAGAACAGGAAGTTTTGACTGGCTGGACCAAACATTCCCTTGCATGTCCACTCTAGCAAAACAAGGAATGTTGTATTTGACTGCTCCCAGTGGATTACATCCCACAATACACCTATCTGGGGAAAAACAAAAACAATGAAGTTATAGCTGTTTAGCTTTCCCAATGCAAGTCAATGGGATTTTAAAACATTTGGTTTTGAGGACCATAAGTCTGACCAAACTGCGGGAGGCAGTGGAAGACAGGAGTGCCTGGCGTGCTCTGGTCCATGGGGTCACGAAGAGTCGGACATGACTAAACGACTAAACAACAACAACAATCTAGATTCTGGGGTTGGGTCAGGTCTGTTCCACTCTCATCCCAGGTTGAAAAATCAGGCTCCCAATGAGATCAAGGGCATCCACAGCTATCATCTGCAATTGCTCCATGGTTTACCTGAGTTGTTTCTGTTAGGATATTCCATTCCACTTTAAGTACAGGCATGACTGTTGTGTGTCACATACCTGTTTACACTCCAGCACAGCTTGCTGGGAACTTCCGTTTTGTGTATAGCTATTGCTTATGCTGCTTGCTTGGACATGAAGGGGAGAAGACATGTTCTTCCTTTTGTCCTGATGTATGCTGAAGAAACTGCTTGTAAATATGCTCATCACAGCCTCTCCCTGCCACTTCGCTTGCGTAGAATTTACTCTGCTGATTAGAGTGGGCTCCAGCTTCTGAAGGTGGGGTCACTGACGCTGAACCAAGGACTGGAAATCTCCCAGCTTACCGGCCGGGGGGGGGGGGCTGGTGCCAGCTGGGGGCTTGCTAGTTGCCCTCGATTCCTTGGCTACATCCCAACAGTTTCTCATTCTTAATTTTTTTAATTTATTGGTATTTTTTGTTCAAATCTCATGTTATTCTCTCCGGGCAATAAACATAGACTTCCTTCATTCTTTTTGCACAGGAATATATGCTTCTGTATACAATGAGGAACAGTGTGTACAATCTGGAGGTGCATGCACAGGTGCTTGCCCTAGTAACCCGAATAAGATCCTCGGATATTGCGATGAGGAAAAGATAAAGATGTGCTGCAAAAAGTAAGGCAAGATTTTCCCATTTACCCTGTGCAGAGCTGGGAATGCTCACCATTTGATGTTAAATATTCCCACTGACTTTGGGCTGGGTGCCTGTCAGCATGTGCAGAATTGGATAATAATAATAATAATAATAATAATAATAATAATAATAATAATAATAATAATTATTATTTATACTCTGGGCAGCATCCAACCAAATATTAAAATCAATACAGCATCAGACATTAAAACCTTCCCTAAACAGGGCCGCCTTCAGTTGTCTTTTAAAAGTAAAATATTTGTTTATTGCCTTGACATCTGCTGGGAGGACATTCTACAGGGCAGGCGCCATTACCAAAAAGGCCCTCTGCCTGGTTCCCTGCAACCTCACTTCTCACAGCGAGGGAACCACCAGAAGGCCCTTGGTGCTGGACCTCAGTGTCCGGGCTGAACAATAGGGGTGGAGACGCTCCTTCAGGTATACTGGACTGAGGCCTTTTAGGGATTTAAAGGTCAGCACCAACACTTTGAATTGTGCTCGGAAATGTACTGGGAGCCAATGAAGATCTTTCAGGACAGGTGTTATATGATCTCGGCAGCCACTCCCACTCACCAGTCTAGCTGCCGCATTCTGGATTAATTGCAGTTTCCGAGTCACCTCGGAAGAATGACCCTCAATGTGCTGTGTTCAGGAGACAATGAATCAACTGGGCTCAGATTCCAAACCCCCTCCTCCGCTTTTACGTTTGGAGAGGTCAAAACTGTACTGGAGTTTGCTTCTTGGCACAAACCACAGTTGCTCATGGCAGTGCTTAATGCACTCAATACCTAAAAGGCCCCAAATACTTGAAAGACTGCTCCCCCCCCCACAGACCCTCTCAGGTGGTCAGAGGAGCAGAAGGAGTCCCCTTGGCTTCTTCCACCACCTTTAGAAGTTCAGGTGTGGTGGGCCCAGGAGAGTACCTTCAGTTTGGCAGCCCCTGGGTTGTCAAGCCCCTTCACTTCAGAGGTGCATATGGCAGCGGTGTGGAACAGGTAGGGCCACAGGTGCCAGCTTGCGAGGGTAATGGGGGGGTGATGCTGTACGTGTTAGAAGAAGTAAAAAAAGAAGAAGAGTTTGGATTCGATATCCTGCTTTATCACTACCCAAAGGAGTCTCAAAGCGGCTAACATTCTCCTTTCCCTTCCTCCCCCACAACGAACACTCTGTGAGGTGAGTGGGGCTGAGAGACTTCAAAGAAGTGTGACTAGCCCAAGGTCACCCAGCAGCTGCATGTGGAGGAGCCGAGACGTGAACCTGGTTCACCAGATTACGAGTCTACTATTCTTAACCACTGCACCACACTGGCTCTCTAGCATCCCAAGCTGGTCAAAAGCTTCCCAGGCTTTGGGAAGGAGGAACCAGGTTTTAATACATCAATACTCCAATTTACTAGGAACATTTGGGGGAGTAGCCTAGTCCCCCATATCCACTGACCACACACAACTGGCGTATGACACCTTCATTATATAGCTTCTGCTTATTATCTGTTCATAATCACATTACAAGTACAGTGGCACCTCAGGTTACAAACGCTTTGGGTTACCAACACTTCAGGTTACAGACTCCACTAACCCAGAAATAGACCTCGGGTTACGAACTTTGCTTCAGGGTGAGAACAGAAATCGCACCGTGGCAGCGGGAGGCCCCATTAGCTAAAGTGGTGCTTCAGGTTGAGAACAGTTTCAGGTTTAGAACAGACCTCCAGAATGAATTAAGTTCTTAACCAGAGGTACCACTGTACTTCAAAATCCTGCCAATGTATTAGCATGTATATAATGCCTTTGTATATATGCAATGATAAGCAAAAATAGTAAAAAAATAAAAAAGTAAAAATAATGTTTTTCAGACTACAAAGGACATGCGGTGTGAAGAAATACAATGTAACCAAGGAAAGGTTTAGGGCAGGGGTAGTCAACCTTTTTATACCTACCACCACAAATGCCTCTAAAATTTCCTTACTGCCCACCAGTGCTCGATGGAAGGAGGATTCAACTTGTGCCATAGAACCCCCTACCACCCACCTCGAATCCTGAAACGCCCACTAGTGGGCTGTAGGGACCAGGTTGACAACCCCTGGTTTAGGGCGAAGTCATTTTTTAAAAAAAATATTTGGATATGAATATATATTGTTATGGGACATAGGTGGCGCTGTGGTCTAAACCACAGAGCCTCTTGGACTTGCCAATCAGAAGGTCGGCGGTTTGAATCCCTGCGAGGGGGTGAGCTCCTGTTGCTCGGTCCCAGCTCCTGCCAACCTAGCAGTTCGAAAGCACGTCAAAATGCAAGTAGATAAATAGGTACCACACCGGCGGGAAGGTAAACGGCGTTTCCATACACTGCTCTGGTTTGCCAGAAGCGGCTTAGTCATGCTGGCCACATGACCCGGAAAAACTGTCTGCAAACAAATGACGGCTCCCTCGGCCTGTAAAGTGAGATGAGCGCCATGACCCCAGAGTCGTCCGCAACTGAACTTAATGGTCAGGGGTCCCTTTACATTTACCTTTTATATATTGTTATTGAAGTGAAGGCCCAAGACAGGTGTTGATCATGATGTGATCTGCGCACAGGTGGTCTGAAGCGAGCGAGCGAGCTCCATTCCTGTGAAGCCTCTTTTTATTGAGACAAACATGCAAGCTAGGCAAATACATTTTGGGGCTGTGACCTTTACACATCTTCCGTCCCGAAATCGTGGGGTGGTACAAAGTTATTTTGGCACCTGTTCCACAGCGTCATTTTCCCCTTGCGCAATGTATGACGAATGGAGACAAAGGTCTCATGGAAAAGGGTTACAGACAGGACACTGCTGACTTCTGAGACCGCAAAAGGTCAGACATGGGTGGAACGATGTACAGACAGTTGTGGCTTGTCTGGGGGGGGGGGTTCCCTGCACCCCAAGGTCACGCGTGCAGGCAGACGTGGCTGCCTGCTGGTGGGGAAGTGTGCTCCCTCCAGACCCCACTCCCCACTCCGTGATATCCCTACAGTTATTATATAAGTTTTGTTATTTTTGGAAAATTAATAAAATATTATAGGTATACGGCCTCAGTCTTGTATACCTGAAGGAGCGTCTCCACCCCCATCGGTCAGCCTGGACACTGAGATCCAGCGCCGAGGGCCTTCTGGCGGTTCCCTCATTGCGAGAAGTAAGGTTACAGGGAACCAGAGGGCCTTCTTGGTGGTGGCACCCGCCCTGTGGAACGCCCTCCCTTCAGATGTGAAGGAAATAAGTAGCTATCTTATCTTTAAACGACATCTGAAGGCAGCCCTGTTTAGGGAAGTTTTTAATATTTTAATGTTTTTAACATTCGATTGGGAGCCGCCCAGAGGGCTGAGGAAACTCAGCCAGATGGGCGGGGTATAAATAATTCGGAGGTATATATTTTTAAGAACCACCATATTTCTGTGATAGTGAATTGTTTAAAACTGTTTTGAATGTTGTGTCCAGCGCTGTACGGACAGTGTCGGGATCCTCTGCTCGTGGCTACAGCTATGAACGGAGTATCATCCAAAGCCGGCTTGTCACCCCGACAGACATGGAACCTGGGGCGTGCCACCCCCATGCCCCCCGTTGCAATGCCACTGCACCAAGGGCACCTCCTCTGCGCCCCCACTCCCCACTCCTCCGTGGGTCCCCAGAGGCTCCAGGAGGGCCAGTCGTGTCTCTTCCTCCCAGGGCTGGGGGTGGGGGCTGCTTTATGCAACACTAAAAAAAGGGGCGTGGGGCTGGCAAGGCAGCGCAAGGCGCAAAATGCACCATCCCAAAAACGGTGTCCAGAGAGCATCTCTAGGGAGGGGAATTGCTGCCGCTCTGCCAGTGGCAACCTGCCCATCCCAGTGCCTGCTGCCTGCAGTCCCTTGTTTCAGCTGTGTGGAGCGTGTGTGCGGCTCTTGGGGGCTTTTCCTGCCTGCCTCCCACCTGCATTCGCTCCGTAAGATGCACACACATTTCCCCTTGCTTTTTAGGAGGGAAAAAGTGTGTCTTATGGAGCGAAAAATACGGTATACCTCACCAATCTAGCTGTGTTTCCCAAGCTACTCTGGGCAACTCCCAACAGAATGTTATTGATAATAATAAAGCAATAAAACTTCAAACATTAAAACTTTCCTAAACAGGGCTGCCTTCACACTCGATTTCCCAAGTTCAAATATACCAAAGGGGGGCAAGTTAAAGCTACGTGGGAACCACAAGTATAACCTTGGAAGAGGTTGATGGGGCATTCCCTCTCTTGGTCTTTTAAGAATTTAAATATTTTCCAATAAATGCATGCTTGTGAAGTATCAGGGTTTTCCCTCCCTTTGAGAGGACAGTGCAATGGGCGAGATTGATGGATTCCTTGTCCTTTTTTATGAGCTTCCCATTCATTTATGGCTGGCTGTTTTGGAGGAAATGGGATGCTGGACTGCATGGACACTGGATATGATTTGTTAGAGCTTTTAAAAGACCCTTCTGCATTTTCTTAGGTGAAGAAACATGAAGGAAAAGAAGAAGGTAAAGAAATATTTCACACAGAAACTACAGGATACAAATTACCTCTGCAAGTTAACGGATGTGGGTTTATTAAATATGAACAGAAGTCATTACACCAGCAGCTGCTAAAACAAAGGATTAAGATCAGAATTGTGGAATTTGGACTAATTAAGAGAATTGGAGCAGGACCAAGGATTAACATCAACTCCGGAACACGGGAGTCATCCAAAAACATTGAATTCAGAACTGATTAATTGGCTTTTTTGATTGTATTGTGATTTGGCATGGTTTGGTATTGTATTAATGTGGCCTCCATTGGATTGTTATTAATTATATATATATATATATATATATATATATATATATATATATATGAAATGCTTCAATGTTCCAGAAAATCCAGATGTATGGCAGCCCATGCTGGAAGTGTAGCTTTTTGAGATGTTGCAAAAAAAGTGTCCAGATTTTCACTTTTTGAAAATGTAAGAAGAAATGTAGCTAGTTCTTCTTCTAACCCCTGCTGTGAAATAATAAAGAAGAAAGAAAAAAAATAAGATACAGTAGCTAGATTTAATCTCTGCCCTGTTATATTAAGAACTTAAAGTATCATTATTATTATAATAATTGTCGTCGTCATCAACCACCACCAACTTTGTCTAGGATTTTTATACTTACAGTGCTACTCTGCAGCATAAAGCTGATTCAGAACATCTTCCGACAATAGCAAATATAGGAGGGCACCTCTTGCGAAAACATCTCCCCTGGATCCTATTACATTGTCTTTTATTTCTAACAGGTTCACTTGCTGTATAAACAAACAGATGAAAAAATATATATATCACACAGGTATATTCTCTCCCTCCCTCCCATTCTGCTTGATAGCAAGGAAAATGCCACCTGAATCCAACATCCTAAACCAATGTTTCTAATACTGTTTTAATTTTGAAAAGTTATCACACAGAACAGTATTTGCTTCTGATGAAGAGGCAAGGGGTGGCGACCTATGAGGCTTGCTGGGCACCAAGAGAACTCGAGAAGGCACTATATTTGGCAACCTCAGCTTTTAGGTGGTGTTAACAATTCATTCAGTTTCACTTTCTTTCAGTTTCTGCATTTTCCAGTTTTAAGCACGTGGAACAATACTTTAAACTTATTACATTATTGACGTTTGTGAAAACTTGGACAGAAGCTATACCCTAGGCAAATCCACACACTAAGAGGAGGCAGGCTTATTATCCTTATTATTATGAAACAGGTTTGAATAGTCAATAAAATAGATTTAATTTTAATTACTTTTTTATACCACTTTTTCTCCAACGATTGCAGGGTTGTTTGCAACATAAAAATACAAAATGAGAACACAAAATACATAGCGAAAACAACAACAAACAAACAAACCAATAAGCCACTCCCACAAACGCATTTTCAAGTGTGCATATTGTTTAATCAGCCTGGTTACAGACAGAGGCGGAGCTAGCTGCTCTGGCTTCCAGAGTAGCGTGCATGCCGTGCACCTGGGGGTGGGGCAAACCACCCAGGGGGGCGGCGCGGCAATGTCAACCCCCCCCCAAGGATGACACCTGGGCTGGGGCGTACCCCCCTTCCTCCGCCAGCGGTTACAGATAACACCAAGGCATGGAGAGGAGTAGGAGTGGAGCTGTATTTTGCTTATTGTGAGAAGAAGAAGAAGAAGAAGAAGAAGAAGAAGAAGAAGAAGAAGAAGAGGAGTAGTAGTTTGGATTTGATATCCCACTTTATCACTACCCTAAGGAGTCTCAAAGCGGCTAACAATCTCCTTTTCCCTTCCTCCCCCACAACAAACACTCTGTGAGGTGAGTGAGGCTGAGAGACTTCAGAGAAGTGTGACTAGCCTAAGGTCACCCAGCAGCTGCATGTGGAGGAGCGGGGAATCGAACCCGGTTCACCAGATTATGAGTCTACCACTCTTCACCACTACACCACACTGGCTGCAGGGCTAGAATCTTAAGCCATCCAACCCTTTCCAGTGTTTGAACTCCACCAGACAGCATTTTGCCGAGCTCACACTGGGAATAATGGCAGTTCTAGCTATAAGAACTGATGCAGAGTAATTCTGGTGCAAACAAAAAGGTCATCTGGTCAGGCAGGCAGTTTTCACAGTGGCAAAGCAGATGCCATAGACAGCCCCAAAGCAAAACCTGAGTGTAGCAAACATCAGCAATTGGCATCCATGAAGCCTACTATGTTCAACAGTGGATGTTGAACACAGCCCTTGTGGCTAGTAGCCACTGAGAGTGTTATTCTCCACAAATAGGTCTCATAAGAGCATAAGAAGATTATTTGATATCAAGCCAATGGCCAATCTTGCCCCGCACCCTGTTTTCACAGTGACTAATCTGACGCCTCCATTCTTAAGGAAATCAGCCCTGAGTGCTCACTGGAAGGACAGATCCTGAAGCTGAGACTCCAATACTTTGGCCACCTCATGAGAAGAGAAGACTCCCTGGAAAAGACCCTGGTGTTGGGAAAGATGGAGGGCACAAGGAGAAGGGGACGACAGAGGATGAGATGGTGGGACAGTGTTCTCGAAGCTACTAGCATGAGTTTGACCAAACTGCGGGAGGCAGTGGAAGACAGGAGTGCCTGGCGTGCTCTGGTCCATGGGGTCACGAAGAGTCGGACATGACTAAACGACTAAACAACAACAATCTGATGCCTCTGAGAAGCTACTCTCTGTTACATAACACAAGGTGCATGCACAGACACACACAAAATACAATGTCCAAAAACATGTTACTTAAGCCAGAGAATCATGGCTATACAAAGCATTTCTGTATAGGATCTTTATTCTTACCACGATGGCAGCAATGGCTGTCCTGACCACAACTTCCAATGATTGAAAAGTCGTGAGGACATTCCTTCGATATGCAGTACCCTGGCAAGTCACCATTCACACATGATTCCAGATCTGACACATCAGTGACCCCTGTAGTAACAGAGCAACAAATGATCTTTATCTATCTCTACACCTACTTGGGAGCTCATGTGGAGTGGTGGGTGAAAAGTCTTTAAAAATCGAATCAAATCAAGAGAAACTCCCTTCTTGCTGTAATTGAATCTAACTTTAAACTACCACTCTCCCAACCCAACTGTGTGCATCAAGTGTACACAGGCCGTTTAAAATTGCACTACCTGTGCAATTAACACCTGCGATTTCAATTATATGGACAAGATGAGGATGCTTTTGTGAAATGTCACAGGAAGTCAGATTGCAAGACCTTGCAAGACCTTCCAAGAGCATCCCAGAGCTGAACGGTGATCATCGGACCTTGCCCAAGAAGCAATATTGAGAGCTTAAAAGCTATTCTCACATCAGGTAAGAACAAGTGGACCCAGTTTGAAAAAAAGCTTTCAAGCTCTTGGTCTTGCTTCCCTGACAAGGCCTCTTCAGTGTGCCACCTGTCAAGTTAAAAACGATACTCTTCCACTCTGCCTCATGAACCACTTTATGGAATTGGCTAGCTGAAAGCAGGCTCAAAAGGTAAGACAATTTGAGTATACAGGAATGTAATAGTCATACTCTATATGGGAAATGGAAAAGGTAGAACATGGAAAGAAAAATGGAACAGAAAGAAGAGTCCAGGATAAGCTTGGGCCCTACACAGTGATAGTACTTATTTCTCTCCTGCCTAAGACTTAAGCCAGGGGTAGGCAACGTAAGGCGCGTGGGCCAGATGCGGCCCAATCACCTTCTCAATCCGGCCCGCGGACAGTCTGGGAAGCAGCGTGTTTTTGCATGAGTAGAATGTGTCCTTTCATTTAAAATGCATCTCTGGGTTATTTGTGGGGCATAGGAATTCATTCATCCCCCCCAAAAAAAACAATATAGTCCAGCCCCCCACATGGTCTGAGGGACGGTGGACCGGTCCATGGCTGAAAAAGGTTGCTGATCCCTGACTTAAGCAATTGCTTACCTGGATTGGGAATGAGTAGCAGAGCAAGAACAACATAGAAAAAGTCACAGGTCTTCATAGCTCTGAGAAGATGAATGTGGGTGCTTCTTGTAGCCGAACCAGAAATGAAATGAAGACTGACAGGAGATGGTGTGTATCAGCATGTTTTGTACTCTTCTGGAGATTGCACCCTCTCTAGCAATTGAAGCCCTAGGCAATATACCTTGAATTACTAATTGCCTTCCCCTCTCGAACTAATGAGAAACCCATTGGGTGCTTTGCCCTGAAAGCAACAGGTACAATTTGATATGCTCTTAAACTTTGCTGCATGGGAAGAAAATGCAAACAATTCAAACGGTAAGGGTAACTGAGTTTAGAAATGTACTGGGTCATGTTTCAAATGACATTTATTCTTCCATGTTCGTCCTGAGAGTTCAAAGATTTAGAACATAAGATCCCAGCTGAATCTAATCCAGCTTTCTATTTGGGTTGAAGAGATGCCACGGAAGCTCAAAAGCTGTACATCAGGGCAGTATTTTTCTACTAATGCTCTTCCTCAGTGAGTATTATTTGAAGACATCGTGGCCATCACAATAAGGAGCCATTGATAGTCTGGATATAGTTAAATGTTAAATGATAGATAGATAGATGATAGATACAAACACACAACTTGTAGGCTTGAAGATACATTTATATAAAGATACATACAATGATAGCCCGACTTTCATACATTCTTTATACAAAAAGCAGCATAAGTCAATTTGGCCAGGACTTCACATAACTTCAGCTGACCTGATGAGGGCATAGGTGAAATATATCCAGTTTAAATCCCCAAATATATCCAGCCTGCCTGCCTGGATATGCCACCATATAGGCATAAGAAGCTAATACATTAGTCAATCTGGTTCAGTATTCTCAACACGGACTGGTAAGATTCCCTCTCTGGCTTCATTGTGGAGCCTTTCACAACATTACCAGGATCTTTATGGGTCTTTAGGCTGATATCATTCTTGTGTCCCATTCCAAGCTGCAAACTGGCAGGAAGCTGGAGAGGTAGAAAAGAATAGAGGGCTAACATAAGATAAAATTTGCAAGAATTTTCTCTAGTGTTGGGGTTATCGTCCTCTCCAGATCTTCCAGCTTCCACCTTGGTTCCTTCCTGCACTTGAAACAACCTCTCCATCTGCATTGGTCCAATTGTTTTCATGTTCACATGTTTTAACTCACAAATTGATGCTCACTTTGTTGGCAAAACCCAATAGGATCCACTCATGGACCAGTACTTACACAATAGGGAGGCTGTGGGTCACCAATAATGCTTCAAACTGTGAGGGCAGTTGAGAATGAATTAATTATGTGATTGCTCCCAATGACATTTGAATTGACCTTCACACATAATCTTCTAAGTTCAAATATCCTGAAGTGGTACATGGGCACCACTGGAAGAGGTTGATGGTCAATTCCCTCTGATGTGTTTTGATGAGTTTTAATAATTTTTCTTCACTAAATAATTGATATTATTCTTTACCAAATGCATGCCTGTGTATGAAGTATCAGGGTTTTCCCTCCCTTTGAGAGGACAGTGCAACGGCCAAAAGTGATTGCTTTCTTGTCCTTTTTCTGAGCTTCCCATTCATTTATGGCTGGCTGCTTTGGAGGAAACTGAGTGCTGGGTTACATGGGCTCTGAATCTGATTCAGAAGAGTTCTTTAAAGAACCTTCTACATTTTCTCAACTCCTTGCAATTCAGCAGGAAGAAGAAGACTGTATGTACCGTATCCAGGCTATAATCTTGATAGAAGTTTGTGTCGGAATTCAAGCCAAAAGTCAGAGCCTCCAGCTTAGCTCTTAGGAATTTGGCCACCCTCCAGGTGCCCGGCTTGGATCCTTGTGACCTCCCCTGCCAGTGTCTGCCGGCAGGATCAAAGGAGGTCTCTTCGGTGATCCTTTTCAAACGTGAAAAGAACACACCACTCCTCCCCCAGGGAGGGGGGAAAGAGACAGACAGAAATATATCTACATGTCTTTATTTCTGTCTTTCAGCAGTACAGAGAAACATGTCTGTACACTTTGATTCCCAGCTGCAGAGAGAGAATAAACTCCACCCATGTACTTCCAGTACAGGGTCATGTGCTGCTCTGAGGTAACATCCGGCTCTCAGAGCACTTTACAAACTGTTCCTGGTTCCCACGGTACAATCCAATAGCATCCACATCCTGTTTACCATTCCAGCCACCTGGTGCTTGCTTCTGCATTGCTCCTTTTTCGTAACATCCTCCCCCAAAAGAATCAATGCGTGTTGCAGCAAGCAAAGCATGATCCAGAGAAGAAAACAAACAGTTGTTATACACATAACACTCCCCTGTTGTTTCAGTTCCACCCTTGGAACTCCCCGCCACTGGTTTCCCCAGTGTACCTCTCTGGTTGTCTGGTTTCCAAGGAATGAGTGCACCTGCATTACCTTGGCTAGCAACTCTCTGTTGTGTCTTTGTCTCTGACTTAGACACAGCTCCAACCTGTCCTCGGTTGTTTACAACAGCAACACATGCAACAGCTAAGTTAGCAAACTCTTTTGAGTACCTCTTGGGTGGTTGACCCTTTGTAACTCTCTCAGACCTACGTATGAGGTGCTGATCCTCTCTGCTTACTGGTCCAGTCTCAGGACTCTTTGGAGAACCAGTTCCAATGGTAAACAGTGGTTCATCCTTCAGTTGTGAAGGCCTATCTATTGTGTGAGACTTCCTCTCAATGACTGTGACAACTGAGCTCTCCGAGCTATCAGTGTCATCACTTTCTGTACAGCTGAAATCGCTGTAATCAGTAAAATCATCATGATCTGAATCGTCCTCAGTGGGAAATGTGTGTACTATCACTCTCTCCTGTTCAGGAACACTCTCTAGAAATTTTGTGAGAATCACCTGACCAGATTCAGACAAAATTACTCTGTAGAGACCCTTTTCATACCCCACAAAAATGCCTCTGGCATTCTTTACTCCACCTGGAGCTTCTGTTCTCACATGAGACCCAAAAACCTTGAAATGGGCAACAGAAGGTTTTCTGTGGAACAGTTTCTCAAAAGGAGAACTTCCCAACTCTTTTGAAACCTTTCTCACTTTCGTATAACAGTACGACATCAGAGACTCGGCCCAGTACTCATGTGGCAGATTTGAACTAAGCAATTGCACTTCCATCCCCTTTTGCAATTCTTTGTTCACCCGTACACAGACACCCCTGTTCCACGCTTCCGCTGAAACAGCAATCTTGTGTCTGATCCCCTTCTTCTGCAGGAACCTTTGGAAATCCTGTAAAAGAAAAATCTGCTTCTCATCTGTGAATAGACAATCAATGTTAGCATCATGCATACTCTTAACTTTGTCACAAAACTCCTGAAACCTCTCCAAGGCTTCCTTTGGCTTTCTCAACACATAAACCCAGACATAGTTTGAGAAATGATCCACACACACAAGATAATATCTTGCATTGCCTCTAGATGGTTCTAGAGGACCAATCACATCAGCATACACCCGCTGAAATGCCCTGTTGACTCCGGTCACCTTCTTGCTCACACCTGCAAGAGAAACTAGGTTAGACACAGATGAATTACATTCCATGTAATCACTTTGTGCAAAAGTCAACAAATAAAGTCCATCCTTCTCCCTGGCTGAAAGAAATAACTCTCCATCTTTGTAGATCTCACAGCTCTCAGCATCGTAGGACAGTTTCAGTCCTTTCTTAGCAATCTGCGAAACACTCAGCAGATTGAACTTCAATTCAGGAACCAAGTAAACATTGTTTATTGTCAAGTCCAGACTCTTAAGATAGACACTCCCCACGCCGGCCGCTTCCAGCTCCTGACCGTTGGCCTGTGTCACAGTGAAGCTTTGCTTCTTAAACGTTGAAAAGAGTCCTCTGTGTGGGGACATATGAACCGTCGCTGCAGTGTCGATAATAAACGCGTTCCCAACATCTGGCGTGGTTCCTTTCGCCATCAAAGCCTTTCCAGGTTTCACCATAGGCTTGGTACGACCTTTGCCTGACGCCTCAGGCTTTGCTGAGCGGCCCTTCGCTCCTTTTGGCTGACGTGGCTTCTTACAGCTCCGCTGAAGATGCCCAGCCTGTCCACAAGTGTAACACTGCACAGCATTCAAAGCTACAGCATCTTTTCCAGTAGCCTCATCGGTGGGGGAATTAGAACTCCGTTCCTCCCTCCCCCTGTCCTTTTCTTCCAGTGCAGCATGCCGGCTGTGTTCATCTAGAACCACGGCACTCAGGGGCACTCCCCCCTTCTTGGCATCCATGCTGAATCCAAGGGTCAGCTTTACACTCAATCTCAAGCCAGCTTTCACTTTTCAAGCCAGTAAAACTCCAAAAGTCTTTGTTTACTGCTTCACTGGCAGGCAAACCTTTGGGCTGTTTTATCAAAACCCTTGCACAGCTGCGCAGATACACTTTCGATTTCCCAGGCTCTTTTTAGCCATTCTTTAACTGGCAGACGTTGCCTAGCAACCTGCTCAGGACGGAACTCCTTATCTCACCACAGGAATTCCTGGTATGCAAGCTTGCTCTTTCAGAGCTGTTGTTTTTCAAACGCAGCTATTGTGAACCAGAAATTAAACCTTTCTGCGTTCACTTTTCTCTCTTGCCCAAAATGCAGCATACCTTTTCTGGGGCTCCGTTGCCTTGAAACACACTCCTCTCGGTGTCCAGCTGTCTGTTTCAGCTTTCTGGCTGCAGGCAGACGCATTTCTTTATCTTCTTAGGTGCAGAGGATGGCAACGATTCATCGACCTCTCACCTCTCATGCAGATTCTCATAGATCAGATAACCATCGGTCTGCTACCAGTTGTCGGAATTCAAGCCAAAAGTCAGAGCCTCCAGCTTAGCTCTTAGGAATTTGGCCACCCTCCAGGTGCCCGGCTTGGATCCTTGTGACCTCCCCTGCCAGTGTCTGCCGGCAGGATCAAAGGAGGTCTCTTCGGCGATCCTTTTCAAACGTGAAAAGAACACACCACTCCTCCCCCAGGGAGGGGGGAAAGAGACAGACAGAAATATATCTACATGTCTTTATTTCTGTCTTTCAGCAGTACAGAGAAACATGTCTGTACACTTTGATTCCCAGCTGCAGAGAGAGAATAAACTCCACCCATGTACTTCCAGTACAGGTTCATGTGCTGCTCTGAGGTAACATCCGGCTCTCAGAGCACTTTACAAACTGTTCCTGGTTCCCACGGTACAATCCAATAGCATCCACATCCTGTTTACCATTCCAGCCACCTGGTGCTTGCTTCTGCATTGCTCCTTTTTCGTAACAGTTTGCTCTTTGAAGGGGGAAAAATTTACTGGTTTTCATGGTGGTTAAATGGTGTGTGCAGATGAGTCTCTGAAAGCAACAGGGTTTTAGCATGCCAAACTTGTGGCATGGGAACATGCCACAAGAAAGATTAATGGTTGGAATGGTGCGCAATGGTGCAGTCACTTTTTCTTTTTCTTTCTTACTTTGAATGGACCTCTTGACCTATATCCAATCTGCTTCCCAATAAAGTTGATAGGATCCCTAGTCTCACAACTAGTTTGGCTGCAAGAAGACAGCATTTTATGTTTCTTTCTACCCTGTCAAGTGATTTTTCAATATTGTTGGATGAGCAGTACTCCAAAAGTTCTCAGGCAGCTCACAATCTCTCTCTTTTTTTAAAATAATTTTTATTAACCGGCCAATCAAATCACATCACATAAATTCCGAATTACAAAGCCGAATTTTAAATTTTGTTGAGGGAACCCATATTTCAAGATCCGAAGGGGGATTCTGATCATCTTCTTGCCACTGCGTTAATGTCCAAATCAGTCCAAACAAAGTTCATAATTCTATCCAATCTTATCTTGCTGTTTCCACATCACATCTTGTTCATATATTTTCTCTTTTTTCTTTATGATCTCTTCTGATAGTCTCCTTAAGCCGATAAACACCAATAATAATCCTGTGTGAATTTTTCCATTACTCCAATCCTCAAATCAAGATGGTTTCCATATATCATCACCTTCATAGATAACAGCACTCTTTCCATCATTAATTACAGAACTGCCGACAGAACTTCCCAATATGGCGACGGAATTTTTAACTGCGTCATTCCAAAGCCCTTATACATTCCACGCACTTCTTAAAACATGCTTTGGTTCGAAGGTTTATCTCCACACAGCCTTAAATCCACAGCTTAAGTCCTTAAAACGGCATTTCTGACTTGTGAGGGGGGCGGATTCTTGTTTAATCACATAAAGGAAAGAAAGTTTTTTCCCCCTCCCCCATCAGTCCCTTTGCCATACCGAGTCTTGGCGTATCTTCTCATGATTTATACTTGTTCCTCCGACTCGTCTTGTTTTATCAGAGATCTCTTCTGTTAGCAGTCTTTACTCCCCCTTCTTCCTTGAGATATGTGCATTCGCTTCATCCAAATTGTTTCTTTTGAAGTTCTTGTAGCTAGTGGCACGGATCAGAGACGGCATCCAGGAGCGCTGAAATCCCACAGGAGGGCATTGTGCCTAGTGCCCCCATCCCCACAAATTCGGGGGTGGTATAGGGCACAGCAGGCAAGGGCAGTCCCCCACCACAATCCTGGGGGGGTAGGGAGGCTATTTACTCCCATCACAGCCTCCAATTTACTTCATGTGGGTCGGAGAGATGTTATTGTCAGCCATCTTCTGATGCGCCCCCTTGTGGTCCCTCCAGGCAGCTCACAATCTCATACCTTTCATCCTTCTTTTGAAAGCAATATTATAAGCCCCAAAGTTCATATCAAGCTCGGCTCACTGAACCAGGATGGTGTAGTGGTTAAGAGCTGTGGACTCGTAATCTGGTGAACCGGGTTCACTTCCCCGCTCCTCCACATGCAGCTGCTGGGTGACCTTGGGCCAGTCACACTTCTCTGAAGTCTCTCAGCCTCACTCACTTCACAGAGTATTTGTTGTGGGGGAGAAAGGGAAAGGAGATTGTTAGCTGCTTTGAGACTCCTTAGGGTCGTTATAAAGTGGGATATCAAATCCAAACTCATCTTCTTCTTCCGGGTTTTCAGCGTTCAGCTTCCAAAATGTTCGGCTTCCGAGATGCTTGAAAATCGAGGTTCCACTGTATGTCTATTGATCTTTTATATTCAACAATTCAAGGTGTAACATCGGACAAGTAATACCAACTAACAGACATTCTAACTGCAAACACCTGAAATGACTGATAATCACAGATATAGTCAGGCCACTGAGTCATTATCATAGGAATTGGCTTGGCTGGCCATGCACCTGCAACTACTATATCCATGGGGTGATTTATGCTCATGAAGGAAAATAACTCCCCCTCATGTCCAGTTACGCCATAGACCATGAAAGATTCAAGGAATTGTAGTAAAATAATGTTGAGCAATATACTCCACAGTTGGACAGTGTCTAATGTCTTTTGGAAGCTATCATGGCATCTTGTTGAAGCTAATTCCATAATTTAACAATGTGATGTTTACAGAAGTGCCAAAGAATTTCCCACACAAATACTGAGCAGCCTATCAACTACATCAGCACGACTGTAGTATCATCAACCTTCAGGCTATGCCCAGAGACATCAGAGGCATTATTGGGTTTAGGATACTCTTTGGTCCCTCAGTGCCAACTTAGGTTTTTGGGGAACTTGTTATATCCAAGGTTCTGGTAGCAAGGAGGAATAATTCATTTTAGTCCTTTGCTGTGAGACCACAGGATAAGCCATTAGATGTGCCCAGGAGCTGTGAAGGCATTGACCTCTCCTGCCTCAGGGAACTTCCAAGCCCGGATTTTGTTTTGTTTCAGATAATCAGGCATATTCATTGTTTGCAGTTCCCCAAACCATTATATTTTTAATAGAACATAACCTGTTCACCATAGCACGAGTCCTCCTTGTGGGCATTCTGGCAGATTCTCTGGTAAAGCTGCAAGGAATTGGCTCATCTTGTATCTGTTTTCTAGCCTTTCCCAATCAATTCCATTGTGTTTCTGTCTGTTACCTGTGTCTTAGTATCCCAACTGCATTCCACCCTAATTTGGGCTCCAGTATCTGGAAAGGTTTATTTACAGCTGTCTTTATTAGTACTTTTTCTCGTGTGGAGAAAAATATCTTATTAAAGGGGGCCAAGTATGGCAAAGGAAACGCACACTGGCGGTGGTGCTGGAGGCAGCAGAGGACAATGGAGGGCAGAGGGCAGATGTGATAGCCTTCCTCAGATATCTAAAGGGCTTTTAAATGGAAGATGGAGCAAGCTTGTTTTCTCCTGCTCTGGAGGGTAGAACACAAACCAATGGCTTCAAGATGAAAGAAAGGAGATTCTGACTATACACCAGGAAGAATAGTAGGAGCTGTTTGACAGCAGATCAGACCCCCCAGGAGGTTGTGGACACTCTTTCCTTGGAGGTTTTCAAGCAGAGGTTGGATGCCCATCTGTCATGGATGCTTTAGTAGTTGACCCTCGGGTTGCCTTCCAACATACAATGATTGTATGATTCCATTATACACTATCCAGTACTTAATGGTTATAGCAGCCAGCCACAGCCACAGCCTAGTTATGGGGTACAGAATTTGATTCACTTCCCATGGCTAAACATTACTGTTATCATATCACTATTATCATTATTATTTTCCATTTTCTAACCATATTATGAGTATATGCAGCTTCTGATTTCACTGAATACAGCATAATAATAATAATAATAATAATAATAATAATAATAATAATAATAATTTATACCCCGCCCATCTGGCTGGGCCTCCCCAGCCACTCTGGGCGGCTTCCATAGAAACCAAAAATACAGTAAAATATCACACGTTAAAAACTTCCCTGAACAGGGCTGCCTTAAGATGTCTTCTGAATGTCAGGTAGTTGTTTATCACTTTGACATCTGCTGGAAGGGCGTTCCACAGGGCGGGCGCCACTACCGAGAAGGCCCTCTGCCTGGTTCCCTGTAGCTTTGCTTCTCGCAATGAGGGAACTGCCAGAAGGCCCTCGGCGCTGGACCTCAGCATCCGGGCAGAATGATGGGGGTGGAGACGCTCCAGGTATACTGGACCGAGGCCATTTAGGGCTTTAAAGGTCAGCACCAACGCTTTGAATTGTGCTCGGAAACGTATTGGGAGCCAATGTAGGTCTTTCAAGACCGGTGTTATATGGTCTCGGCGGCCGCCCCCAGTCACCAGTCTAGCTGCCGCATTCTGGATTAGTTGTAGTTTCCAGGTCACCTTCAAAGGTAGCCCCACGTAGAGTGCATTGCAGTAGTCCAAGCGGGAGATAACCAGAGCATGCACCACTCTGGCGAGACAGTCCGCAGGCAGATAGGGTCTCAGCCTACGTACCAGATGGAGCTGGTAAACAGCTGCCCTGGACACAGATTTGACCTGTGCCTCCATGGACAGCTGTGAGTCCAAAATGACTCCCAGGCTGCACACCTGGTCCTTCAGGGGCACAGTTACCCCATTCAGGACTAGGGAATCCTCCACACCAGCCCGCCTCCTGTCCCCCTAAAACAGTACTTCTGTCTTGTCAGGATTCAACCTCAATCTGTTAGCCGCCATCCAGAGCATCACTCTGAACCACTTCCAAAGAAGAACAATGGATCAAATTCACTTCTGCATTGCTTTATTACAATAAGAACTTTTATCGCCTTCAAGCCAATGATTATCTTGTGGTTCTTCAGCAGCCAATGATGCAGAATTTGCCATGGAGATGAATGGAAGTGGTGAGGATTCTTCCAGCAGAGAGACAAGGTTCTTGCATCACTTGCCATCTGCAATCATGAAGTTTTGACATCATCAGATACAATCGACAAAAACATCCAGCCTTCCTGCCTGCCTGCCACCATATAGATCTAAGAAACTGATACATTAGTCAATCTGGTTCAGTATCCTGAGCCCCAACAGTAGATAAAGCTTGTAGGAATTTTCTCTAGGGTTGGGATTATCCATATTTACCACCTTCCGCCTTGGTTCCTTCCTGCACTTGAGACAATTTCTCCAACTGTAGTTGTCTAATTGCTTTCATGCTCACATATTTTAACTAACACATTGGTACTCGCTTTATTGGCAAACACCCAATAGGTGATGCCCCGCTTCACCAATAATGCTTGAAACTGCAAGATCAGTTGGGAAGGGACTAATAATGTGATTGTTACCAATGACATTTGAACTGACCTTCACACTTGATCTCCTAAGCTGAAATATCTTCCAGTGCTGTATGATAAAGCTACATGGGGAGCACAAGCATAATGCCAGAATAGGTTGATTAGCTATTCTCTTTCATGGGCGTTGAGGAGCTGAAATAAGTTTTTTCTTCTTCTTCACAAAATGCATTTCTGTGAAATATCATGGTTTCCCTCCCTTTGAAAGGACAGGGCAAGGGGCAAAGGTGATTGCTTTCTTGACCTTTTTCTGAGCTTCCCATTGCTCAGGAAGGAATGGGATGCTGGACTAAATGGGATCTGAATCTGATTCAGTAGAATTCTGTAGACTGTTCTGCATTTTCTTTGTTGCTCATGAGCCAAGAGGAAGAAGACAATATGTTCTGTATGGTGTTTGTAGAAGTTTGCTGCTTGGGGAAAGAAACACCGAATGGTTTTCATGGTGGTTAAATGGTGTGTGCAAAGTCTCTGAGAGCATGTCAAACTTGTGGCATGTGAACAGTGTGAGCAGGAATGAAAGATTAATGATTATGTTTGTAGGTGATGCCAATAAAGGTTTGATGATGATGATGATGATGATGATGATGATTAATGGTTAGAATGGTGCACAATGATGCAGTCACAATCATTTTTTTATTTTTTATTTTACTTTGAAAGGACTTCTTGACTTCTAGCCAATCTGCTACCCAATGAAGCTGATAATGAGTGCATAGAGTGCATAATTCAATTAATTGAATTAATTTTATAATGAATGATTTTAGAGTGTTGTTTGTGCTGTACTTTTGTACTGTTTTATTGTTGTTAGCTGCCCTGAGCCTGGCTTTGGCTGGGGAGGGCGGGATATAAATAAAAAAATGTTGTTGTTGTTGTTGTTGTTGTTGTTGTTGTTGTTGTTGTTGTTGTTGTTGTTAGAAACCCTAGTCTCACAAGCTTCCCAGCTACTTTGCCTGCAAGAAGACAGCATTTTATGTTATTTTCTGCTGTGTCAAGTGATTGTACAATATTTTCTGGTGGACAGTCACTCTCAGAGAATTGAGGCAGCTGACACTCTCATCAACTTCTTCCTCTTTTTGGAGGCAAGTATTATGAATTCCAAAGTTCATAGCAAGGTGGATTCACTGAGCTTCACTGGCCTTGCTGATGTTCAGTTTAAACAGGAAGAATCAACCCACTAGCTGCAATCTCTGTAGGGTGTAGAACTTGCTGTCAATGGCTACTAGTCACCATTGCTCTGCTCTACCTCCACAGCTGGCGGAAGCAATACTTCTGAATACCAGTTGCTGGAAACCATGGGAGGAGAGACTGCTTTTGTGCTCATGTTCTGCTTCCTGGTTTCCCACAGGTGATTGGTTAGTCACTATAAGAATAAGATCATGGACCAGTCTGGCCAGTGGCCTGATCCAGCAGGCTACACTTATGCTCTTATGTGATGCAATTTTCACATCTCCATTTCTTCAGTTGTTTCCTGCATTATCTGAATCATTCCCTCTCCTTTATCCACTTGTCTATAGACAGGCAATAGGTTTCAAAGGCATATATGCTGATCCTTCACTCATCTGCATGTATCTACCATCTTTATCTGCCAGTCTTCCAATGTAGGAAGTTCCTGCTGCTTCCATTTCTGGGCCAGGAGTATTCTTCCAGCCATTGTGGCATACATAAACAAATTTATATCTTTTTTCTGAATTTCCTCTCCAATTAACCCTAACAAAAATACCTCTGGTTTTTTATTAAAATTGTATTTAAAAACCTATTTCAGCTCCTTGTATATTGTGTCCCAGAATGCTTTCAGAGATCTGTTAGTAGAAGTGGATGGTAAATTAAAGCTTAAAATTTTTGAAAAGCTGAGAGGAAAATTAACTGACTAGTTGCAGTATTACTAATTGCAAGATGTTTTTAGAGAGGACTATAAAAGTAATGGATTTGGAAGTATTAAATCAAAAATTGAGACAGAATTGCTGAGCAGAAAAAGAAAAATACTGTCAAAAATGTATAAGATATCATCTGCATGTATCTAAACAGTTTGGGAAGGTTTTTGTGGCTCTTTCAAATCAGCAAGATCTATTTGCCTTGAAGCATTAGGTAGGGCAAATGCTTCGTATGTGTACAACATGGGAAAGGATACTTGAATCAAACCAGTTGGGATTCAATGAGATTTGCTTAGGATCATTCTACCT
This sequence comes from Podarcis raffonei, assembly GCF_027172205.1. NCBI lineage: Eukaryota > Metazoa > Chordata > Lepidosauria > Squamata > Lacertidae > Podarcis > Podarcis raffonei. The sequence goes on along the minus strand of NC_070604.1, from coordinate 117,669,128 downwards.
GCACAATTAGGGACGCGGGTGGCGCTGTGGGTAAAACCTCAGCTCCTAGGACTTGCCGATCGTATGGTCGGCAGTTCGAATCCCCACGGCGGGGTGAGCTCCCGTCTTTCAGTCCCAGCTCCTGCCCACCTAGCAGTTCGAAAGCACCCCTAAGTGCAAGTAGATAATAGGTACCGCTTTATAGCGGGAAGGTAAACGGCGTTTCTTTGTGCTGCGCTGCTGCTGGCTTGCCAGAGCAGCTTCGTCATGCTGGCCACGTGACCCGGAAGTGTCTCCGGACAGCGCTGGCCCCCGGCCTCTTAAGTGAGATGGGCGCACAACCCTAGAGTCGGACACAACTGGCCCGTACGGGCAGGGGTACCTTTACCTTTTACCTGCACAATTATTTCAGACATAACCTCCACTCTCTGTGTGCTGTTCTGTGCTGTTTTCTCCAAGCAAATTTCAGGGACTGTGGGGTCATGTGGGTGGGGAGAGGGGAAGCCTGGTTGTGCTAGTGTAAGCCCTTGCACAGGTCTTCCATCAACAGGCTTTGTTTGGAGAATTCATTCCCCCACTACCAGCTCACTGACTCCTTCAAACATGCAGGCAAACAAATAATTGAAATACTGAGCATTTCTGTTTAGAACCTTCATTCTTACTGAAAATACAGCATACAAAATTCTCATCACAGGTTCCAATATTTGAAAAATCAGAAAGACATTCCTTCCACATACAAACAGCTTTGACATCAAACATGCATCTCCATCTGTCACGGTAGCAAATCCTGAAAAACCCCCAAACCAAAACAAACAACAGAGAAACAAATCCACCTATCCAGCTTTTCCTCTACTAGGGATTTGCACAGGACTCCTGATCTTTCCTGTGGTCCCAGTTTTTGGTCCTCCCATTCTTGCAATCACGGGGGCAGGGCTAAGGGTTCTTAAAACACCCTTCTCACCAAGAAAATGTGAGCTTTGATTATGGTTAGGCATGGGAGCTATTTGCTAGTTGCCCTTTTTGGGGACTGAGCATGAATTTTTGGGAACCTCTGGTCAACCTCTTTCATGCCTATGTGACACCATTGGGTGACTTTACTTGCTGGTGGAATTGTGTTTCATGCATTGGGTTTTGATGCCACTTAGCCCAATAAGAGAATTTAAGAAAATTAAATTGGTGAAACACCCAAGGCATTATTGTTAACCTAACCCGGGTCCTGGGAAGTGGGGTCACAGAATGCATTTCCTGATCACACACCCAAGGAGGGAATGGTCTTAAGCATAATGACTTTCCTAGGATTATCTACAGAGTTTATGTCACAGAAAAGATTTGAAGAATAGAGCTCTTGTAAATTTTACAGTTACCACCAAGATGGCCAAGTGCTAGCCCAAGTGTTGAAGATAGTATGTATGGCTTTGACAGCCAATTCCTGTGTATCTCAAATGGGCACAGTGCTATTGTACTCCTGTCTTGTTTCTGGGATTCCAGAAGGCATCTGGTTGGCCATAAGGCTGGGTGATATTTGGTTTTCAACTCCCAGATATATCACCAGCTAAACATTGTGATATATTGATATATCACAATGTCTGAAATAAAGATGGAGCTATAGAATCATAGAATCATAGAATCATAGAGTTGGAAGAGACCACAAGGGCCATCGAGTCCAACCCCCTGCCAAGAAGGAAACACCATCAGAGCACTCCTGACATATGGTTGTCAAGCCTTTGCTTAAAGAACTCCAAAGAAGGAGACTCCACCACACTCCTTGGCAGCAAATTCCACTGTCGAACAGCTCTTACTGTCAGGAAGTTCTTCCTAATGTTTAGGTGGAATCTTCTTTCTTGTAGTTTGGATCCATTGCTCCGTGTCCGCTTCTCTGGAGCAGCAGAAAACAACCTTTCTCCCTCCTCTATGTGACATCCTTTTATATATTTGGACATGGCTATCATATCACCCCTTAACCTCCTCTTCTCCAGGCTAAACATGCCCAGCTCCCTTAGCCATTCCTATGTAGAGGCACTGGGCAGCTTCAAGGATTTTCTCACATCAGGATTTTTTGCCGATGCCCGCTCTTGTGATTCACGGCAGAAGGCAGGGGAGAGTTAACAGGGGCTGCAGGAATCAAGAAAAGCATTGGCTAGCTACATGGTTTCCCCCACATTGTGATTTTTGCATCACACACACACACACACACACACACACACACACACACCATGATTCACGATATATTGCCAGGTTAAAAATATTGAAACCTATTTCAGGATAAAGAATTCTATATGGACTTCAAACTGGTTTGGGACGATGTATCCCCCAACCCTAACACACATCATGATCACAATATATTGCCAGATCAAAAATTATGGAACTGGTATCACAATATGGATTTCAAGCCAGTTTTGGACGATATATTGCCCAGCGCTAGTTTGCCACTGAGAGAATCAGATACTAGACTAGGTTGATCTTTGCCTGAATCCATAAAGGCTCTTCTTGTTTTCTTACCTGGGAGTGAGCACTGTAAGTCGCTGCATTGCACTCTCTTAATCTACATATCACACAGAGCCCTTAATTTTGTAATTGTAATCCTATGGCAGCCATACTTACCAGGATTAGAAATTAGTACCAAAGCAAGGGCAGTCAAAAGGAGATGGCAAGACTTCATAGCTATGAGCAGGTAAAAGTGTATATTAGCTGTAACTCTACAAGAAAGGAAAGGAAGACTGAGAAGAGACAATGGGTCTGCCTTTTATACTGGACTAGCTGGGATTCCAGGGAATTGAATTGAATTGCAAATGTGCCCTCTCCTCCTAAAAAAACAAAACACCAAAAACCATTGGGCAGCATTCCCTGAAAACAATGGGCACAATGTGCAAAGTCCATTAAGAAGTGAAATATTAAAGGTGGTAGATCTTAAAGATGTAGATGGGTCCATTTAAATGCCCCGATGCCCCAACGGTAGCACATATATAGGGGTAAATTGTGCATAGAAATGCATATATTAATGAAAATAACATTAAAATGTATTATATAATGAATTCAGATTATCCTCCACCAGAGCCAGGGCCTTCTCAGTGATGGCTCTGACCTGGTGGAATGCTCTGTCCCATGAGACCAGGGCCCTTCAGGATTTAACTTCCTTCCGCAGGGCCTGTAAGGCAGAGCTATTCCTCCTGGCTTGCAATTTGAACTTAGCCTGATCTTTTATTTTCCTTCCTTCCTTCCCTCCCCCTCCCCTTTTTGTGAAGATTTCCCACTCTGGGATCCCACAGCTAATTCTCCCCTGGTCTCCTCGCTGGCCCAAATAGGCCTAATTTAGCCAGCTGGCTCTGGTGATCATCTAATGTTTATTGGATGGATTTCCCCCCTAAATAGATTTTTGAATTTATTGTTATTCACGTTTTATACTGTATTTTATGCTGTTTTTTGTTGCATCAATTAAGTGTTTTAAATTTGTTGTTAGCTGCCCTGAGCCTGGTTTTCTGAACTGGAAAGGGTGGGATATGAAAAATTATTATTATTATTATTATTATTATTATTATTATTATTATTATTATTGATGTATGTGTGCAAAATTAGATACATGTCTACAGTTCATTTTTTCCTTTTCTTTAAATTACAATCTGCTATGGAAATGTAGACAACTCAAGACTGGAAAAATGCAAAACTGAGAGAAACCAAAATTGACAGGTTTACCCACTCAAATGTGTTAGTAAAAAATTATAAATAATCTTGCAGCTGTATCTCTTCCCACCTCTGTGTTTTCTTTACATAGAAGGGTTAAGACAACAAGGCTCAGCTTTCTGAGGATGTGTTTTGCTTTGGGTACCTTCTGAAAAACTTCTCAATCAAGGATTTAAAAACTGTGCTTGTTTTGCATGTGGGTCTATGCCTTTCCAAGTTATCCAAGTTAAGATAAAGATACAGGAATATCCAAAAATGAGCATAAGATATATGTCAGGGAACTGCCATAGGAGCCTAGAGTGGAGGTAAGGCTCCCTAACGATGCAGGAGAAGGGACCAGCAGGGAGAGAGAGCAAACTTCCTTTGAGGAAGGAAATAGGAGGGACACCAGGAAGAAAGAGGAGGATGCGGAGGGAGGGCTCCAAGACTCTTCCACAGAGACCAGCGGGGAGAGCCCAGGACCTCCGTTGGGCACGCCCACTCTGCGCAGGAGACTTCCGCGCAGGGAGGCTAGGAGGAGACTTGGGGTCAAAGAGTTTTTATGTTGGAAGAAGTTCAGAAAACGCCCACTGACGGATTCTGCCAGTGACTGACACAGCCATGGAGAAAGGGCTGTCCAGCCAGGGAAAGGTTTAGCCAGGCAACGTTGCCTAGAGCTGCAGCACCCTTTACGCACGAGCAACCCCAATTCCCTTTACAATATATGAGGGAGAAACCTCTCCCCATCAATGACTTTTTCATAACAGGGTTCATCTGGAATGACCACTTACCTGGGAGTGCTGGGGATTAGTAGTTTGAGGCCTGAGATAGCATAGACTAGGGTCATCTTCTGCCCTGAGTGGCCATGCTGGGGGGACAGCAATGCCTCCCGCCATGGCTGCACAGTTTGATTGGAGGTGCCCCATTCAAGCAGGCCCAATGGGTCATTCAGGTGACAGTAGGTGGGGGAAGAGTAGGGGGATGTCAGGATTTATGATTTCCCTCTCACACCAAGGACGTGGCAAGCTGGCAGTTTAATTACACTTAGATTTATTAGTATTTACACAGTAGTTTCAGCCCGAGCTCACAGTTCAGCCATCTGCTGATGATGACGATAATGTTGAGCTCATTAAAGGGCAGGTTCTTCTCCAACAGTATCGCCTGAGCTCTGCGAGTGCGACTTTCTCCCGACTGAAGTGCAGAGTGTTTGAGGACTGGGACATTCGCAGGGAAACCAAAATGCTTATTTACAAAACTATTGTACTACCAGCCTTACTATATGTTTGTGAAACATGGACCACTTATAAACACCATCTCCAACTCCTCGAAAGATTCCATCACCACATGAACTGATATCTGTTTTCCCCATCTCTGAAAATAATGCAATAGAAACATTTTTTGCAGGCAACAAAACATTTCTCTCACACACAAGACCATACACACATTGTGTCCCACTCACAGAGATACACTCTTCCTATTTGTCCAAATGGACCTCTCTTACTCCAACTCACAGACTACCTGTCCCACACATACATCAAGTATTGAGTCTAAAGTCATTCTTTGTTGTTTTGTTGTTGTTTAGTCGTTTAGTCATGTCCGACTCTTCGTGACCCCATGGACCAGAGCACGCCAGCACCTCTGTCCTCCACTACCTCCCGCAGTTTGGTCAAACTCATGCTGGTAACCTCGAAACACTATCCAACCATCTCGTCCTCTGTCGCCCCCTTCTCCTTGTGCCCTCCATCTTTCCCAGCATCAGTGTCTTCTCCAGGGAGTCTTCTCTTCTCATGAGGTGGCCAAAGTACTGGAGACTCAGCTTCATGATCTGTCCTTCCAGTGAGCACTCAGGGCTGATTTCCTTAAGAATGGATGTGTTTGATCTTCTTGCAGCCCATGGGACTCTCAAGAGTCTTCTCCAGCACCATAACTCAAAAGCATCAATTCTTCGGCGATCAGCCTTCTTTATGGTCCAGCTCTCACTTCCATACATCACTACTGGGAAAACCATGGCTTTAACTATACGGACCTTTGTTGGCAAGGTGACGTCTCTACTTCTCAAGATGCTGTCTATGCCTGTCATTGCCCTTCTCCCAAGAAGCAGGCGTCTTTTAATTTCGTGGCTGCTGTCACCATCTGCAGTGATCATGGAGCCCAAGAAAGTAAAATCTCTCACTGCCTCCATTTCTTCCCCTTCTATTTGCCAGGAGGTGATGGGACCAGTGGCCATGATCTTCGTTTTTTTTATGTTGAGCTTCAAACCATATTTTGAGCTCTCCTCTTTCACCCTCATTAAAAGGTTCTTTAATTCCTCCTCACTTTCTGCCATCAAGGTTGTGTCATCTGCATATCTGAGGTTGTTGATATTTCTTCCGGCAATCTTAATTCCAGCTTGGGATTCATCCAGCCCAGCCTTTCGCATGATGTATTCTGCATATAAATTAAATAAGCAGGGAGACAAAATACAGCCTTGTCGTACTCCTTTCCCAATTTTGAACCAATCAGTTGTTCCATATCCAGTTCTAACTGTAGCTTCTTGTCCCACATAGAGATTTCTCAGGAGACAGATGAGGTGATCAGGCACTCCCATTTCTTTAAGAACTTGCCATAGTTTGCTGTGGTCGACACAGTCAAAGGCTTTTGCATAGTCAATGAAGCAAAAGTAGATGTCTTTCTGGAACTCTCTAGCTTTCTCCATAATCCAGCGCATGTTTGCAATTTGGTCTCTGGTTCCTCTGCCTCTTCTAAATCCAGCTTGCACTTCTGGGAGTTCTCGATCCACATACTGCTTGAGCCTTCCTTGTAGAATTTTAAGCATAACCTTGCTAGCGTGTGAAATGAGTGCAATTGTGCGGTAGTTGGAGCATTCTTTGGCACTGCCCTTCTTTGGGATTGGGATGTAGACTGATCTTCTCCAATCTTCTGGCCACTGCTGAGTTTTCCAAATTTGCTGGCATATTGAGTGTAGCACCTTAACAGCATCATCTTTTAAAATTTTAAATAGTTCAGCTGGAATACCATCACTTCCACTGGCCTTGTTATTTGCAGTGCTTTCTAAGGCCCATTTGACTTCACTTTCCAGGATGTCTGGCTCAAGGTCAGCAACCACACTACCTGGCGTGTACGAGACATCCATATCTTTCTGGTATAATTCCTCTGTGTATTCTTGCCACCTCTTCTTGATGTCATTCTACTCTACAGCAAATCAGATGTTCCCACTGTTGTTGCAGTCCGAGCTGTGGTGTCCAGTGTTGCATCTTGTCTGGCTTTTGGAGATCAGTTTCATTAAATGCACCCTGATGATGTGAACAGGGTGTTTGTGGGGATGTGACTTGTGAAATAAAGCAGTTGATCAGGTGGCTCCAGGGCAAGATTAAAGCTTCCTTGCATGAGGGAGTGTTGACCAACTACTGCCTTATAGGACTAACACTGTAGGATGGGCATTGGTGCCTGTGAAGGGAATGGAAATAAGAAATTGAGTGATAATTATGCTGGGAATTATGGGGTTAATTATGCTGGGAATTATGGGGATCGCCCCGGGACAGCAGAGAAGTCTCCGCTGTCCCGGGGCTTTTAAAATGCTGGCGGGCGGCAGCGCAGCGTTCGCTGCCGCCCGCCAGCATTTTCAGATCGCCCCGGGACAGCAGAGAAGTCTCCGTTGTCCCGGGGGCTTTTAAAATGCTGGTGGGCGGCAGCGCAGCGTTCGCTGCTGCCCGCCAGCATTTTCAGATCGCAGCCATCCGACGGCTGCCGGTGGGGCGGAGAGACCTCCTCCCGCCGCCAGCCTTCGGAGCAGCCTTCCGAAGGCTGGCGGCGGGAGGAGGTCTCTCCGCCCCCCCGCCTGCCTTCGGAGCAGCCTTCCGAAGGCTGGTGGCGGGAGGAGGTCTCTCCACCCCGCCGCCAGCCTTCGGAGGAGGTCCGAGGACAGTGGGGAAGACGCGCTGCGCTTCCCCGCTGTCCCGGAGATTTCCCTATGGGCTTTCATCTTGCGAAGGAAGCCCATAGGGAAATTTGTTTTGCGAAGCGCCTCCAAAACGGAAAACCCTTTCGTCTAGCGGGTTTTTCATCTTGCGAGGCGTTCGTCTTGCGGGGCACCACTGTATTTCTTTTTAGAGTGATGTAAAAATATTGCTTGATTGAGTGATGGTGGCGGCTCTTCTTTTTGTAAATTCTTTCATGCTATTATTATTTTTTAAGTGCATGTCCTGGTGGAAGCCATGAATATCATACAACATGACAGGAGAATAATTCTGCGAGGATTGGTGTAGGGGCGAAATGCAGCCAGCCTCCTGTGCATAGCTGTCAACTTTTCCCTTTTCTTGTAAGGAATCCTATTTGGAATAAGGGAATTTCCCTTAAAAAAAGGAAAAAGTTGACAGCTATGCTCCTGTGTACCTGTGTTCAAGCCACAAACTTCTACCACATACAGCAGTTATCACAATGTCAAAGTAATAAAAATCTCAAGGAAAGCTAGGCAATATTTTTGGGAGAAGGAGAAGTAAACATTTGCATGAGTGAACACAGTTCATTCCTGGTATAGGGCCATCATTCTCACCTTTGGAGCTGTCATTCTCGTCCTGGCAATTGCAGATAGCAGCATGGCCAAAATATTGAACACTTTCCAATAGCGTTAAAGGTCACAGGACACTTGATAAATGCACACACACCGTTTATCTGGTGGCATTGGCTTTGCTTGTACACATTAGGAGACAATCCTGTTTCCCCACCAAAAAAAAAAAAAGTTTACAAGGGGAAACAATAACAAATAATCAGAGCCCAACATTCCTATGTTTCATTACAATTGGCAACATTGTCATTTCACAGTGCAGTGCTGGGAAAGAGACTTCCCCAGGGGTGGAAAAATCATGTGGAACAAGATTGGAACTACCAGGCCAGATGGAATGCTAGACATCCTTAGATCAAAGCAGTTTCATCTCTTCATTTAGTCAACACTTTTCTAGCCTTAATTCCCACAAGGAAGCCATATTTTGTGTAATCTCACTGCATACAAGTTGTACAAGTGATAATAAAGTATTTCAATTACTGCACACACATTCAAGTGTAAAGCATCAAGATATCTGACTGTATGTAGGCCCCTACAAGAATAGTAATCACCACCACCATCATCACCATCATCGCCATCAACCAGGGCTTGAACTGGATAGGAGGATGTACCTGTGCATGCCACCCCTGACGCCAGCCCTCCCCCATACAAGCCACACCTCCTCCATTCAGAGTCTTTAAGAAGGTTGGAAGGGAGCTTCTGCATGTGTTTGGCTAATGACATTTGGAAGCCCCTTGGTTAAGTCCAAGGGGATGCGAATGGCACTGTGGTATAAACCACTGAGCCTTGGGCTTGCCGAACGGAAGGTCGGCAGTTCAAATCCCAGCGAAGGGGTGAGCTCCCATTGCTCGGTCCCTGCTCCTGCCAACCTAGCAGTTCGAAAGCATGCCAAAGTGCAAGTAGATAAATAGGTTCCACTCCAGCGAGAAGGTAAATGGCGTTTCCGTGCACTGCTCTGGTTCGCCAGAAGTTTGTCATGCTGGCCACATGACCCAGAAAAACTGTATGCAAGCAAAAACCCGTTTCCTCAGCCAGTAAAGTGAGATGAGCACCACAACCCCAGAATCGTTCGTGACTGGACTTAACTGTCAAGGGTCCTTTACCTTTACTTTACCTGGTTAAGTCCAGAACTTAACTGATGACTTACCTGGACGAAACAAAAAGCCAAGGGCAAGAAAGAGAAGGTAACAGGTCTTCATGGCCATGAGAAGATGAAGACAGATGTTTGGATGGGAACTCTCTATCCCTAAAACAAGAGCCACAAAGAATAAAATATGGTGACTTCTCTCCAAAGCTGTTCATAAATTTAGTGGAACACTAGTGACTGGTGGGATTGGTAGAACAGATGGCAGGCATCTAAAAGCTAGGTGGAATAGACAGAATAAACCAATTCTCCATTTGTTCCCATTCTCCTCCCTGGTGAGTTCTACAAAGGTAACAATGAAACTACTGACAGCCAGGGCCAATTCTGGATTTGTTGTAAGTCAGAATACAGTAATGTGTGGGCTGTCTGCAGGCAGATATGGAAGTTTCCCATGCACCCAAATCGACGAGTCTCCACTACAACCAATTGTTGCATGTTGTGATGTTGAAGCTGCAGAAGATTGAAGTATAACCATGGGAAGAGGGCCAGAGTTTTAGCTAGAACTTTGAGATGTTCTTGAAACAGTCCTGATTGCTGTGCTGGATAGCTCTCATAACAACAGACCGAAGTGGGAGCCTTCCCAGTAAGGCTGAAAAGCAGGCAGTCCTACTGATTTTGAAATGTCAGTTGCATGGTTTTTTCTGCCCAGACACGCATGTGAGGGGTGTATTTGACATAGCTATACATTTGGATTAGGAGAGCGGATTTGTCAGGGAAGAAGGGAAATGTCTGTACACAGCTCTGTAAGTTCAAGGAAGTATGAATGTTTATGGGACAGAAAATAGTGTGTGGCTTTGAGAATGAGAGAGGGGGCTTCAAAAATGCTTGGCATTCTCATTGGGAAGGCTGTATTCAGGTAGCCCCAATGGCCCACACTCCACAGCTTGTGAGGACATGTGCAGGCTGACCTGGGTGTGGCCATTCACACATTCATCTTGGCAAACACCTTAAAGGATCTTTTGATGTTGGGCAGTAAGTGCTGCAGAGATCTGGCATCTTGTTAGAGAACTGAAGAGCTGTTAGTTAGTTAGTTAGTTAGTTAGTTTTGTCTCTCAAGAAGATTGGCAGGGTTTTTCTTCTTCTTCCTGTCCTACAAAAGGAGGCAAGTTGAGTCAGAGGACATCAGCCAGGTAGGAATTGGGTGAGCAATTGGAAAGTGCCTTTAAAATGAGAGTAAATTACAAAAAACTTGCCTTTCAGAGCTGTGAGAACTGAGAGTTAGGGTATGTGTCCCCTTTAGGGTCAACTTCAAACCCTACGCAAAAGTCTGGAGCCATGTGGGGTGAAGCTTACTTCAAATCTGTTCACGTGTGGCTTCTGGGGCTAGATCATAGAATCACAGAATCTTAGAGTTGGAAGGGTTCCCAAGAGTCATCTAGTCCACCCCCCTACAATGCAGTGTTAAGTCGATGACTAAGCCTACACATATCACAGATCCTGTTCATTGCTGATCAGAGACATCATTAATGGAATATTTCGGGGAGTTGGAGATGGTGTTTATAAGTGGTTCATGTTCCGCAAGTGTACAGTAAATGGAAGACAATCTTACTTGGCTACGAGTGATCACCAGAGAAAGAAAAAAGATCCTGTTGTGTTAATTAATCAATTTTCCACCTACTTCACTCAACGATCTTGCATTATTTCATTATTCCAGGGTACTCTTGCAGACAGATTTGAAGCAGGAGGGAAATGTTTCCTTGCTTTTGCTGGAGGGATTTATAGAGAATGAAGGAAAGTAGAATTAGCAAGCAGTTCAGGACCAAAGAGTTTCTAGGTAAAGGTAAAGGTACCCCTGCCTGTACGGGCCAGTCTTGCCAGACTCTAGGGTTGTGCGCTCATCTCACTCTATAGGCCGGGAGCCAGCGCTGTCCGCAGACACTTCCGGGTCACGTGGCCAGCGTGACAAGCTGCATCTGGCGAGCCAGCGCAGCACACGGAACGCCATTTACCTTCCCTTATTTATCTGCTTGCACCCGGAGGTGCTTTCAAACTGCTAGGTTGGCAGGCGCTGGGATCGAACGATGGGAGCGCAACCCGCCGTGGGTATTCGAACCGCCGACCATGCGATCGGCAAGTCCTAGGCGCTGAGGTTTTACCCACAGCGCCACCCATGTTCTAGATAGGCACAAAATGCTAAAATGAAGAAAGATATAATGTTAAATGCTAAAAATGCAGAACGAACTTCTGCAACGAAGGGGGGGGGAAAGAAAGAAACAGATCTCAGGTTGGTTTATGAATCCATGAAGGGGGGGAAGATAGGAGCCAGTTGAAAATATTACCTCTCCTTGTCTGTGTGGCTTGCTGGTCTTGTGGTGGAGGCAATGGGGTGCCTCTTCAGCAACAGGAGGAAAGATAAAAAGATAGGGGATGTGTTTTTTTTTAATGCAAAACGTTGTTGATGAGATATAGTTAAGTGGAGGAAATGTCAAGCAGTTTTCTTGGCTTCTAACTAAAAGCGGCTCTGATCCAAAGTACACAATGATATAGGTGGGCAGCCATGATTCAAAGCACAAAGTAGTATAGGTGAGCATCAGAAAGGGACAGGGTAGGAGGAAGGATGAAAGAAGAAAGAGGTCTCAGTGTAACCATTTGCCCAAGGACCCAACTTTTCTAAGGTTGGTTTTGTGCATAGCTCATCTAACCAGTTATTTTTAAAAGGGAGCAGTCGCAAGGCAAAGACATGAAAGCACAGGTTATATGGAATTCAAGATTATGAAAAAGCAATGCAGATGTTTGTCTGGGAACTTTATATCCCAATAAGAAAAAGCAATGGAAGAAAGCAGTAACATATTGTGCTGGAGACATGGCTACCTGAAGAAGCGTCTCCACCCCCATTGTTCTTCCCGGAACTGAGGTCCAGTGCCAAGGGCCTTCTGGTGGTTCCCTCACTGTGAGAAGCTAAGTTACAGGGAACCAGGCAGAGGGCCTTCTTGGTAGTGGCACCCACCCTGTGGAATGCCCTCCCACCAGATGTCAGAGAGAAAAACAACTACCAGACTTTTAGAAGAAATCTGAAGGCAGCCCTGTTTAGGGATGTTTTTAATGTTTAACAGATTATTGTATTTTAATATTTTGTTGGTAGCTGCCCAGAGTGACTGGGGAAACCCAGCCAGATGGGTGGGGTATAAATAAATGATGATGATGATGATGATGATGATGATGATGATGTCCAAACCTCATGAACCAAGTTGCATGGAACCGGTAAGTGTGACATCAAAATATTAGGGAATGCACTGCTGCAACAATGTACAGTGGTAGCTTGGGTTACGGATGCTTCAGGTTACAGACGTTTCAGGTTACAGACTCTGCTAACCCAGAAATAGTACCTCAGGTTGAGAACTTTGCTTCAGGATGAGAACAGAAATCGCATGGAGGCAGTGGGATGCCCAATTAGCTAAAGTGGTGCTGTAATGGTTCTAGGGGTTGCTCGTGTGTAAGCCGGTGCCAACATCTGGCTGGGTTGCCTGAGTGAACCTTTTCTGTCCGGATAGCCACTCACCCGTGGCTGTCTCAATCGCTGGCAGAATCCGTCAGTGGGCGTTTCTTAAACTTCTTCCAGCAAAGAACCTCTTTGACGCCTAGTCTCCTCCTACTCTCCCTGCGCGGAAGCCTTCTGCGCAAGGAGGGCATAGGCAGCGGAGGACCCTTACTCTCCCCGCTGGTTCCCGGCAAGGAGTCATGGGACCGCCTCGCCGATTCCCCCATCTGCCCCCCTTCTCCACTGGTGCTACGCTGATTCCCTTCCCCAGAAGCTGGGCTGCCTCTCCCCATCCCGGGACGCTCTCTGGAATCCCTCTGGAGCTTGCTCTCTCCCTCCGGCACTGATGGAAGTTCTCTGACAGGTACCTCAGGTTAAGAATAGTTTCAGGTTAAGAACGGACCCCCAGAATGAATTAACTTCTTAACCCGAGGTACCACTGTATGTGCTTTTAAATTACAGTGTTACCTCAGGTTACATATGCTTCAGGTTGCATACGCTTCAGGTTACAGACTCCGCTAACCCAGAAATAGTACCTCGGGTTAAGAACTTTGCTTTAGGATGAGAACAGAAATCGTGTTCCAGTGGCGCGGCAGCAGCAGGAGGCCCCATTAGCTGAAGTGGTACCTCAGGTTAAGAACAGTTTCAGGTTAAGAACGGACCTCCAAAATGAATTAAGTTCTTAACCCGAGGTACCACTGTATGTGCTTTTAAATTACTTTCATTTCTCAATCTTCCTCTTTCTTACTCAAGAATGGGGACATGGTTCACCCCTATAATCTCTTTTTAAAGACTTAAATTGACTTCTTAGGGAGCAAGGTCTGGATACAAGTTTATTAATAACTTTTTTCAAAGGACGTGTGGATCCAGAATTGGCCTCGACAGTCACTTACAGACTTATTGTTAAAACCGTGTTTATGGAAGACAATCTTACTCGGCTATGAGTGATCACCAAAGAAGAAGAAGATGTCACAGAGGAGCTCCTGAATATGATAGATCCCTTTAGGGAGGTATATATAATGAATGAAAAACAGATGCCCATAGCAATCCCAGAAGCATGACAGGCAGACTGCATGGCCTCCTTACATGTGGATATTGTCTTGTGGATTCCATATCTGGACATGAGATGCACCTACATCCACATCCTAAATGGTAATATGTCTCCCCAACTCATGGCCTGTGTAGTGCTTCCATTGTCCAACAATTTGTATAGCATACCTTTGGTGGCTTATAGAATTTGCATACAGACTGTCATACAATTTCACCCCATCAGTGTCAAACATAAAAGGAGACACAGTAAACTTTTGGACCATCTGCACTATAGTTTTTATTTTTTATTAATGCATGGTCTTTGAAGGTTTTACACCAAATGTGCTTTTGTGGTCCTTCAGCTGGTGGAAGAAACATCAACGATTCCTGGATAACGCTGGAGTTCAGGTAGGAGCTGATGAATCCTCAAGGCAAGTGGCAGCAGAGATGGACCCCATCATTCAGAGTCAAAACTGAGATGTTTGGAGATTATAAATTAATATTGACAAATTCACACATATCGTGATAAATTGTAAAATGCTGTTCCTGCTTCCCCCTTCTTCCTGCACTCAACCCACTGCTCTACAGATTTTGTGATAATAATAATACATTTATTGTCAATGTGTTTATTCTATCTGTGTTGAATGAAATTAACTAAGCCTCCCTCCCCCACAAACACTCAATCTCATTGCGCTCTGTGTGCTTGTCCCACAACACACCAACCCCGGAAATCAGTTGCACTATATTATTTTCTGTTCATGCACTTTTAATAATAAAATTATATTTATTTAAATGTATCGCTATTGTGTTTCATGACCTCCCTGATTTTGTATGTGAGCTGGAACTCGTCTGTGACTGAAATAATAAATTCATTCATTCATGTATTTATTTAAATATTCTTTTGAACCTGAAAAGAAAGAATTGTGAACAAAATATTATGAACATAATGAACAAAAGTCCTCTTATGTCCTACTTGCTAAACAAGTAGAGAAATATATTTATATAAAGATCTTAACCCACCAGATTTGGCAGTGGGAGCAAAACAAAAATTCAAGCATAGGAACAATACTATGGTTTTAGACCTCTCTTCTGTGTTCAGTCGTCTGAGAGCGGGCAATAAATTCCTTACTCAACTAATCAACATACCACAGATGCCCAAAAACTTTGTTGTTGCAATATTCTGCAGCGCTTCAAGTTTCCAAAGTCTCTTCTGTGCTAGCCCCCTTTGGAGCAAGTTGCAGTATTCCACCCTGGATGTAATTAAGACAGACCTGTGGCCAGATCTGATCTCTGCAGGGACAGGTGGAGATGGTGCACTGGCATAAATTGGAAAAATGTCCACCACTTTGGCATTTCCTTTTGACATTCAAGAAATGCACCTTGCTTTTTTTGTTGGTTGGTTGGTTGGTTGTGGTATAACTCTCACCTTATGCAGCAACGTGTTGTACTGCATTCTCCAATGTCTTCATATTCTTTCTCACAGCTGTCTTTGCAGGCGCCACCCATTTCACCACATTTTCCCTCACCTATTACCTGAGCAAAGACTGTTCCTCCCAAAGAGAAAAAGAAGAGGAGGAGGAGGAGGTGGAGGAAGAGGAGGAGGAGGAGGAGGAGGAAGAAGAAGAAGAAGAAGAAGAAGAAGAAGAAGAAGAAGAAGAAGAAGAAGAAGAAGAAGAAGAAGAAGTTACTAAGAATCCTTTTCTTTCCATTACAACTAGTGAACTTGAAAACTGCATCTAGCTAGTTATCCAGTTGCTTTCTTTTCCTCTTGGCATCATTCCATCATCTGATTGTTGGGTCTTATTGCAAATTCTGTTTTTCCTAAAAACAGTATAAACAAGGGATAGAGAGCCCCAAGGACTGTGGTACAGAACGACGGCTTGTGAAAAATGCTCTCACTGTTGCCAAGGGAAGTTGTTTCCTCATGTCTAGTTGCCATGAAGGGGCAATTATATATTTTAAGGTGGGGGTCACAGTTGGGGAGACCAGCACACTGAGACTTCCCTCCAAGTTGCACCCCATCCAGCTTCTGTTGGAGGCTTCTATTGCCACCAAAAGCAACATTTTCCTAAATTCAATTGCCATGCAGAACACAATTTCTAAGTGGGGCAGTGGTGCTTCAACCTGGCATGGCTGACCCAAGACCTGTTGGCACCTGAAGCATACCATGAAAAGGTACCATCACCCACTAGGGAAGAAGGGGTGAATGAAGGGAGGGAGGAATGAAAATCTACACTGGGAACAACTGGAACAAATACACAGTTGTGTTTAGCCTAGTCATTTCAGTGTAAAAGTAGCAGTCAATGGCCCAACAACTAGCCATCTCCACAAAGGGAATCGTTTCAGTGGAAGAAGCCTAGGGAGTTCTAGGAGAATATGAGCAAGACAGGGAAGTTAGATCCCCAGCAGTGAGCTGCATGCAAACACATTTGGAATACTGTGTACAGCTTTGGTTGCCTAACCTCAAAAGGGAGCTGGACTAATAACTTACCTGGATCAGCTGAGAGGATTAAGGCAATGGTAAGAAGGAAGTAGTAACAGGTCTTCATGGCTTTGGTTAGGCAAAGGTCGGTGTTTAGCTAGGAACTCTATATCCCTAAAAGAAGAGATGCCATGACCGAAACAGAATATTTATAGCACTCTGAAAATTGCAAGGGATCCGTCTATTCAAGCTAGGGCTGAGCTCACATTTCACAATAAAAAAAAATTCTGATGAGGGCGGTTCCTCCTGAAAGGTTGTGAAATAGCCTCCCAAATTCCACCACCCATGAATTTTGGGGGAAAGATGAGGCTCTAACTTGAATAGCACTTACAGTATTTTTCGCTCTATAAGATGCACCATACCACAAGATGCACCTAGTTTTTGGAATAGGAAAACAAGAAAAAAAAATATTATGAATCTCAGAAGTCAGAACAGCAAGAGGGATCGCTGCGCAGTGAAAGTAGCAATCCCTCTTGCTGTTCTGGCTTCTGGGATAGCTGCGCAGCCTGCATTCACTCCATAAGACGCACACACATTTCCCCTTACTTTTTAGGAGGGAAAAAGTGAGTCTTATAGAGCAAAAAATACGGCACTTTTATTGTACTCCATTCCCTGCCCTTGGAAATAGGGGCCCCTATTTGAGGTTTCATTAGCAAAAATTGCATGACTGCACCCCCAATGCAGTAGTGGGCTTTGGGCTTTATAGTTTCAGCAGCGCCCTGTGCAACATTCATTCCCCACCTCCCGCCACTTGCTTTCCATTGCCACTTGTTCATCATTGCTACAGTGTCCCCTGTGGCACCCTCTTGGTCCGGGGCTCAGTGCAGGTAAACCAGTCACATGCCCCTAAATCTGCCTCTGCCCAAGGAAGTCAAAATAGCGCAGCCCCAAACCAGCCCATGAAATTATGGGTGAAAATCTGCTGTTATAAAAAGGAGAAGATCTACTCAAATTCCCTTCACTCACCAGTTTCACTACAATTCTCGATCAGTGTGACTCTTCCTCAGGTGCAAGGGGTCTTGGAGGGAAATGGCAGCGAAGTTCTCACTCTGCTAAAATCCAATCCCTCGAGTGCATCCTTTTTATAGCTACTTCACAGCAGTTACAGCCTTCCCTCTGGAACCACATGATCCAAATCTCCACACAGGATTGGCGCTCCCTGCCTGAGGCATAAAGATCAATTCTGAAGCTCTCACAAGTGCTCCAGGCAAGAACTACCCCTTCACAGGATGGTACAACTGCAACATTTGCTCATTTTGACACTGATATCTCTTCAGTCTCTGCAGAGAGCACGTGAGATGCTATAAAACAGGCATGTCCAACTCCCAAGAGACTGTGATCTACTCACAGTATTAAAAAACTGGCAGTGATCTATTTAGGGAGCTTAAATTATTGAGCTTCTTTGTGGGGGGGGGTTGTAGTGGATCACAGAAGGTCCAAAGATCAACTAGGATTGACCAGTAGATCACAATCGACCTCTTGGACATGCCTGCTATAACAGCTTGCACTATTTGCCTCAGGTTATTACTGTATTCATCTCAACGTGAAGGATAAAGTTCTGCTGATGGGTCCTAGAGATTGGCCTCAAAGTCCAGGAAACTGTGGACTTGCAACAGCATAGGCTGTTCTCGGCTTTGGAGATTTCCCATATGCTAAATTAATTGGAAGTCCTATGCACACAATGTCAAGCTTCCTGGGGAAACACACATTGGATTTAACATAAGTTCTAAGAAGTTATTTCACTCAATTGCAACCATTTAAATAAAAATAAAAATGGTTGCATCCTGAGACCCGCATTGCCTTCAGAGACCCATTCATTCCCCGCCCCCGCCCCCGCCCCTTCATGAAGCAAAACATCTTTGTTTGTAAAGATTATATCTTGGCTACAGTACGTACAATGCAATCTTCTTCTTCTTGACTCCTAGGCAATTAAGAAAGCACAGCAAGGTATTTAATGGCCTTTCCTGAACCCAATTCAGGGTCCATGATGTCCAGCTTTCAGTTTCCTCCAGAGCAGCCAGTCATGAATTAATGGGAAGCTCAGAAAAAGAGCAGAGAAGCAGGAGTCACAGGCATACATTGGCTGCGTGTGTGTGATTTAAGCTCTTTAGAACCCATGAGAGATCATGGTGTATCAACCAACCAACCAACCAGCCAACCAACCAAACAAACAATACTGTTCTCAAAGCTCAATATTCTATTAGGAAATCATGGTTAATAACCACAGGTAATGTAGCCCTTCAGATGAGATCCACCTTTTGCCTGCTATGGAGGGTGAGATAAATTTCTTTTTATTGAAGAAGAGAGAGAATATACTGAAACCTCCATAACTTCCCAGATGCCTTTGCTCATATGTAGTGATGTCCACTAGCTGTTCAGTAAATAACTGGAATAAGAAAACCAACTATTTCAGAAATGTAGCACTGAAGTGAATTAAGTAAGATACTCCATTCTCTCTGTGCAATTAATGGTTTGCATTTTCAGTGAGGTTTGGTGTGTACAGTTTGGCTGCAATATGCTAATGCAGTTATGTTAACCAGGGTTTGAGAAGGCTGCTGATTTCAGTTTCCTCCAGTTTCTCATCTCTCCATTTTCAAATTCATTTCAACGCCTTTTTGCAGAAGAGTCGTCGTAATTCATGATTGCGGCAGTTGGGTTAATGCCGCCCGGAGTAATAATAATAATAATAATAATAATAATAATAATAATAATAATATATTATTTATACCCTACCCATCTGGCTGGGTTTTCCCAGCCACTCTGGGTAGCTTCCAACCAAATATTAAAAACAATACAGCATCAAACATTGAAAACTTCCCTAAGCAGGGCTGTTTCAGATGTCTTCTAAAAGTATGGTACAGTGGTACCTTGGGTTAAGAACTTAATTCGTTCTGGAGGACCGTTCTTAACCTGAAACTGTTCTTAACCTGAAGCACCACTTTAGCTAATGGTGCCTCCTGCTGCTGCCACACCACCGCGCCGCGATTTCTGTTCTCATCCTGAAGCAAAGGTCTTAACCTGAGGTACTATTTCTGGGTTAGTGGAGTCTATAACCTGAAGCGTCTGTAACCTGAGGTACCACTGTACATTGTTTTTCTCTTTGGCATCTGGTGGGAGGGCGTTCCACAGGGCAGGTGCCACTACTGAGAAGGCCTTCTGCCTGTTTCCCTGTAACTTGACTTCTCCCAGTGAGGGAATCGCCAGAAGGCCCGTGGCGCTGGACATCAGTGTCCGGGCAGAACAATGGGGGTGGAGACGCTCCTTCAGGTAGCCATGTGACCAGCACAATATTTGATTGCTTTCTTCCATAGTTTTTCTTATTGGGATATAATGTTGCAGACAAACATTGCTTTTTCATAATCTCAAATTCCATATAACCTGTGCTTTCATGTCTTTGCCTTGCTGCAGCTCCCTTTTAAAAATAACTGGTCAGATGAGCTATGCACAAAACCAACCTTAGAAAAGTTGGGTCCTTGGGCAAATGGTTACACTGAGACCTCTTTCTTCTTTCATCCTTCCTCCTACCCTGTCCCTTTTTGATGCCCACCAATACTACTGTGTGCTTTTTGTATGATTTGGGGAGTGGATATAATATGTGTAAGTTATGTAAATGAACTTTGTATATGTTTATTTGTGTA
This sequence comes from Podarcis raffonei, assembly GCF_027172205.1. Classification (NCBI taxonomy): domain Eukaryota; kingdom Metazoa; phylum Chordata; class Lepidosauria; order Squamata; family Lacertidae; genus Podarcis; species Podarcis raffonei. The sequence continues at coordinate 117,649,160 of NC_070604.1, read as the reverse complement.
AATACTAATAAAAATTTATCGGGGGGAAAACAACAACAATACTACTGTGTGCTTTGAATCATGGCTGCCCACCTATATCATTGTGTACTTTGGATTAGAGCCGCTTTTAGTTAGAAGCCAAGAAAACTGCTTGACATTTCCTTCACTTAACCATATCTCCTCAACAACCTTTTGCCTTAAAAAAAATTACATCCCCGCATCGCCCAACAATTTTATAAATGTAGTACTGGAGTGAATTAAGTTAGACCAGGCATCCCCAACCTTTGGCCCTCCAGGTGTTTTAGACTACAATTCCCATCATTCCTGAGCACTGGTCCTGTTAGCTAGGCATCATGGGAGTTGTAGGCCAAAACATCTGGAGGGCCGCAGGTTGAGGATGCCTGAGTTGCGTTCTCCGTGAGGTTTGGTGTGTACAGCTTGGCTGCAGTATGCTAATACTGTTATGTTAACCAGGGTTTGAGAAGGCTGCTGATTTCAGTCTCTTCCAGTTTCGCATGTATCCATTTTCAAATTCATTTCAACACCTTTTTGCAGCATTTCCCCCTTCTTTCAAACAAACAAACAAAAAGCCATCCTCCTGAAAATTCACCAGCATTTTATTTAACATTTCTCAGGACATGTACATTTTTAGATTTGACCTTTGATGGCTCATAAACCTATGTTTTAAAATGTGTTAGGGATAATCATGCAACTTTGCCTTGCCCTTTTCAAATGTAAAAGGTGACACAATAAATACTTTCCCCTTGAACAACTACTACTTCTTCTTCTTCTTCTTCTTCTTATTATTATTATTATTATTATTATTATTATTTTCACAGCAAATATGCTTTGGGGGTCCTTCAGCTGCTGAAAAAGCTATTTCAAAGAGACATTCAAGCTGGAGTTGGTGATTCCTCAATCAGAGTTTCAGTAGATATCAGCTTTCTTTCATTCAATCAAAGGCAAAACTGAGAAGTGTGGAGATCAAAAAGGAATATTGTCAAATAGAAGGAAAAAACCATCCTGACTTTCTGCTGCTGCATTCCATCCCCATGAACAGCATTGTTTAATTTCTTTTCCTTGTGGCCTTCATTGCACCCTGCTTAGAACAAATTCTGTTTTGTTTTTTTTAAAAAAAAATTATTAAAATTTTCCATTGTAATACATTAAAAAATCAAAAAAGAAAAAACAAAAAAGTTTAAAAACACATAGAATTCACAATCCTTATTTTCAATAACATATTTCCCTGACTTCCCCACACCTCCCCCTCTTGTATTCCAATTCAAATTGTTGGTTCAACAAGTTCTTATCCCTAATTTTTAACCTTTTTATATTTAGTTCATTTTAAAAAACCACTTTTGCCTTATAAACATCAATAGTAATACGACAGTGCTTATTCTTAAAACCTTTTTCTAAAGTCGGCCTAAATTCCCTTCCACGATTTCCTCAATTCTCAAAAAAATAACAAAAGTAAAAACAAAACAGATTATAATTATACACCCTTTGGATTCCCAAACTCCACCCCCCCCTTTCCTGGTCTCAATCCCCAACAAACGTCCATCAATCAATCTACTATCAGCCTGGAGATCTCACGTCCGAGGCTCTTAATTCTCTCTCAGTTCCTCTCTGCCGGTTTTTTTGATAGTCTTTGGTATTAAACACCAAATCTCGGAGAAGCACTAGTCCAATAGGGTCCATGTTTCTTCCAGCCAGACCTCCATACTTAAAAGTGGAGCCTGAATCTTGTTTCTTACTCCTTTCAACTGATTAGTGCATGATTCATCCCAAACACCCACTTAATGGCGTTATTGGTATAGTGCTAGCATCTTTGTAAGGGGCAGTCTGAAAAGGAACTCTCCTCTGACCACCACCCCCACTGTTCGATACAGTTAAAGGGGTGAGAGACAAAGATCCACTATTCCTGCAGCCACTCTTGAGAATTTTTTGAAATTATTACAGAAAGAAAATAGTTATTACAGAAGGAAAATTTCCCATTTCCAAGAAACAATTCACAATTATTCCTCTACCCAATGAAAACACAGCTAGGAGTGAGGAACCTGTGGCCCTTCAAATGTTATTGGACACCAGTACTGATCAACTCCAGTCATCATAGCTAATGGTCAGGGTTGATGGGAGTTGGAGACCAGCAATCTCTGCAGGGCTATAAGTTAGCCACCCATACCTTAACGCTAAAAATCGGTCAATTCCCATTCCATAAGAACACTGAGGGTTGTTGGGTTGTTTTTGTTTGTTTGCTTTGTAAAAATATAAAGTGTCATAGAAATGTAAGTTGAGATTCTGGCATTGCAAGCGGTTGGCCTAAATGTCTCTTGGGGGTCGCTTCCAACTTTACATTTTTATGCTTCTATGAATTCCAAGAGAGTCAAAACTCAATTGATTTTAGGATGGGAATGGCCTGTACACAGGAGGAAATGTGTGCAGTGGTACATCGAGTTAAGTACTTAATTCATTCCGGAGGTCCGTTCTTAACCTGAAACTGTTCTTAAGCTGAAGCACCACTTTAGCTAATGGGGCCTCCTGCTGCTGCTGTGCCGCCGGAGCACGATTTCTGTTCTTAGCCTGAAGCACTATTTCTGGGTTAGCGGAGTCTGTAACCTGAAGCGTAGGTAACCCAAGGTACCATTGTATTATAAAAACAAAGAGCCCTTTTGAAAACAATTCAAAGAACAGATAGCATTTGGTCCGATGCACTCCATTGGAATCCTAAATATTTCAATCCAACTCTAATGCTTCTCATGAAGCAAGGTTCATGAGTTCTGCACATTATAATCTTTGATTTCAGAGTAATGTGGCATCATAACTTCACTTCAGCAACAGGTCATTGATTATATCATTCTCTTACAGTTCAAGCAGAAAATTACATGACCATTCTTTATTACACTCTGCTTGCAGTAGCAATGACCTCCTTCCACTCTTCTACCAAAAATATGCATGGATGCAGAGGAGCTTAATTATTCATCCAGGTAACAGTACAGGCTGAGCAGCAGACAGAACACTCAGGAATCACTACCCAAGGCTTATGGTCCAGAGCAATAAGTTCAGAACTGGATGGAAGCCACAAAGATGTTGCCACAAATTCTCCTGCCCCTCCTACCAAGCTTTGAATGATGAAGCATAGCACATTCACCCAAGGCACTCACATTATGTTTCACGTAGTACATGGGTACATGATTGAAAAACCCAGAACACAATTTTTCATGGCCCTCTAGCGGCTAAGTTGTCTCATTTACCAGAAGTAATGTACAGTGGTACCTCAGTTTACAAACTTAATCTGTTCCAGAAGTCCATTCTTGAACCAAAACCGTTCTTAAACCAAGGTGTTTCCAAGTCCCAGTCAAAGTGCTTACAGCAGTGTTTAAATCTTAAATGACCCTAATCCTGTGGAGCCGATTCCCTCCGGAGCTCGGAGGGAATCCGCCATTAGCCGATGGCGCTAACCCGGATGTCCTGCTTAGAACAAATTCTGAAACCTGGGCTATTTGGGATTGGCCAATCATAAACCATTATGACCAAGCTTCTATTTATGGTTGTGAATTTGTAAAGAAACATTCTACATTGCCATAGCAGGTTTAGACTCCCTAAACCCGTTGCAACCCAGGCCTAGACAATAAGCAAATCCTGCCCCTTCAGGTTCCTAAGGATAGGTTTTATAGCTATTTTAAGATTGTGCACACACGGCAACTGTTCTGGAAAAAAGGGACATCCCATTTTTCCTGTGCAAGAGGACGGTGTCCAAAATTGCTACCACAATTTTGGGTCACACTCTCAGCCTGAAAAAATGCTTTGGGGGGGGCAACAATCTTGCATGGCAGCCTAAAACATTTGTTTGGGGGCTCTGCCCCCCAAAAAGTGGTTTTGGGGGGACCGCGGTCTCATGCAGGTCACATGACACACACAGGAGTGTGGCCCCAAAAGCTGGGATCCCTGTTTTGAGCCACTTTGTATTGGAGGGTATGGATTATGCAAGCCGTTCTTTCCCAGATTCAATATGCACAAAGGCTTCAAATCAAGAGCGTTCTACCTGTTAGAGTTTGAGGCTAGTATTTTTCTTCGGGGGAAGTGATCAGGGGCCACATGCATGTTTGTGGCCAAAGCTGGTGGCGAGTGAGTAAAATGCCTGAAAGTGGATGGCTCCAGCACCTTTATATTCCTTTCCCTTCTTTCTCCCTTCTTCCTTTGCTTTCTCACAGACAAACATACACTAGGGTTACCAGATGTCCCTGGTTTCTGGGGACAGTCCCCAGATTTTTAAATCTGTCCCTGGACAAATTCTGTCCCTGGAATGTCCCCAGATTTGCAAATCTGTCCCCAGGAAACATGGCAGCGGCAGCCTCAGCAGCCCGGAGCCAGCCAGGTAGCGCAGTTGGCTCTGGCTGGCTTCAGGAGCTGCTCGCTGCTGTAGCGCCCACCATTTTTACTCTCCAGAAGTCCCCATATGATGTGTCTTGTGCACAACCCATCATATGGGGACTTCCGGAGAGGAAAAATGGCAGGTGCTCCTGAAGCCAGCCAGAGCCAACTGCCCTATCAGGCTAGCTCCGGGCTGCTGACTGCCGCTGCTGCCGCCACTTCCAAATGGGGAACAGGGGACGTCCAGTGGTACAGATCTTTTGCCCCCGTCTCCCTTTGTTTTGACTGATTGGGGAAGGTTTGGGAGTCACGGGAGCGCAGCGCACCGTTGCTCAGTTTTTAAAAATCTGTGCATTTATGTTTCACAGGGTGTGAAAGAAGGGCTTTGCAGCACCTTTATACAATATGCATGTGTGCTTGGGCCCTGGGTCTTTTGCCTCACCATCCCCACTACTGACTCCCTGTTGCTACCCAGCTTCAAAAAAGTGTCCCCGGAGTCATTGAAAAAAAATCTGGTAACCATAACATACAGCGGATTCCTCAAACACACCACACACCTCTACACATCCTGACAGCCCTTCTAAACTAGGGCTGCCATATTCTGAAGTGCAAAAAAAGAGGATGCTAAGACGACTCTCATTTTAAATACCCCCTAGTATATGTAGGCTATAGATGCTATGATATATTACTGAGGGGGGCAGGAGAAGAAAAGAGGAAAGCAAGTCTTGAACTACCAGTTATGTCCATGTTTCATCCAGAAAATATAGCCAGAGACATTTTGGCAATTTTTTAAAATCTACCTGGACAGAAAGGTTACCCCTGAAAAAGAGGACATGTCCTGGAAAAAGAGGACATGGCAACCCTAGTTACCAATCTAACAAGTTTTGCAACTGGCAGCTCATTTTCTGTGAGATGCGGTGATTTGAAGCGATTTGAATCAGTGATTTGGTTCAGCATAACTGCCCTTTGACTAAGTAGGGTTTCTCTTTTGTTTTGTTTTTATGCTTTATTTCAAGTAAAATGTGTAACAGAACAACAGACCTTTTTTCCATAGGAGGCTCAATTATTTCTTTCAACACCTGTGAGTTTTCACCATGGCGGGCTCGACATGCAGATGTTTGTTGGGGTTATCAGACTTTACGGGACCTTTATGAGGACTTCCGGCATGTTGATGCGTTCCGAATTGCATATCCTTTTGGCTGTTGAGAGAAGATAAGAGCCATAGAGCAAAAAGGAAATCAGGTGCCAGAGAAAGAAGAAGGGGAAAAAATAATAATTGAATCATAGAGCTGGAAAGTACATTTCAACTATTCCAAACCCTTGTTCAATGAAGATCTGCTGTGGTCTGTCACCAGCTTTAATTTTCCCCAAATCGGTTTCAATACTCCTCATCAATACAAGATCCTGTGCTCTTCCTCTCCTTCTGAATATATGGCAAAGGCAGACTGGGTTCCCTTTGGACAGAAATTTTACCTCTTTATGAACAGTGTAGATACCATCTACATCAATGTTCTCCAAAGCCAGGAAGATTGGCAGGCCCAATTACAGGTGTACTATTGGCAAAACCTGTTGGTGTTTCACAACTTTCTGACTAGTTGCAGGACCTTAGCCAGACCTAGCAGAGTAAACGCAGAATCCATGGAAGCAATTGGCGACTTGGCTGCAGACAGGATAGATGAAGCAGGAACCAGGAACTTGTAGTTAGGTGTTTATTATATGCAGTGGACTATTTACAGGAACAGAACACGGATCTTTAACTAGCTCTCTCACACAACTCTCAACTCCTACACTGACACACAGAACTCTGAACACTGAACTCTGAACTAACACATTCCAGTTAGTAGGTCATTAATTATCACTCCCTTGAGAGAGCTTGACCAATCATGGAGCTGTCTCCATGCCTCTGTATCACCAGGCAGACTTACTCCTTCACATGACCTTTTGGCTGTCTGCCAAACCTTAATTGACTCTGTGTAAGTAGCTGCACATGCACAGTTTCCCAGCATGTACCTCTATTATATTCCAGATCTATTGTTTGTAGAAAGGTTCCACTGAGTAGGACCAGAATAAATGGATGCAGGTGCAAAGTCCAAGGGTTGAGTGAGGAAGCATCCCATGGAGGTTTGTTCTGCCCTTCCAGCACCCAAGGTACTCTCTACAATCTAATGAAGTGAGTCTACTTCTTCATAGCAGATATCTCATGTATGCTGATGGAAGGATGGGAAGGACCGATTCCCCACTGGAATTCTTGAATTGGATTGAAATATAGCACATAAGAGGAGTAATTCTAGATTAGACGACAGGCCTGTCAGTTTTCATGTGGGCTGAACCAGAGGCCTATGGGTTGCTCACAAGCAAAAGAAGAAGATTCAAATTGAAGTTTTAGCCCTACCATTTCCGATTTGCTTTAAGACCTGTAAAACATTGTACATTGTTGTTGTTGTTTAGGCGTTTAGTTGTGTCTGACTCTTCGTGACTCCATGGACCAGAGCACGCCAGGCACTTCTGTATCCCACTGCCTCCCGCAGTTTGGTCAGACTCATGCTGGTAGCTTTGAGAACACTGTCCAACCATCTCATCCTCTGTCGTCCCCTTCTCCTTGTGCCCTCCATCTTTCCCAACATCAGGGTCTTTTCCAGGGAGTCTTCTCTTCTCATGAGGTGGCCAAAGTATTGAAGCCTCAGCTTCAGGATCTGTCCTTCCAGTGAGCACTCAGGACTGATTTCCTTCAGAATGGATAGGTTTGATCTTCTTGCAGTCCATGGGACTCTCAAGAGTCTCCTCCAGCACCATAATTCAAAAGCATCAGTTCTTTGACATTGTACATTAATGTCCTATTTATTTATTTATTTATTTATTTATTTATTTATTTATTGTTTGAAGTCACTGTTCTTACCTTATGCAGCAAGTCATCTTCTCATTACAGGTACCATAAGCCACGTATTTGGGTCGGCACCTCTGTTCATTCTCACAATAGCCCTTCAAGCTATGGCACAATTTTTCACTTGCTTGGTCAGCAAAACCTATGCATATGAGAAGAAAAATAAGAAATGGAGCAGGACTAGCAAAATACCAAAATATTTCATACTAAGCCAACATTTCTAATCGTACTGCAGCTGCCAATTGGGAAGCATGCCAAATAAAAATAAATATGCCAGCTTGAGTTAAATGCTAACCCATTTTCTCCATTCTTTATTTAAAAAGATCCACAATGATATATATGGGAACCCAGAAAGGAAGAGGTGGCAGGAAGCCTAGAAGAAGATAATGCAGCTGTTATTATAAGGGCTGCCAGGTCAGAACCATCTCAGACCCTGAGATTTCAAGAACCAAATCTGTACAAATTCAGAAAGTGTGAATTAGGAAGGTATGCTTTTTGTCTAGAGGTGATGGAAGAACTTACTTGGATCAAAAAAGAGCACCGAGACAAGGAGAAGAACAAGAGCAGGAAGGTACCAGGTCTTCATAGTTGTGGCAGATCAAAGGCTGATGTTCTGTTGAGAACGCCTAGGAACTGGAAACCAAGGGGGAAACCAGACATTGTATTTCTGTGTCATTTAGTTTATATCACTCTGCAGATTGCTGTTCAAACCATAAGGATGGATTTTAAAAGAAAAGACAACCTCTCCTCTTCACTGAGGGGAGGTGTTGTGAGCGGGAACCGGCCCCGCGCTAGCAGGGGGGCGTGGTCAGCCCCCTGCATTACTGTAGGGCTGGGTTGTGGGCGGGGTTTGAGCCACATTCAAGTGGACGTGGCAGCCTCATGTCCTCACTCTGCTGCCTGGTGCCTTCGGATCACCCGCCCACCCTCCCTTAGGTCATAATTCATGCTTTTGACCTTGCTATGGACTGTGGTTGGTTGCCCTGGTTGACCAGGGGGCCTGGTAGGAATTTTTTTCCTTTTGGCAAATTGGCACCAGCCTCTTGGTTTTTTTGCCTACCTTGTAGCAAATTGTCACAACTTTTCAGGTAATGACGGTTAGGCACTGGAACATCTGTTGTGTGCTGGAGGGCAGGTCATGGCCATCACCTACCCCTCCCCTTGCTGGGTATTTGGTTAAAGGAATCCGGAGGTCGTGGATCCTGTCCAATGCCCTGCTGGTGGCTAGGCCCATGGCACGACCCCCAGTGACTTCAGAGGAAGCTTCCAGTTGTATTTGCATCAACAAGCTCCTCCCGCTGGGTGTTAACCTTCAAATGACTCCCCGCTGTGCGGGGTGGGGTCATATGTTGATTGCTGATCCAATGCCTAAGCCAATACCTCTCACATGCTGTAATCAATAAAGTTGTGGCCTTATTTAGCCCATTAGCTTGAAATAAATGTGTCTGGTGTCTTATTTATCCCCAAGCGGGTGGAGGGTCCTCAACTCACAAAGGAAACCTCCATGTCCAGATTATCCCAAATTTGTTTTTTTCTGCTGAAAATGCAGACAAATCTTGGATGTTTAGATAGATAGATAGATAGATAGATAGATAGGTAGGTAGATGATAGATAGATAGATAGATAGATGATAGATAATAGATATTATGCATTTAATTTTGTATATAATTAGTTGGCCTTTAAAAAGAACACTGCCTAACAGTGCAGACATAAGTGGGTGCATCATGGAAGGGGCAATCTTACACATGCAAAGATCACCTGGATCAGGACAAATTCATGCATAAATTCATATAAGCTGGGTTACTCCTCCATCCTTATGAAGAAGTAATTTATCTTCTAAAGGCATGTTCGCCTGAACATAATGTGCTGTCTATGTGGATGTGCATGCACAAATGTCCCCAAGGAATCTCACTCCAGATGCTCAGTCCTTGGCCTTGTTTTAGGTTCAGTGAAGGTGGTTTGCAGGGGTCTTCTACTCACATTTGCTTGAATATGTGTTGAACCGTCCATATAGTTGGAGATCCTGAAAAAACAGGGTCGCTTCCCACACAATGGCTCAAGGTTAGAGCGTTAATGTGTTCAGGAAAACTCCTGCAAGCACCTCAAGTGGATTCTAGGAAAAATGTTGGGCAAATATTGGGAGACTTTGCTTGTACCTGGAACACTTCTTCCTTATGCCTCTGTCTGCATGTTTTGGGTGGAAACCAAGACAGTAGACCATTTCAGATGAAGAAAGGCCATGAGCTACGGGTGAATAATGTAACTGATGGTGATGATTTATTGAATTTATATACCGCCCAATACCCAGAGGTCTCAGTGCAGTTCAAAGAATAAAATCAAAATATATACCCACAAAGTACATAATCAAAATAAACAACAACAACACAATAACAACCCCACTCTCAGGGGGAAAAACACATTTCAAAAGGGCATATGATGATCAGTTACAGAAGTGAAATTGTGATGGCACATTCTTCTGAAAGGAAAGAGTACAATGTGCAGAACTCTTGAACCTTGCTTATAAGAAGCATGAGATCTGGATTTAAATATTTGGGGTTTTAATGGAGTATATCTGAGTAGATGTCATCTATTCTTTGAATTATGATTGATTTTATGCTATAGATTTCTTCAGGAGTGTTCAAGGAGCCCACCTCACCTATGTCAATCCTGTTCAGTGCCACTTCTGCCTACAAAGGTAGCTCCCCACTGCTATCCAGGCCCTGGGCATAGTCACCCCCTGCACAAGTCATACACCACCACCTCTGAAACAGTGACCTGTTTCAGGCTTTTAGCATCACCACCAGCAACAACAAAATGCATGAAGCTCTCAAACCTTCCTCCATACCTCTGCAAAATCCAGAGAAGCATCAAAATCACACCCACCCACTCACCTGTTTCCCAGTATTCCAGTCTTCGCTGGAGAAGCTCAACCAGACTTTTCTCAGAGCATATCAGCCCAAAGTACACACTGTTTCTATTTATAAGCACTCCATAGATTTTATTTCCCTCTGCAGCTATGTTACATCTTGCCCAATCACCTTCCCCAAGGGCTGAGGCTCCTCCCCTTTCTTCGATACCCAAGGGGCTAAAATCAAACAGATGAATCATTCCCTGTTGCTGTGGAATTCTGTTGGTCCTTGAGCAATTCTCTTTAACCTCTCTGGGGAAGGATGTGCAAACCTGGAGTTCAACCACGTTGACTCTAATTATCTTGTGTATTCTGTGAAGTTCTGAAGTTCATAATATAACATTATGTATATTTTCAATGTATGGTTGTGTAAGTAAATATACAGTCATACCTCAGGATAAATGTGCTTCAAGTTAAGTATTTTCGGGTTGCACTCCATGGCAACCCGGAAGTAACGGAGCACGTTACTTCCGGGTTTTGCTGTGCGTGCATGCGCAGACGGTCAAAATGATGTCACGCACATGCACGGAAACAGCGGAACCCGACCCACGCACGTACAGATGCCTGGACATGAGTTGCGTTCGCTTCAGGATGCGGACGTGGCTCAGGAACGGATCCCGTTCGCATCCCAAGGTACCACTGTACTAGATAAATTAATGGGAAGGATAGAATGGGAGGCTGAAGGTGTGTTGGAAGAGAATGGTGTTTGGATGGAATTTTGAAAGGGAGTTTGAATATTGGTGTGATGTGAAAAAGTATAATAATAATAATAATAATAATAATAATAATAATAATAATTTATTATTTGCACCCCTCCCATCTGGCTGGGTTTCCCCAGCCACTCTGGGCAGCTTCCAACAAAGATTAAAAATACATTAAAATGTCAGGATGTCAGGAGTCCAGTTCCCGGCTTGAAAACACACACACACACACACACACACATATAGATGATAGATAGATAGATAGATAGAGGGGACTTCCGGGTTAGCGCCAGCGATAATGGCGGATTCCCTCTGATCTCTGAGGGACCAGCTCCGTGGGATCGGGTCTGACCGCTGCGGCGAAGCGGGGACCCATTTTAAAATCACAGGCGGGTGAAGCCTGTGAGCGTGGGACTCAGCGGGCACCCTTAGCGCCCCCCAAATTGCGAAGGGACCCTGTTTCTGGGCTCTGGAGCAAAGTGGGGAGAGTGGCGCGGTGCTGTGAGCGACGACTGCTTCTTCCGCGGAGGGAAGCCGCACAGCCGTTATCGGAGAGCGCTGACTTTTTCCTGGACAATTTGGCTGCAAGAAACAACTACCTGTGAGTAGGATTAAATTGGATTAAAAAGGAAAGTAATTTAGTAAATTCGGCACCGAAACGGGGGAAGTATAAACAGGAAGTCTGCTTCCTGTTTCTTGTATACAGAACAAAGCAAAGAGACTGTGAGCTAGAACTTTGAAAGTAACTTTTAAAAGGGTCAAAATCCGAACGTCAGACAGAAAACTTCCCCTCCGGATTGCAGGAAAGGAGGGGAAAAGATTTGAACTTTATTTTCCTGTAAAGAAAGTGGGGAAAGGAATTGGAAATCCACTGCTTTGATCCTGGGAATGGACTGCCTTGAAAATGAATGCCGCATTGACAGCTAACCCTGCAAAAAAGATACAGTGTTTCTGGCTAACTTCTCCTGGTTTTAGAGTAACTTTAAAATAGTTGGAATTGATACAGTCGTCTTTTTTGATGACCTGGGGGACTTTAAAAAAAAGTTATTTTTTAAAGTTACAAGTTTGGCTGCAACTGTGTCCCCCTAGAGGAAGTAGGACATTGTTACAAAAATAATTGAGCCAGGGAATTTTCCACTTCATAACAAAGCCCAGCTGTGGGAGCAACCTTGGACTTATCTGGAGTGGTATGGCAGATGGGAAAGAAAAGTTAGATTCAACTCAAGAGAAAATATTGAGGTCTGGCAGAATTCACACAGACATTGGGTCACAAAGAAGAGCATCAGCATCTGGGGCCTCTGGGGTATCTGGACCATCAGGGGCTGTACCAGCACAAGCGAAGTCAAAAGGAATGTTGTCTGAAGAGGTTTTAGCTTTGGCATTAGGGAAAATTAATGAATCATTGGAAAATTTAACCAGGCAAGTAGCTGAAACAAATATACAGGTGGCTGAAACAAATAAACAAGTAGCTGAGGCATCGGCAAAGATTGGGACAAGAGTTTATTTCATCTGATAAAGTTAAAAAAAGAGGAGTAGTGATTTGTGCAAAGGAGAGATTATCACCGAAATTTATTTTTAAAGACGACCAAGGAAGATATGTGGCAATTGAAATCCAAATTCAAGGAGAAAAATTCTTGATAGTGGGAATTTATGCACCAAATGAGGGGAAATCCGAATTCTTCAAAAAGTTGCATGAGACTTTAATGGACTACATGGACTATAATTTAATCCTGATGGGAGACATGAACGGAGTAGTATCAACAAACATGGACAAGGCACAAAGACAGGTGGTTACCAAGGATGGTAGACTACCAAAAACCTTTTTTGAGATGACAGACAATTTGGATTTAGTTGATATTTGGAGAATAAAGAATCCCCTGGCTAGAGAGGGAACTTTCTTCTCTGAAGCCAAAATGACATGGACCACAATCGATCAAATATGGGTAACTAGTGGAATGGCTCCAAAGATAAAGAAGGCGGAAATCTGTCCAAGAACTTGCTCTGACCATAATCCCGTGAAGATGGAGATGAAACTGACTTCCACTGGTTCTTTTAGATGGAGGATGAATGACACCTTATTTAGAGATGAAAATGTGATTAAGAAGGCCCAAAAAACTATGAGAGACTATTTTGAGATAAATATGAACACTAATGTTGAAAAAAGAGTAATCTGGGACGCAAGCAAAGCCGTTATGAGAGGGTTCTTGATACAACAGAATGCAATTAAGAAGAGAAGTCAAAATGAGAAGAAAGACAAAATCTTGGAAAAAATAAAAGAAAGTGAGAAGAAATTGAGAGCAAAACCAAAGTCGCAAGAGATCTTGAGAGAAATAAAGTTATACCAAGTACAATATATGAAAATGATGAATCAGGAAATAGAATGGAAGATAAAACAAATGAGACAAAAGACATTTGAATCAGCTAATAAATGTGGGAAGTTGCTAGCTTGGCAAATGAAAAAAAGACAAAAATTAAATACTATTACAAATTTAGAAGTGGAAGGAAGGAACATACAGAACCCAACCGAGATTAAAAAATGTTTCCAGAGGTACTTCAAACAATTATATACACAAGGGCCACAGAAAGAAGTTGATATAGATCAATTTTTGAAGACAATTTGATTACAAAAAATCTCTCAAGAAAGTAAATTAATGTTGAACTGTAAAATATCTGAACAGGAAATAGAAGATGCCATTCAGAACATGCAATTGGGCAAATCTCCAGGACCAGATGGGCTGACTTCAAGATATTACAGAACTTTAAAAGAATGGTTAGTACAACCTTTAAAAGAAGTCTGTAATGAAATACTGGAAGGGAAAAAGGTACCAGAATCGTGGAAGGAAACATATATTACACTTATACCGAAAACAGAAACCGAAAAAACTCAGCTTAAGAACTACCGCCCCATATCACTACTCAATGTGGATTACAAAATTTTTGCAGATATTTTGGCCAAGAGATTAAAAAAAGTGTTGATGGAAGAGATTCATAAAGACCAAGCAGGCTTTCTTCCGAGTAGACATTTGTCTGATAATTTGAGGAATATAATTAACATTTTGGAAAAGTTAGGAGCAAATATTAACACTAAAGCAGTTTTAATATTTGTGGACATGGAGAAAGCCTTTGACAACATTTCTTGGAGTTTTATGAAGAAAAATCTACAGGGGATGGGGGTGGGAGAAGGATTTGGAAACGGTATAAGTGCAATTTACTCTGAACAAAAGGCCAAGCTAATTGTTAACAATGAGGTGACGGAGGAATTTAAGATAGAGAAAGGGACACGACAAGGCTGCCCAATTTCCCCATTGCTTTTTATATCAGTCCTGGAGGTTTTGCTGAATATGATTAGAAGGGACCAGTTGGTTAAAGGTATACAAGTCGGAGCTAAACAGTATAAATTGAGAGCATTTGCAGACGATTTAGTACTGATATTACAGGAGCCAGAATCTAGTACTAAAAGAGTTTTGGAACTCATTCAAGAGTTTGGTCAGGTTGCTGGATTTAAATTGAACAAACTAAAAACAAAGGTTTTAGGGGAAAATTTAACAGAGAATGAAAGAGAGAGGTTTCAGAATGAGACAGGTTTAACAGTGGTTAAGAAAGTGAAATACCTGGGGATTAATATGACTGCCAAAAATGTGAATTTATTTAAAGATAATTATGAAAAATGTTGGGCGGAAGTGAAAAAAGACTTGGAAATTTGGTCAAATTTGAAGCTTTCACTGCTAGGCCGTATTGCTGCGATAAAGATGAATGTATTGCCAAGAATGTTATTTTTGTTTCAAACATTGCAAATTTTGGACAAAATGGATTGTTTCAAGAAGTGGCAGAGAGATATTTCTAGATTTGTCTGGCAGGGCAAGAAGCCCAGAATAAATTTTAAAATTTTAACAGATGCAAAGGAAAGAGGTGGATTTGCCCTGCCAGACCTTAAACTGTATTATGAATCAGCAGCTTTCTGCTGGTTGAAAGAATGGCTACTCCTTGAGAACACAGACATTTTGGATTTGGAAGGCTTTAACAATGTATTTGGTTGGCATGCATATCTGTGGTATGATAAGGTCAAAGCACATAAAGCATTTAAAAATCATATTGTCAGGAAAGCACTATTTAATGTCTGGATAAGATATAAAGATTTACTTGAAAATAAAACCCCAAGGTGGCTGTCACCGATGGAAGCGAAGGCTCAGAAAAAGCTCAATATGGAGGCCAAATGGCCGAAATATTGGGAAATTTTGGAACAAGCAGGAGACAAATTGAAATTGCAGAGTTATGAAAAACTAAAGAATAAAGTGCGAGATTGGCTTCATTATTATCAAATAATGGAGGCATATAATCAGGACAAAAAAATTGGATTCCAGGTGGAAAAATCAAAATTAGAAACAGAACTGTTAGAGCCCAAAACTAAGATTTTGTCAAGGATGTATAACTTGCTGTTGAAATGGAATACACAGGATGAAATGGTGAAATCTGCTATGATTAAGTGGGCACAAGATGTTGGACATAATATTATGTTTACTGACTGGGAACAGTTATGGACCACAGGTATGAAGTTTACGGTATGTAATGCCTTAAGAGAGAATATTACGAAAATGATATACAGGTGGTACATGACCCCAGTCAGGCTGGCAAAAATTTATCATTTGCCCGATAACAAATGTTGGAAATGTAAAGAAACAGAAGGTACATTCTTTCACCTTTGGTGGACGTGCCCAAGGATTAAGGTTTTCTGGGAGATGATATATAATGAAATGAAAAAGGTATTTAAATATACCTTTCTGAAGAAACCGGAGGCCTTTCTCCTGGGCATTGTCGGCCAATTGGTGCCAAAGAAGGATAGAACTTTCTTTATGTATGCTACGACAGCAGCAAGAATACTTATCGCAAAGTATTGGAAGACTCAAGATCTACTCACCCTGGAAGAATGGCAGATGAAGGTGATGGACTACATGGAATTGGCAGAAATGACCGGCAGAATCCGAGACCAGGGAGAAGAGTCAGTGGAAGAAGATTGGAAGAAATTTAAAGACTATTTACAGAAATATTGTAAAATTAATGAATGTTAGAATGATGTTGGACGAAAAGTTATGTGGTTTTTAGCTATTATGCTATAAGGAGTATGAAAAAATTGGACTATGAATAGACAAAAATCTAATGTTACATTATTTTAAGATTAAAGATTAGGATAAGTAAAGAGGGGAAGGATTTGCTGAACTAACAAATTAAACTGGAATACAAAAAGGGAGGTTTGAGGAGGTCCGGGAATCAAGCAAATGAAAGAATGTGATGGAAAGATGGAATTGTTTTTTATTTGTATTTTTTTCTTTTTTCTTTTTTCATTTTGTAAAACCCTAATAAATATCTTTTTTTTTAAAAAAAAGAAAACACATATATAGGTGTTTGGCTCACTACTGGGCGTAACATTTACTGTGAACAGAACTTGTTTAACTAAACTATAAAGTTGGTTTGATTATGTTAGATCAATTCAATGATTTCTTTTTATAACAAGAGATATAAGCATATTGTTTCCAGATAGGGAAGGGGCAATGCTGCCATGAACACCACAACTATGATTTAGAATGAAGCTCAAGAGATGCAGGGGTGCTGAATTTTGGTAGTTTTACCATATGCCCATTTGGTAGTTTTGCCACATGTCCTGGCGTCAGTGTTGTCTGCTGCTCAACCTGCATAAAGATCTCTTTCTTATTTACAACTAAGAGCCTCTATGTGTTTTGGGTGGGAGCCAGGATGGAAGACCATTTGTTTTGCATGCAGAGTATATTGCAGAAAGGTCATGAGATTTTCTTCCTGGATTATAGGAGAATAATGTTATGGATGTTCTGTTACATAAGTGAAATTGTGATGGCCGATTGCTCTGAAATGAAAGAGCACAATGTGCAGAACTCTTCATGAGGGGCATAGGAGTTGGATTTAAATAATTGGAGTTGTAATGGAGTGCATCTGAACCATCTGTTCTATCGATTACTATTTAAAAGGTTATTTGGTTTTATAGTACAGATTTCCTCCTAGATGCCCAGGATTGTGTACAGACCATTCCTATCTCAAAACCAATGAGACTTGGAATTGACCTGGAATTGAGCTACTTGGCGCTAAAGCAAGGGTGGCAAACTTATAGACCTGCTGAGATTGCTGGACTCCACTTCTAATTATCCATGACCATTGGCTATTACGGTTGGGGTTGATCAGAGCAAGAGTTCAAAATAAAAATAGCACTGTTATACAGTGGTTCCGCTCCTTCCTCCTGGGCTGTGTCCAGAAAGTGGTGTTGGGGGATGAGTGTTCAGACCCCTGGGCTCTCACATGTGGGGTGCTCAGGGTTCTGTCTTCTCCCTGGTCCTGACTGGGGCAACTGTGCCCCTGAGGGAGCAGGAGCACAGTCTGGGAGTCATTTTGGACTCACAGCTGCCCATAGAGGTGCAGGTCAATTCTCTTTCCAGGGTAGCCAGCTCCATCTGGTATGCAGGCTGAGACCCTACCTGCCTGTGGACTGTCTTGCCACAGTGGTGCATGCTCTGCTTATCTCCCGCTTGGACTACTGCAACACGCTTTACGGGGGGCTACCTTTGAAGGTGACCTGGAAACTACAACTAATCCAGAATGCGGCAGTTAGACTGATGACTGGGAGCGGCCGCCAAGACCACATAACTGGTCTTGGAAGACCTACATTGGCTCCCAGTATGTTTCCGAGCACAATTCAAAGTGTTGGTGCTGACCTTTAAAGCCCTAAATGGTCTTGGCCCAGTATACCTGAAGGACCACCTCCACCCCCATTGTTCAACTTGGACACTGAGGTCCAGCACCAAGGGCCTTCTGGCAGTTCCCTCACCGTGAGAAGTGAAGTTAAAGGGAACCAGACAGAGGGTTAGGGTCAAAGAAATAAACAACTATCTGACATTTAGAAGACATCTGAAGGCAGCCCATCTAATATAGAATGCTTCTTCTCGTTCTTCTCTGGCGATCAGTCATAGCCGCGTAAGATTGTCTTCCATGAACACAGTCTTAACAGAGAGTCCGTAGGTGACTGTGGAGGCCAATTTTGGATCCACACATCCTTCCACGGAGGGGGAGGGGACACAAAGGTTTCCGGATGGGAGCTGATCATGGTGAGGGTTTGCCAAATGTGTCTTCCCCTTAGCTTGTTTCTCCCTTTTGTCCTGAGATTGAGCATCTTCAAAGTCCATGACGCCTTTGGCAAAGGCTGTTCTCCAGTTGGAGTGCTCACAGGGGATTCTGCAATGCATCAGAGAGAGTGCCCTTTCCCGGGCCACCAACATCCACATTTTGGAGGACAGCAGAACTAACAAGAGGACCCCCTCCACTGATCATAACACATGAGAAGGTTGGTAGGGAAGAATAAAGTCTTCCGAACATGTGGGGCTTGGATCATTTAGATTTTTAAACACTGACATGACATGAGGACTTAGAATGTTGGAGTGAGTGTCATTCATTCCCTGAAACAAGTTACAGAAAGTTTGTGAAAGTTCCAGAAGCCGCCAGAATGCTGGATTGTTTATCTCAGGTGCAAGGTCATCCCTGTGAGAACTGTTTTCCACACATGCACAGCTTACTGGACTGTACTCAGGGACTGTTTAGTCTGCTCCCATCTCTTGGACTGAAAGGATGTGGGGTGGTGGGCAAGGTCTGCAACCATCCAGGGTAAGGTCTGCAACAGTTGAGGGAACCTCTACCGAGAAGCTTGTAAATAGTTTTCTCTAACCACTAAGCTCTAATGACAGTCAAACCATTCTGAGTGTACCTAATAGTTTCTGTGATTTGCTACTCCATGTCTGTCTTGGGACTCCTACATGCTGAAGGCTGTGTGTACACCTACTAATTCAGTGCCTGGTGATTTGGGAAACATGCCAGACCCACAGAAGGTGTTTTTGGTAGTAAAAAAACTCCAACAGGTTATGGGTAATAATAAAATATAATTATTATTATTATTATTATTATTATTATTATTATTATTATTATCCTCACCCTTCTAGGCTGGGTTTCACCAGCCACTCTGAGCAACCCACAGCACATTAAAAAATTGCAAAACATTAGACATTTAAAATTTCCCGATACAGGGTTGCCTTTGGATGTCTTCTAAAAGTCAGATAGTTGTTTATTTCCTTGACATCTGATGGGGGGGGGGCGTTCCACGGGTTGCCCAAAACAAAAATGGCTCCGGAAATGAACTGGCAACTAATTGTACCCATTACTTGCCTGGATAACTGCTGTGTGAATTCAGAAAGTGTGAATTAGGATGGCTTGCCTTTTGTCTAGAGGTGATGGAAGAACTTACTTGGGTCAAAAGAGAGAACCAAGACAAGGACAAGAACAGGAAGGTACCAGGTCTTCATAGCCATGGCACATCAAAGGCAATTGTTTCATTGGCAAATCCTAGGAAATCAAAACCAGGAGGGAAGCTGGAGATTGTATTTCTGTTTATATCACACTGCATATCGTAAGATATTGAGCTATTCCAGATGTAGGGATGGATCTTAAAAGAAAGGAAGGAAATCTTCATGTCAAAATTATCCCCACATATTTGTTCTTCTGTTGGAAATGCAGACAAATCTTTCATATCTTTGAAATAGTTACACGCTTCAGGTTTCCTAAAGTCACCAGAACATCAGTAGATACATCTAATTCATTGCCCTCACAGCCACAATCAGCTGTATACATTTTGCCTTTCATTCCTCCCTGAGGTAGTGCCTCTATTTCAGGGTTTTACCATCACGACCACCACCAAAAAAATGCATGAAGCCCCCAAACCATACTCCCCAAACCCCTTAAAACTCTTTACCGTATTTTTCGCCCCATAGGGCGCACCGGCCCATAGGACGCACCTAGTTTTTTTTGGGGGGGGGAATAAAGAAAAAAAAATATTTCCCCCCAGACACGGGGCTGGCGCGTGGGAAGCTCAACCCCAGCCCCCAGAACAGCCTGCAATCCGCAAGCCTAGGGAGCTGCGTCTCCCCAGGCTTGCGGAGAGCTGTGCGAAGCCCGGGTGCACTCTTCAGCGCTCCCCAGGCTTCAGAATGCAGGCAGCTCTGCGCAACCCTGGGGAGCCCGGCGCATGTTGTGCAGAGCTGCGCGACGCCCGGGAGCTCATGGTTTCTGCAGGTCATTGGGCAAAATACTTCACTAAGTGAGTCTCTTTGACCTCATAGAATCATAGCACTGTAGATTTGGAAGGGACCCCAAAGGTCACCAACCTGCAATGCAGGAATCTCAGCTTAAGCATCCATGACAGATGTCCATCCAACTAGTGCTTAAAAGCCTCCAAGGAAGGAGAGCCCACCACCTTTTGTGGGAGCTTGTTCCTTTGTCGAACAGCTCTTAGCGTCAGACAGTTTTGTCGTATGTTTAGTCAGAATCTCCTTTCTTGTAACTTGAAGCCACTGGTTCCAGTCCTACCCTTCAGGGCAGGAGAAAATAAGCTTGTTCCTTCCTCCATGTGAGGGATATTTGAAGATGGCTATCATATCTCCTCTTGGTCTGCTCTTTTCCAGGCAATACATACCCAGCTTCTTCAAGAGCTCCTCGTAAGGCTTGGTTTCCAGGCTTGGTTGCCCTTCTCTGCATACATACCTCCTAAACAGTTTCTTCCGGATGAATGAACTAGGCTATGTTAAGATGAATGCACTAACAACCCCACTTCAGACTTTTCCATATTTTTTGTCATTGTTGGCACCCGTCTGTTTCAAGAGACAACAGGGTCAAAGCCAAAGCACCAGAGAATCACAGCACCCACTGTGGCTGCAGAGACCTGTAACACATAACTGCTGCCTGCCATGTTGCTTTTGTTGCGTTATCAGCAATTATGTGATGGCCTGGGATTCAGACTTGGATGCTGAACCTGAGGGATCCCAGCCTGTACAGGAGTCCCTGCCGGGGTTGGGGCATGAGCCTGAAGGGTCCTCACCTGTGCTGGATCCTTAGGTGCAGGCATCAGCTGAGTCTGCTCTGGCTCCTGAGGTGATGGAGGACCCATTGCCTGCAGGTGCTCCACTCTCAGCCCCGTCAGAGGAAGCTGAGGTTGCCTCTGGGTCCGGTAACCCTTCAGCCTCTCCTAAGCTACAGAGGCTCAGGGCAGAGAGGCGGAGGGAACTAAGTTCCCGCAGGAGGAGTGCTCGCCTTCAGGCCAGGAGAGGCGAGTCACCAGAGGATCGGGGTTGCCCTATGCCTCGGGACAGATAAAAGCCGGCCAGCCCCAGGTTGCGGGAGCAACATTGTTGGTTGCTAGTACCTGCCTGAACTCCTGACCTGCCCTTGCTCCCTGCTTGCATTCCTGTCTCTGACTTCATTCGACTCCCTGCCCTGCACCCAGCTTCAACTGCTACAGACTGCCTCCACGTTGCACCTTTGACCATGGACCGGACTTGGACCTCACCTCTTGAGTAACCCATGGTACCAGCACAGATTAAGTGACTTCTCTAGGCCGCAAGTCTGGGGCTTGTATATGGAGGTCCTGGGCTGTCCAGATGACAATACCCTGCTGAGGGTCTCACTGATGTGGTCCAAAGGAAAGCAGGCCATGAGAACACAAACGTCTGGATTGTAGTCATCTAAGTTTTACTCTAGTAATAATAATAATAATAATAATAATAATAATAATAATAATAATTTATTCCCCAGCCACTCTGGGGAGCTTCCAACAAATATTAAAAATACAAAAATAAAATAAAATCAAACATTAAAAGCTTCCCTAAGCAGGGGTGCCTTCAAATGTCTTCTAAAAGTCAGATAGTTGTTTTTCTCTTTGACATCTGGTGGGAGGGCGTTCCACAGGGCGGGCGCCACTACTGAGAAGGCCCTCTGCGTGGTTCCCTGTAACTTTGTTTTTCTCAGTGAGGAAACTGCCAGAAGTCCCTCAGCCTTCATTAAAATTTATAGACCTAAACAAGGCATGCTTTCTCACCTCAGTGGGTCTACTGTGAGTTTGACTTAGTGGGATGGAACACTGTGCTTCTATTAATCAATTCAAAGTGCTGATTATGAACAGAGGATAGGGATTATTCCACACTACTTAAACTCTGTCATTAGGAGTTTATTTCTGTGATGACAAGGCACCTGCTTTGCCACAGATTCTCTCCTTAAAGACTTCCTTGTACCTTTTCTGCTTAGAACAAACTTGAAACCAAGAGTGGGATAGGAGAGCTGAAAAAATATTGCATCTGGCATGCAATGCACCTCTTGAGATTAAGATAGTACATGGGTAAAGGTAAAGGGACCCCTGACCATTAGGTCCAGTCGTGACCGACTCTGGGGTTGCGGCACTCATCTCGCTTTATTGGCCAAGGGAGCCAGCGTACAGTTTCCGGGTCATGTGGCCAGCATGACTAAGCTGCTTCTGGCAAACCAGAGCAGCACACGGAAATGCCGTTTACCTTCCCGCAGGAGCGGTACCTATTTATCTACTTGCACTTTGATGTGCTTTCGAACTGCTAGGTTGGCAGGAGCAGGGACCGAGCAATGGGAGCTCGCCCCGTTGCAGGGATTCGAACTGCCAATCTTCTGATCGGCAAGTCCTAGGCTCTGTGGTTTAACCCACAGCGCCACCCACATCCCATAGTACATGGGTAGATGGGTTTAAAAAACCTAGGATACAAATTTTCATTTACCAGAAGCAATGTACAGTATTTAGTGTTAACTCTGGAAGTGTTTACTTGATTCTGACTAAATTAAACCTCCTAGAGCAAAATATACCTAGCAGGTTTAAAGGTATAGGTAAAGGTACCCCTGCCCGTACGGGCCAGTCTTGCCAGACTCTAGGGTTGTGCGCCGAACTCACTTAAGAGGCCGAGGGCCAGCTCTGTCCGGAGACACTTCCGGGTCACGTGGCCAGCGTGACAAGCTGCATCTGGCGAGCCAGCGCAGCACATGGAACGCCGTTTACCTTCCCGCTGGTAAGCGGTCCCTATTTATCTACTTGCACCCGGGGGTGCTTTCGAACTGCTAGGTTGGCAGGCGCTGGGACCGGACGACAGGAGCGCACCCCACCACGGGAATTCGAACCGCCGACCTTCTGATCGGCAAGTCCTAGGCGCTGAGGTTTTATCCACAGCGCCACCCGCGTCCCTAGGAGGTTTAACTAAACCTAGGAGGTTTAGTTAATGCTAAATACAATACTTCTGATAAATGAGCCACCTTACCTGCTAGAGGACCATGAAAATTTGTGTCCTGGGTTTTTCAGGCTCATCTACCCATGTACCACCTGCAACCCAAGGGGCACCTTGGTTTCTAGATATGAAATATATTGGCATTATATTCAGCTCTCCTTCCCCACTGCAGAGCTATTTGACAGTCTGACCCACCTTCTCCCCAACATTGCCTAGACATAAATAAACATTTGCCTTACCGGAGAACATTTAGACTCCCTAAAGGTTGAGGTACAGTCCTAGCAGTCCTCCACCCCTTCAACCTACTAAGGATCTTTAAAAAAGTATTTCAAAGATTTCCCTGTGGGGGAAATTGTCCTGGTGGCCAGCATCAAAAGTGGGTAGAGCAAAACCAAAGTGGGTGGGTACACCTCCTCCTTTTCCTCTCTTCTTTCTCCCCTTCCCCTTTCTCTCTCTCTCATACACACACACACACACACACGGAAACATTCACCAAATTTATGAAACACAAAGGCCACACATCATCCGCCTTTACAAAAAGCTACCAAACCAATCTGTCAAGTTTTGCAACTGGCAGCCCATTCTCTGGGAGATGCTGAAAATCATTTATTTGATTCAGTGTAGCTACCCTTTCAACTAAGTAGGCATTTTTGTTTCTTTTCTTTACATTTTATTTTTCTTTTCACATAAAATGTATTATGGTATGGCTGATCATTTTCAATGAAAATATTAACGATTTTTTTTCATTAAAGGGGTAGTTTTGCGCTGAGAGGGTGTTGGTTTGGGTGTTGGTTTGGGTGTTGGTTTGGGTGTTGGTTTGGATGTTGGTTTGGGTGTTGGTTTGGGTGTTGGTTTGGGTGGCTTAGGTTTCCCAGGAGATGTAGGAGGCCTCTTGGTGGGTCCTGGTGGCTTTCCAGTGGGTCCATGAGGTTTGGCCGCTTGAATCAAGTCAGGTCTGTCAGAGAAAGACAATTTGGTATATAAGTTTGCTGTTAATAATAATAATAATTTTTTTATTTATACCCTGCCCTTCACAGCCAAGGCCGGCTCAGAGCGGCTTATAAGCAATAATAAAAACAAGTTGAATGATTACAACTTAAAAACAAAATTAAAATACAACATTAAAATAAAATGTAGCCTCAACACAGGAGGAGAAGGAAAGAAAAAAAGAAAGAGAGGGAGGGAATCAAATTGGCTCCAAGCCAAAGGCCAGGCGGAACAACTCTGTCTTACAGGCCCTGCGGAAAGAAATCAGATCCTGCAGGGCCCTGGTCTCATGAGGCAGAGTGTTCCACCAGGCCGGAGCCAGAGTTGAAAAGGCCCTGGCTCTGGTTGAAGCCAATCTAACTTCCTTAGGGCCCGGGACCACTAGGGTGTTGCTATTTATGGACCTTGAGGCTCTCCGTGGGGCATACCGGGAGAGGCGGTCTTGTAGGTACGAGGGTCCTAGGCCGTGAAGGGCTTTAAAGGTCAAAAGCAGCACCTTAAATCTGACCCTGTACTCTACCGGGAGCCAGTGCAGTTTGAAAAGCACTGGGTGAATATGCTCCCATGGCAGAGACCCCTTGAGGAGCCTCGCTGCAGCATTCTGCACCCGCTGGAGTTTCTGGGACAGCTTCAAGGGCAGCCCTGCATAGAGCGAATTACAGTAGTCAAGCCTGGAGATGACCATCACATGGATCACTGTGGCCAGGTCGGGGCGGGAAAGGTAAGGGACCAACTGCTTGTTATTTCATTCTGCAACTCTCTACTATTTAGGCTGTTCTTTTTCTTCATTACTTACTCATTTTTTACAGTGTCTTCTTACAGCATGTAACAAAATTCAATAAAAATTGGGGAGAGACTGGGACTTTCAAAGCACCACAAGATGGTTCAGAGTTTTCTTTTCTTTGTGTGTGTGTGTGTGTGTGTGTGTGTGTGTGTGTGTAACCAGTGTGAAGCAGCATGTGCCACTGTTGCATCAGTGTTGAGAGAAGGCATTGATCCTGTGGAGTGGGATGTCAGAAAGAAAGGAGATCCAGACAGCACGGGTTCTGCTTGAGGTCTGCCCGATACCTGCCTGGTAACCTGTCCCCTAAAATCCCTAGATCCCTCTGGGCCATCTAACCTGATTAATGCATTTCTCAACCCAAGCTCAGGATGAATCCTGCTCAATAGACCCAACTTGTCTTGGGATTTGGCCGAATCTGGTGCACAGTCCAACAAAAGACAGTTAAAAGCATTATCTCAATGAGTGATCTCAGGGTTGCTAGGGACTAGGTCATTCAGCAGTCAAATAACTAGGTAAACACTATGAACTGGGCCAGTCACAGTGACAGCCCCGCCAAGGTCTCTGCTGCCAGTTTTCAGATCTGAGACTGAGTTGGACGTTATAGATGCTCTTCCATATTGTTTATTAAAGCACTTATTAAATCATTACATTTTCTGTCATACGATAGGTTGGTGTTATCTTTTTTTGTTTTACTATTCTACAAATGACTGCAGATTTTATTTGAATACATAGAATAGTGGTATTAAAGAGATAGAAATGTTTATGTTAAATGTTAAAAGAAATGTTTTAGCACAACCATTTTTGACTCAAACATTCTGTTTGACACAAGAAACATTACTCATTAATGACACATTGATCTATTTAGTTTTTGTGATTCTTGTTCTCACCTCAGGCAGCAAACCCATTGCTCACCACATGTTCCGATGGCCACATAATCACCATAGCAGTTATAGGAGGCACAGTGGCCCCGAAAGGCACGGCACGTGGCATGGTCTGCTACATTAGCAAAACCTATTCACATGATAACAAAAACAAGAAATGGAACAGGACTATTCATTAATTTAGTATTATATTTATTTCACTCTTAGGTTTCAGGGTGGTTCACTATATGAAATAAGACCAAATACCTAATATTAAGCCTCTATTTCTACCTCTACTCCAACTGCCAATGGTGTTTTCTGTATACAGTGCCCTAGAGTGGTGGGTAGGGGGGCACACACAACTTTCTATGAGTGGCTGGGGCAACTCAGCCAGATGGGTGGGTTATAAATAATAACATCATTGTTATTATTCTTTAAAAAGGAAATATTACTAATAACTAAACAATATTTAATTTAATAAATTTAATTTTATTATTTATGTCCATTAAACTTTAATTAGTTTAATGTTAAGTAAACGTCCAGTGCGCTTCCAACGCCATAAATCTTATCTCAGCAGAGAATTTCGTGCAGCGGTTGAAGAAGGCAGGAGAGTCAGTACCTTTCAATGAAGAATCCTGGAGCAAGCACTTTGGAACTCAGGAAAAAACTTTATTTACAAAAGAAAAACCCTGGCGATAAAGCACACATGCTGCGAGTCAGGTCAAAGAGGGAGAAGGAGGGAGGACACACGAGTGAACTGACTATTTATACAAACTAACTCACATTCCTGGATGCTTAATGACTTCCAGCTGCTCAGTGATTAGAGTGACTTGTTACCTCTTAACCCTTTAGTACCAACAATTTATACCCCTCCCATCTGGCTTGGTTGCGCCAGACATTTTGGACCATATAAAAACATAATAAAACAAGCATTAAAAACTTCACAATGCAGTTCTGCCTTCAGGTGTCTTCTAAAAGTTGTGTAGTTCTTTATCTCTTTGACATCTGATGGGAAGCCATTCCATAGGGAATGTGCCACTAACCCTAACCAGAGACACTTTCTGCCTTTTTACGAAACCTTCTCCCTCACCTCAGCCTTGGCCATATCCATTGTATGAGAGCCCCCCCCCCCCGCCCAGCTTGTTACAATTTTTTTTTGGGGGGGGGCTTCTACCTCTATCTCAGAGAATGCCCTCTCTTGGGCCACCAGAACCCAAACCTCCATTGGTGTCCAAATGTCAAGAGGGCCCCATCTGTTGATCTAAACAACCAATAAGGTCTGTGGAGGAATGAGACAATATTCCAAATGATTGAGGCCTAGGTCCTTTAAGACTTTAAACACTGCTCTGTGCACTTCGAGTGGGAATTGGAAACGAACTGGCAATCAACTGGACACAATACTTGGCTGTAGTGAAAAACTGAGAGGTTTTCTTTTATCTAGAGGTGATGAAAGAACTTACCGGTACTTGGATCTGAAAAGAGCACCAAGACAAGAAGGTACCAGGTCTTCATAGCTATGATAGTTCAAGGTGAGATGTTTGGTGAGGGGGCTTGTTGTACCTAGTAAGTAGAAACCAAGGGGGAAACATGAGGCTATGGGGTGCCTCCACCCTACTTTAGGTTGTAGAACTCTGTAGATTGCAACTTATTGAGTTATTCAATCCATTAGAGTGGGCTTATTTATTTACGAGAAATCAAGATTGTCACCACAACATTGTCTTTCTGCTAAAAATGCAGAGAAACCTTGCATAATATATGAATGGCTGCATACTAGGAATATGCATGTACTCCTTTGTAGATGGGAGCAGACTCACCTGCCCCAACACAGCAAATACTGGCTGCCATTGTATTCCCACAAGGCAAGAGAGTGCCTTGGGTAAATGTGCTATGCTTCATCATTCAAAGCTTGGTGGGAGGGGCAGGAGAATTTGTGGCAACATCTTTGTGGCTTCCATCCAGTTCTGAACTTATTGCTCTGGACCATAAGCCTTGGGTAGTGATTCCTGAGTGTTCTGTCTGCTGCTCAGCCTGTACTGTTACCTGGATGAATAATTAAGCTCCTCTGCATCCATGCATATTTTTGGTAGAAGAGTGGAAGGAGGTCATTGCTACTGCAAGCAGAGTGTAATAAAGAATGGTCATGTGATTTTCTGCTTGAACTGTAAGAGAATGATATAATCAATGACCTGTTGCTGAAGTGAAGTTATGATGCCACATTATGCTGAAAGCAAAGATTATAATGTGCAGAACTCATGAACCTTGCTTCATGAGAAGCATTAGAGTTGGATTGAAATATTTAGGATTCCAATGGAGTGCATCGGACCAAATGCTATCTGTTCTTTGAATTGTTTTCAAAAGGGCTCTTTGTTTTTATAATACAATGGTACCTTGGGTTACATACGCTTCAGGTTACAGACTCCGCTAACCCAGAAATAGTGCTTCAGGCTAAGAACAGAAATCGTGCTCCGGCGGCACAGCAGCAGCAGGAGGCCCCATTAGCTAAAGTGGTGCTTCAGGTTAAGAACAGTTTCAGGTTAAGAACGGACCTCCGGAACGAATGAAGTACTTAACCCGATGTACCACTGTACACATTTCCTCCTGTGTACAGGCCATTCCCATCCTGAAATCAATTGAGTTTTAACTCTCTTGGAATTCATAGAAGCATAAAAATGTAAAGTTGGAAGCGACCCCCAAGAGACATTTAGGCCAACTGCTTGCAATGCCAGAATCTCAACTTACATTTCTATGACACTTTATATTTTTACAAAACAAACAAACAAAAACAATTAAACATTAAATACGTCCCTAAACAGGGCTGCCTTCAGATGTCTTTTAAAAGTAAGATAGCTACTTATTGCCTTGGCATCTGATGGGAGGGGGTTCCACTGGGCAGGCGCCACTACCAAGAAGGCCCTCTGCCTGGTTCCCTTTAAACTCACAGTGAGGGAACTGTCAGAAGGCCCTCGGCACTGGACCTCATTGTTCTGGGCTGAATGATGTGGGTGGAGATGCTCCTTTAGGCTATGTTATGCCTGGTCCAATCAAAATTCTACCAAACACAAAGGCCACACATCATCTACCTTTACACATTATCAAAGAGCTACTAAACTGATCTGTCATGTTTTGCAACTGGCAGCCCATTCTCTGGGAGATGATGAAAATTGGTGATTTGATTTGACTAAACAGGCTTTTTTGTTTGTTTTCTTTTAATTTATTTATCTTTTCAAATAACATGTATGATGCAGTGGTAGATTTTTTTCAATGACAGGCTGAATTATTATTTTAATATAAAGGGAGATGAATGGACCAGTAGGGTCATGGTTTGATTGGCTTAGGCTTCTTGGCGGGGCGGGTTATTAGGCTTCTTGGGGTGTATACGAGGCCTCTTGGTAGGTCTTGAAGGCTTTCCATTTGGTCCCTGAGGCATGATGTGCTGAACCTTGTCACTTCTGTCAGAAAAAGACAATTTCATTTATTAGTTTGCTGTTACTTCATTATGCAACTCGCTACTACTTATGCTTTTGTTTTACTTCGTTACTTACTCATTTTTTTCAGTGTTTTCTTCTAGCATGTAACAAAATTTAATAAAAATAGGAGGGAAACAGGGACCTTCAAAGCACCACCAGCAAGATAGTTCAGCGATTTTGATATATATATATTTTAAGAAAAGCTTTTCTCCCAAAATTTGGGCTCATTCTCAAATAAAAGAGCATTGTGAAGCAGCATGTGCCTCTTCCAGGGACGCGGGTGGTGCTGTGGGTAAAACCTCAGCGCCTAGGACTTGCCGATCGCATGGTCGGCGGTTCGAATCCCCGCGGCGGGTTGCGCTCCTGTCGTTCCGTCCCAGCGCCTGCCAACCTAGCAGTTCGAAAGCACCCCCGGGTGCAAGTAGATAAATAGGGACCGCTTACCAGCGGGAAGGTAAATGATGTTCCATGTGCTGCGCTGGCTCGCCAGATGCAACTTGTCACGCTGGCCACGTGACCCGGAAGTGTCTGCGGACAGCGCTGGCTCCCGGCCTATAGAGTGCGATGAGCGCACAACCCTAGAGTCTGGCAAGACTGGCCTGAACGGGCAAGGGTACCTTTACCTTTTACCTATGTGCCTCTTCTGCATCAGTGTTGAGAGAAGGCATTGATCCTGTGGAGTGGGATGTCAGAAAGCTAGGAGAGCCAGGCAGCATTGGGCCTACCTTCTACTGAGAAGATGCAGCTGGCGGACATTTGGTAATGGAGCTTTTACAGTTTGTCTGCTTGAGGTCTGCCCAATACCTGCCTGGTGACCTGTCCCCTGACATCCCTGGATCCCTCTGGGCCATCCAACCTGGGCCATCCAACTGTTCAACAAAAGACAGTTGAAAATGTTATATCCATGAGTGATCTCAGGGTTTCTAGGGACTAGGTCTTTCAGCAGTCAAATATCAACGGAAACACTGTGAACTGGGCTGGCCACAGTGACAGCCTCACCAAGGTCTCTTCTGCCAGTTGTAGGATCTGAGATTGAGTTGGACACTATGGGTGCTTTTCCATATTGTTTATTAAAGCTCTGATTAAGTCATTATGTTTTCTGTCTTCAAATAGGTTTGTGATATCTTTTTTTGTTTTACCATTCTTCAAATGACGGCACAATTTATTTGAATAGATACAATAGGGGTATGAAAGAGATTGTAGCTCACTCCTGAAGGTAACAATGTTTTAGCACAACCATTTTTGACTCAAACTTTCTTTTTGACACATGAAACATTGCTCATTGATGACACATTCATTTATTTACTGCTAGTGATTCTTGTTCTCACCGCACACAGCAAATCCATTTCTCCTTTGGCTCGCACATTCCGATGGCTATAAAATTGGGATAGCATTTCGATACCCCGCAGTAGCCCCCAACTTTATAACACATTTCAGCAATACCTATTGACATGATAACAAAAACAGCAAATGGAAGAGGACTATTCATTCACTTATTATTTTCTTTATTACATCCAAATATCTCAAGGTGGTTCACAATATGAAATAAGACCAAATACCTAGTACTAAGCCGCTATTTCTACCTCTACCACAACTGCCAATGGTGTTTTTTGTATACAGTGCCCTAGAGTGCTGGGCAGGAGGGCACACACAATGTTCCATGAGTGGCTGGGGCAACCCAGCCAGATGGGTGAAGTATAAATAATAACATTATTCTTATTATTGTTAAAAAATAAAATACAACTAATAAATAAAAATAGAATAAAATAAAATTTAATAAGTTTGTTTTTTATTTATACCCCTCCCATTTGGGTGGGTTGCCTCAGCCTCTTTGGACACATATAAAATAGAATAAAACATTAAACATTAAAAACTTCCCAATACAGGGCTGCTTCAGATGTCCTTTTAAAGTTCTGTAGTTCTTTATATCCTTGACATCTGATGGGAAGGCAATCCACAAGGAGGGTTACACTAACCCTAACCAGAGACACCCTCTGCCTGTTTACGAAACCTTCTCCCTCACCCCAACCTTGGCCACGTGCAGCATGAGAGAGGGGACCCCTGCCCAGCTTGGTACATCTTTTCTTCAGGGTGGGAGTGGGGGATTCAACATCTATCACAGAGATTGCCTTCTCTCGGGCCACCACAACTCAAGCTTCCAATGGTGTCCAAATGTCAAGAGGGCCCCGTCTGTTGACCTTAACAACCACTAAGGTTTGTGAGGAAGGAGACAATATTCCAAATGATTGGGGCCTAGGTCATTTAAGATTTAAACACTGCTGTGAGCACTTTGACTGGGACTTGGAAACACCTTGGTTTAAGAACGGTTTTGGTTCAAGAATGGACTTCTGGAACAGATTAAGTTTCTAAACTGAGGTACCACTGTACATTACTTCTGGTAAATGAGACAACTTAGCCGTTAGAGGGCCATGAAAAATTGTGTCCTGGGTTTTCCAATCATCTACCCATGTACTACGTGAAACCCATGGGGCACATTGGTTGCCAGATGTGAAATATATTGGCATTAATTTTAGCTCTCCTAATTAATTGGCATTAATTTTAGCTCTCTGGCTATTTGACAGTCTTACCCACCTTCTCCCTAATATTGTCTAGACAATAAATATTTTACCTTACCGAGGCAGGTTTAGACTCCCTAATTGTTGAGGTACAGTCCTAGCAGTCCTCCATCTTTTCAACCTACTAAGGATCTTTAAAATAGTCTTTCAAGATTCCCCTGTGGGGAAAATGGTCCTGGTTGCCAACATCAAAAGTGGGTGGAACAAAACAAAAGTGGGTGGGTACACCTCCTCCTCCTTTTCCTCTCTTCTTTCTCTCCTTCCCCTTTTTCTCTCTCTCATACACGCACACAGAAACATTCACTAAATTTATCAAACACCACACATCATCCACCTTCACACTTTATCAAAGAGCTACTAAACCAATCTGTCAAGTTTTGCAACTGGCAGCCCATTCTCTGGGAGATGCTGAGAATCAGTTATTTGATTCAGTGTAGCTGCCCTTTCAACTAAGTAGGCCTTTTTGTTTCTTTTCTTTTCTTTACATTTTATTTATCTTTTCACATAACATGTACGATGGAAGGGATGATCATTTTCAATGACAATATTAACTTTTTCTTCATTTTGGGCCGAGAGGGTGTTGGTTTGGGTGGCTTAGGCTTCCCAGCAGGCCTCCTGGTGGGTCTTGGTGGTTTTCCGATGGGTCCATGAGGGTTGGCCGGTTGAATCATAAGTTTGCTGTTATTTCATTCTGCAACTCTCTACTACTTAGGGACACATACCTGTGGTGGCCAATAGCTTGCCTTGGGTGAGGACAATATCAAAAGTGGGTGGAGCAAAACCCAAGTGGGTGGGTCCACCTCGTCCTCCGTTTCTCTGTTCTTTTCACCTTTTCTCTCTCTCATACACACACACACAGAAACATTCAACCAAATTTATCAAACACAAAGGCCACACATCACCCACCTTTACACATGATAAAAGAGCTACTAAAACAATGTGTCATGTTTTGCAACTGGCAGCCCATTATCTGGGAGATGCTGAGAATCGGTGATTTGATTCAATTAAGTAGCCCTTTTCGTTTGTTTCCTTTTAATTTTATTTATCTTTTCAAATAACATGTATGATGGAGTGATTAATCCTTTTCAGTGACAGGCTGAATTATTATTATTTTCTATTAAGGGGAAGTCTCGGACCAGTAGGGTCCTGGTTTGATTACGTTATGCTTCTTGGCGGGTGTACGATGTCTCTTGCCAGGTCTTTGTGACTTTCCGATGAGTCCATGAGTTTTGGCCTGTAGAATCAAGTCACGTCTGTCAGAGAGAGACAATTTGGTATATTAGTTTGCTTTTATTTCATTCTGCAACTCTCTACTACTTAGGCTTTTCTTTTTCTTTGATACTCATTTTTTTCCGGTGTCTTCTTCTAGCATGTAACAAAATTCAGTAAGAATTGGGAGGAGACAGGGATTTGGGCAAATTCCCTGCAATAAAAGAACATTGTGAAGCAGCACATACCACTGCTACATCAGTGTTGAGAGAAGGCATTGATCCTGTGGAGTGGGATGTCAGAATGGAAGCATAGCCAAGCAGCATTGGGTCTACCTTCCACCAGGAAGATAAAGCTGGCAGACATATGGTAATGGTGCTTTTACACTTTGTCTGCTTGAAGTCTGCCCAATACCTGCCTGGTGACCTGTCCCCTGACATCCCTGGATTCCTCTGGGTCATCGAACCTGATTCATGGATTTCTCAACCCAAGCTCAGCCTGAATCCCTCTCAATGGACCCAACTTGTCTTGGGATTTGGCTGAATCTGGTGCGCAGTCCAACGAAAGACACTTAAAAGCATCATCTCAATGAGTGATCTCTCGGTTGCTAAGGACTAGGTCTTTCAGCAGTCAAATATCAACGTAAACACTGTGAACTGGGTTGGCCACAGTGACAGCCTCACCCAGGTCTCTTCTGCCAGTGGTAGAATCTGAAATTGAGTTGGACACTATAGGTGCTCTTCCATATTGTTTACTTAAGCAGTTATCAAATATTATAATTTTTGTCATCAAATAGGTTTATGAATTATTATTTTTTACCATTCTTCAAACGACTACACAGTTTATTTGAATAGATGAGTAGTGTTATGAAAGAGATTGTAGTTCACTCCTGAGGGTAACAACTTTTTAGCACAACCATTTTGGACTCAAACATTCTTTTTGACACATGAAACATTGCTCATTAATGACACATTCATTTATTTAGTGCTTTTGATTTTTGTTCTCACCGCAGGCAGCAAACCCATCTCTCACTACAGATGTCGATGGCCTCAAACGCATCCGGGCACCTCAAGAGGGCGCAGTGGCCCCCAAAGGCAGTGCAGAGGATCTGCAGTGATATCATAGCAAAACCTATTCACATGAGAACAAAAACAACAAATGGAACAGGACTATTCATTCATTCATTATTTCCTTTATTACACCCAAAGGTGACAGCGTGGTTCACAATATGAAATAATATCCCTAATATTAAGCCGCTCTTTCTACCTCTAATGCAACTGCCAATGGTGTTTTCTGTATACAGTGCCCTTGAGTGGGTGGAAGGGGGGCACACAAAACAATTCAAGAGTGGCTGGGGCAATCCAGCCAGATGGGTGGGGTATAAATAATAACATTATTGTTATTATTCTTAAAAATAAGTTGGTAGTAATAAAAAATTATAAAATAAAATAACATTTAATTTAATAATTCTAATTTTATTATTAATACCCCTCCCATCTGGCTGGGTTGCCCCAGATATTTTGTACCATATAAAAACATAATAAAACACCAAGCATTAAAAACTTCTTCATACAGTTCTGCCTTCAAATGTCTTCTAAAAGTTCTGTAGTTCTTTATCTCCTTGACATCTGATGGGAAGGCATTCCACAGGGAGGGTGTCCACTAACCCTAACCAGAAACACCCTCTGCCTGTTTACAAAACCTTCTCCCTCACCACAACCTTGGCCATGTGCAGCGTGAGAGAGGGGACTGCTGCCCAGCTTGGTACATCTTTTCTTCAGGGTGGGGGTGAGAGATTCAACATCTATCACAGAGAATGTCCTCTCTTGGGCCACCACAACCCAAACTTCCAGTGGTGTCCAAATGTCAAGAGGGCCCCATCTGTTGATCTTAACAACCAATAAGGTCTCTTTGGAATGAGGCAATATTCTAAATGATTGGGGCCAAGGTCATTTAAGACTTTAAACACTGTTGTGAGCACTTTAAATTGGACCTAGAAATGAACTGCCAATCAACGGTACACAATACTTGGCTGTAGTGTAAATCTGGGAGGTTTCCTTTTATCTAGAGGTGATGAAAGAACTTACTTGGATCTGAAAAGAGCACCAAGACAAGAAAGTACCAGGTCTTCATAGCTATGATAGGTCAAGGTGAGATGTTTGGTGAAGCGGCTTCTTGTACCTAGGAAGTAGAAACCAAGGGTGAAACAGGAGCTTTTTGGGGGGTTCCTCCATCCTCCTGTGTCCTTTAGGTGGTAGAACTCTGTAAATTGCAAGTTATTGAGCTATTCAATCCATCAGAGTGGGCTTATTTATTTTCAAGAAATCTAGATTATCCCCACAAATTTCTCTTTCTGCTAAAAATGCAGGCGAACCTTGCATATTATATGAATGGCTGCACACTAGGAATATGCATATAATCCTTTGTAGATGGGAGCAGACTCACCTACCCCAACAGAGCAAATACTGGCTGCCATTGTATTCCCACAAGGCAAGAGAGTGCCTTGGGTGAATGTGCTATGCTTCATCATTCAAAGGTTGGTGGGAGGGGCAGGAGAATTTGTTGCAACACCTTTGCAGCTTCCATCCAGTTCTGAACTTATTGCTCTGTACCAGAAGCCTTGGATAGTGATTCCTGAGTGTTCTGTCTGCTGCTCAGCCTGTATTGTTATTTGGCTAA
The DNA here is from genome assembly GCF_027172205.1 of Podarcis raffonei. Classification (NCBI taxonomy): domain Eukaryota; kingdom Metazoa; phylum Chordata; class Lepidosauria; order Squamata; family Lacertidae; genus Podarcis; species Podarcis raffonei. The sequence continues at coordinate 117,613,624 of NC_070604.1, read as the reverse complement.
ATAATTAAGGTCCTCTGCATCCATGCATATTTTTGGTAGGAGGGAGGCCAAAGGTCGTGTGATTTTCTGCTTGAACTATAAGAGAATTATGTAGTCAATGATCTGTTACTGAAGTGAAGTTATGATGCCACATTATTCTGAAAGCAAAGATTATAATGTGCAGAACTCATGAACTTTGCTTCATGAGAAGCATTAGAGTTAGATTGAAATTATTAGGATTTTAATGGAGTACATCAGAGCAAATGCTATCTGTTCTTTGAATTGTTTTTAAAAGGGCTCTTTGTTTTTATAATATAGATTTTCCCCTGTGTACAGATCATTCCTATCCAGGAATCAATTGAGTTTTAACTCTCTTAGAATTCATAGAATCATAAAATCGTCCAGTTGGAAGGGATCCCCAAGAGACATTTAGTCCAATCACCTGCAATGCCAGAATCTCAATTTTCATTTCTATGCCAATTCATATTTTTAAAAATAAATAAATCTCAGTGTATTTATAGACTGGGAATTGACCCATTTTTAGAGCTATGCTAAAGGTGGGTAACTTTTAGCCCTGCAGAGATTGCTGGGCTCCAATTCCCATCATCCCACCCCTTTGGCTTTGATGACTGGAGTTGATCAGTGCTGGTGTCCAAAAATATTTGGAGGTCCATAGGTTCTCACTCCTGACTTAGACAACTAGGCAACCCACTACACCTAACTCATTTTGAGCTGGTGAACTGGCATGGCCATTTCTGTGTTTTCGTTGGGTAGAGGAAGAATTGTGAATTGTTTCTTGGGAATGGGAAATTTTCTTTCTATAATAACTATTTTCCTTCTGCAATAAATTTAAAAAATTCTCAAGAGTGCCTGCAGGAATAGTGCATCTTTGTCTCTTACCCCTTTAACTGTATCTAACAGTGGGGTGGGGCTCAGGGGACAGTTCCTGCTGCCCAGAGCTTCCTTTTTAGACTGCCCCTTAGAAAGATGCTAGCACTATAGCAATAGCACCATTCACTGGGTGTTTGGGATGAATCATACACTAATTAGTGCTTTTTTCAACATCTAAACATAAAGGGGTAAATGTGTCACTAGCAACGCATGAGTGAGTTCAAAACAAAAGAAGTAAAACCTTCTTCTTCCCTAAAGCAGACTGTCTGTACATAAGAAAAGGCTGCTTAAATGGCTCTTCTATTCCAACATGCTGTTCTCACTATGGCTACCCAGATGCCCATGGGAAATCTGCAAGCAGGGCATAACTGTCCACCCAACAACTGGTACTCAAAGGAATACTGAACATATCTATAGTACTGCTCAAAGATCACTGGCATGGTGTCTCCAAACCATACCTCCCCCGCCAAGCCTCTTGAAAGTCTACCATTAAAAAGGGGGAAAGCTCTCCAGATCTTACCAACTCATTCACCTGTTTGCCTATAAGTCCCAGTCCTCACTAGAGATGATCAGCTTGGCATATCAGCAAAAAGTGCACTATGTTTTTCCTTATATGCACATCATAGGTTTTATTTCCCTCAGCACCTGTTATGCCTGGGGCCAAAATCACCAGGTGAATATTCCCCTACAGTTCTGGGATTCTGTTGGTCATTGGGCAAGAGGCTTTACTAAGGGAGCCTAGAATTCTCCAATGTTGACTCCAGTTATATTTTGTATGCCATGTAAAGCAAGAATGATGGTGCTTTTTAGAAGGTAGGTCCTAATAAACACTAAACTTCACGGTCATGTGTTGTTTCCAGATATTGCCAGACTAAGTTTCAACTTTTCTTTTTCCATTTCTAGTGGCTACACATCAGCTTTCTCCCAATACTTTCTAGCAAAAGCAGATATTATTTTCTGGTCTTTCAGGAGGTGAAGAGGCCAGATGGCATACATGAAAATGGCGTCACTGAACCTAGAGTTGATGATTCCTCAAACAGAGGTGAGATGTCTTGCCATCACCTGGTGCCTCTGAAAAGTCTGGTGATCAGAAATTAATATGCATAAATACAAGGAAAAAAGTGAGCCATCCAGCTCATATCCCACAGCATCCCCTCCCTATGTGCTCTGGTTTTCTTTCCCGATTTGCTTGTCTCGAGTTGGCAACTGTTATCACTATTTCCATCCTGATAAGTCCACCTACTGTTGATCCCTCCCCTTCATCCCACTACCTTTCCCCTTCTCTTCTGACTTCCATTTAATTCCCTCCTTCGTCATAGAGTGTGGTGGCAAACAGGCCTGAAATGTACAAGGGCCAGCTCAGATGCAGCAGATCACTTCGGAATACTGAAGCTATGGAATTTCTCCTATTCATGATTACCACTAGCTGGTTTTGTTTGGCTTTTTTTAAAAAAAAGTTTAGACAAAAGGTCTGTATAGTTAAAGCTATGGTTTTCCCAGTAGTGATGTATGGAAGTGAGAGCTGGACCATAAAGAAGGCTGATCACCGAAGAATTGATGCTTTTGAATTATGGTGCTGGAGGAGACTCTTGAGAGTCCCATGGACTGCAAGAAGATCAAACGTATCCATTCTTAAGGAAATGAGCCCTGAGTGCTCACTGGAAGGACAGATCCTGAAGCTGAGACTCCAATACTTTGGCCACCTCATGAGAAGAGAAGACTCCCTGGAAAAGACCCTGATGTTGGGAAAGATGGAGGGCACAAGGAGAAGGGCACGACAGAGGATGAGATGGTTGGACAGGACAGTGTTCTCGAAGCTACCAGCATGAGTTTGACCAAACTGTGGGAGGCAGCGGAAGACAGGAGTGCCTGGAGTGCTCTGGTCCATGGGGTCACAGAGAGTCAGACATGACTAAACGACTAAACAACAACAATGATATATTGAGACTCATGGCATGCATTTTTGTGATAACAGATTACACGACTCTCGAGAGTCAACACCATGGCAATTCCTAGAATTGCTTCCATAGTCATCATAGTACAGGATGAGCCATAAAAGGAGATCATGGTATTCAACATGTGCCTTATCGTTTTTATCCAGGTAACAAAGGGTGTTGTTAGATTCTAATTTGCTGAATGTTCTCTTACGTGTTATGATGTAAAAAATCCTATATATATTTGCTATGCCCTGCATTCAGGGCTCAGACTTTGGGAAATTATTCCTCTGAGTCAGCTTGCTAGCAAGTACTTTAGAATAAATTTTCTGAGCTTCTCCATTGCTGCGTAGTGTCTTACTTTCATTCTGAAGGATTTGCAACAATATGGAGGCTCAGTGCTTACCAGCCACGATGGTTGCATTTAGCCTCTTGTCAGAGATGGTTTGGAAACTTCAGCTGGTGCAGAATTCAGTGGCTAGGTTGCTCACCAGGGGAAGACAGTTTGAGCATATCACACCGATCCTGGTCTGACTATACTGGCTGCCAATTATTTTCTAGGCCAAATTCAAAGTGCTGGTTTCAACTTATAAAGCCTTTAACGGCTCAGGACCACAATAATTCAAGGACTGCCTCTTTCAATAGGAACCTACCCAGATCCTGAGATGATCGTCTGAGGTCTTTATTTGTGTGCCTCCCCCATGAGAGGTCCAGAGAGTGGCAGCATGAGAAGGGGCCTTCTCTGCAGCCCCTCCTCATTTGTGGAATGCTCTCCCCAGGGAAGTTTGCCTGGCACCTTCATTATACACCTTTAGGCCCCAGACAGAAATGTTCCTCTTTAACCAGATCTTTGGTTGATTGACATCCAATGCCCTTTTATAATGTGTTGGGGAGCAGGGGATTATTTGGTTGTTTTTGGTTTTTATTATGTAAAACTGGGATAGAAATTTTCATTTACCAGAAGTAATGTACAGTATTTAGCATTAACTCTGGAAGTGCATGCTTGATTCTGACTAAACTAAACCTCCTAGAGCAAAATACACATAGGAGGTTTAGTAAACGCTAAATGCATTACATCTAGTAAATGAGGCCCCTAAGCTGCTCGAGGGCCATGCAGATTTGTGTCCTGGGTTTTTCACACTCATCTACCCATGTACTATCTGAAAGCCAAAGGGCATATTGGTTACCAGTTGTGCTATATATTGGCATTAATTCTAGCTCTCCTTCCCCACTACAGGGTTATTTGACAGTCTGATCCACCTTCTCTCTAATATTGCCTAGACAATAAACATTTTACCTTACAGGAGCAGGTTTAGACTCCCTAAAGATTGAGGTACAGTCCTAGCCATCCTCCACCATTTTAACCTCCTAAGGATTTTTAAAATAGTCTTTCAAAGATTCCCCTGTGGGGGAAAATGTAATGGTAGCCAACATCAAAAGTGGGTGGAGCAAAACCAAAGTGGGTGGGTACACCTCCTGCTCCTTTTCCTCTCTTCTTTCTCCCCTCCCCCCCTCTCTCTCTCACACACAGAGACAGAAACATTCACTAAATTTATCAAACACAAACACCATACATCATCCACCTTCACACATTATCTTTTTTTTTAATATTTATTAAAATTTTACAGACAAAGAGAATTACAGAATAAGAAAAGAAAAAAAAAGAAAAAGAAAAAAGATACAAAAATGCAAAGAAAAATACAAAATACATGAGGAAATAAAAAAACAATTAAAAAACAAATCAGTCTTTTCGTATCTTATATTTCAATTACTTGTTTCCTGACCTCCTCACACCTCCCTTTTTTGTATTCCAATTCACATGGTTAATTCAGCAAATCCTTTCCCTCTTTGTATTTATCTTAATTCTATATCTTAACATATTATAACTTTATATTTTCATCTAATTATCAGTCCATTTTTACATATTCTTTTTAACCTTATTGCTAAAGCCACTTCATTTCAATCCAACATCATTTTAGCATTCATTAATTTTACAATGTTTCTGCAAATAGTCTTTAAACTTCTTCCAATCTTCTTCCACCAACTCTTCTCCCTGGTCTCGGATTCTGCCAGTCATTTCCGCCAATTCCATATAGTCTATCACTTTCATCTGCCATTCTTCCAAGGTGGGTAGATCTTGTGTCTTCCAATACTTTGCGATGAGAATTCTTGCTGCTGTTGTTGCATACATAAAGAAAGTTCTGTCCTTCTTTGGCACCAAATGGCCGACAATGCCCAGGAGAAAGGCCTCCGGTTTCTTCAGGAAGGTATATTTAAATACCTTTTCATTTCATTAGAGATCATCTCCCAGAAAGCCTTAATCCTTGGGCACGTCCACCAAAGGTGAAAGAATGTACCTTCATTTTCTTTACATTTCCAGCTGGAAATGCCAGGCAAATGATATATTTTTGCAAGCTTGACTGGTGTCATGTACCACCTATATATCATTTTCATAATATTCTCTCTTATATAGGGGCAATAGGGGCAGTACAGGATTCCTTTTGGTGTACCGACCTCCCCGCTGCACCAAGGATTCCCTGCCCGAGCTACTTCAGGTCGTGGCGGATGTTCTCCTGGAGACACCTAGCTTGGTCATCCTAGGGGATTTTAACATCCATGCCGACACGACCTTACAAGGGGCCGCTCGGGACTTCGTGGAAAGCATGGCCTCCATGGGGCTGTCCCTGAATAAGTCTGGCCCAACCCATAGCCGCGGACATGCCTTGGACCTGGTGTTTACCTCTATGGATGTTGGTGATCTGACACTAAGTAAAAGCGAAACGAAAGAAGTGCCATGGTCAGATCACTTCCTGGTGCAACTGGACTTATCTGCGACCCATCCCCTCTGCAGGGAGGTGGGACCAATTTGGATGGTCCGCCCCCGCCACTTAATGGATCCAAATGGTTTCCAGAGAATGGTAGGGGATGCTTTATCCCATGTTGATGGCCTTTCAGCTGATTCCCTGGTGGCCCGCTGGAATGTGGAGTTAACCAGGGCTATTGACTGTTTGGCTCCGAAGCGCCCTCTCCGATTGCATGGAGCCCGGACAGCCCCGTGGTTTTCCACGGATCTGAGGGCAATGAAACAATCGTTGAGACGGCTAGAGCGCCAATGGCGGATAACTCATTCCGAATCTGACCGGACACAGGTTAGAGCTCAACGTCGAGCCTACCAAGTGGCGATAGCGACGGCGAAGAAGAATTTCTTCACCGCCTCTATTGCATCTGCAGAAAACAGCAGCAGGAGACTTTTTCAGGTGGTTCACAATTTAGCGGAACCACCTGCAACATCGGGGCCCAGTACGGGCCACATGTTCTCCTGCAATGATTTTGCAAAGTTTTTTGCAGATAAAATCGCTCAGATTCGGGAAGAAGTAGACTCCACCGTGGGAGCAGGGCCGGGTCGGGAGAGTGCTAGAGTTCTGTCTAGTCAAGTTGAGTGGGATCAATTCCAATCTGTAACCTCCGAGGATGTGGACAGGCTGCTTGGACGAGTGAAACCAAGCACCTGTCTCCTGGATCCTTGCCCATCCTGGCGTATAACCGGGAAGGACTGGGCGATGGGCTTCGTGGGGTGGTGAATGCTTCCCTCCGTGAGGGAGCCTTCCCAGACCCGCTGAAAGAGGCGGTTATTAAACCGCTTCTTAAAAAACCATCTTTAGATGCGGCCACGATGGCCAACTATCGCCCAGTCTCAAATCTTCCATTCTTGGGCAAGGTGATTGAGCGAGCGGTTGCCGAACAACTCCAGGCACGCCTGGAAGAAGCGGACCATTTGGATCCCTTCCAGTTGGGATTCAGGCCTCATCATGGGACTGAAACTGCCTTGGTCGCACTGGTTGATGATCTCCGGCGGGCTAGGAACAAAGGTGAGAACTGTTTCCTAGTTCTGCTGGATCTCTCAGCGGCGTTTGATACCATCGACCATAACATCCTTCTGGACCGCCTTGAGGGGCTGGGAGCTGGGGGCACTGTCATACAGTGGTTCCGCTCCTTCCTCCTGGGCCGTGTTCAGAAAGTGGTGGTGGGGGATGAGTGTTCAGACCCCTGGGCTCTCACTTGTGGGGTGCCTCAGGGTTCTGTCCTCTCCCCCATGCTTTTCAACATTTACATGCAGCCGCTGGGAGAGATCATCAGGAGGTTTGGGCTGGGTGTTCATCAGTATGCGGATGATACCCAGCTCTACCTCTCTTTTAAATCAGAACCAGTGAGGGCTGTGAAGGTCCTGTGTGAGTGTCTGGAGGCGGTTGGAGGATGGATGGCGGCTAACAGATTGAGGTTGAATCCTGACAAGACAGAAGTACTGTTTTTGGGGGACAGGAGGCGGGCAGGTGTGGAGGATTCCCTGGTCCTGAATGGGGTAACTGTGCCCCTGAAGGACCAGGTGCGCAGCCTGGGAGTCATTTTGGACTCACAGCTGTCCATGGAGGCACAGGTCAAATCTGTGTCCAGGGCAGCTGTTTACCAGCTCCATCTGGTACGTAGGCTGAGACCCTATCTGCCTGCGGACTGTCTCGCCAGAGTGGTGCATGCTCTGGTTATCTCCCGCTTGGACTACTGCAATGCGCTCTACGTGGGGCTGCCTTTGAAGGTGACTCGGAAACTACAACTAATCCAGAATGCGGCAGCTAGACTGGTGACTGGGGGCGGCCGCCGAGACCATATAACACCTGTCTTGAAAGACCTACATTGGCTCCCAGTACGTTTCCGAGCACAATTCAAAGTGTTGGTGCTGACCTTTAAAGCCCTAAACGGCCTCGGTCCAGTATACCTGAAGGAGCGTCTCCACCCCCATCATTCTGCCCGGACGCTGAGGTCCAGCGCCGAGGGCCTTCTGGCGGTTCCCTCATTGCGAGAAGCAAAGCTACAGGGAACCAGGCAGAGGGCCTTCTCGGTAGTGGCGCCCGCCCTGTGGAACGCCCTTCCAGCAGATGTCAAAGCGATAAACAACTACCTGACATTCAGAAGACATCTTAAGGCAGCCCTGTTCAGGGAAGTTTTTAACGTGTGATATTTTACTGTATTTTTGGTTTCTATGGAAGCCGCCCAGAGTGGCTGGGGAGGCCGAGCCAGATGGGCGGGGTATAAATAATAAATTATTATTATTATTATTATTATTATTATTATTATTATTATTATTATGGCGTTACATGCCGTAAATTTCATACCGGTGGTCCACAACTGTTCCCAATCAGCAAACATAATGTTATGACCAATATCTTGTACCCATTTAATCATTGCAGATTTAACCGTTTCATCCTGCGTGTTCCATTTTAACAGCAAGTTATACATTCTTGAAAGTATCTTAGTTTTGGGATCTAACAGTTCTGTTTCCAATTTTGATTTTTCCACCTGGAAGCCAATTTTTTTGTCCAAATTATAGGCCTCTCTTATTTGATAATAATGAAGCCAGTCTCGCACTTTATCTTTTAATTTCTCAAAACTCTGCAATATCAATTTCTCTCCTTCTTGTTCCAATATTTCCCAATATTTCGGCCATTTGGCCTCCATATCGAGCTTTTTCTGAGCCCTCGCTTCCATCACCTTCACACATTATCAAAGAGCTGCTAAACCAATCTGTCAAGTTTTGCAACTGGCAGTCCATTCTCTGGGAGATGCTGAGAATCAGTGATTTGATTCAACCAAGTAGGCTTTTTTGTTTGTTTGTTTTATTTATCTTTTCAAATAGCATGTACCATCGGACTTACTGATCTTTTTCAATGACAAGCTGAATTATTATTTTTTCTATAAAAAGGGAGTCCCAGAGAAATAGGGTTTTGGTTTGGGTGGCTTAGGATTACCGGGGAGGCTTTCCGATGGGTCCATGAGCTTGAGCCACCTGAATCATCTCACGCCTGTCAGAGAAAGACAATTTGGTATATTAGTTTGCTGTTATTACATTTTGCAACTCTCTGCTACTTATGCCTTTCTTTTTCTTCATCACTTACTCATTTTTTTCAGTGTCTTGTTCTAGTATGTAACAAAAATTCAATGAAAATTAGGGGGCAGAAAGGCACTTTCAAAGCACCACAAGATGGTTCAGAGATTTTGATTTATTTATTTTTTAAGAAAAGCTTTTCTCCCAAAATATGGGCTCATTCCCTGCTATAAAAGAGCATTAAGAAGCAACATGTGCCTCTGCTTCTTAATGTTGAAAAGGCATTGATCCTGTGGAGTGGGATGTCAGAAAGGAAGGAGAACCAGGCAGCATTGGGTCTACCTTCTACTGAGAAGATGCAGCTGGTGGACATATGGTAATGGTGCTTTTTTCACTTTGTCTGCTTGAAGTCTACCCGATACCTGCCTGGTGACCTGTCCCCTGAAATCCCTAGATCCCTCTGGGCCATCTAACCTAATTCATGGATTCCTCAATGCACGCTCAACTGGTATCCCTCTCAATGCCCGACCTGAAGAATTTGGAGCAAATGATTCAGCAGAGGAAACACAGCCCAGAATAACTAAGGAGATAGTACAAGAATACTTGGCTAGTCTAGATGTATTCAAGTCTCCAGGGCCAGATGAACTGCATCCAAGAGTATTAAAAGAACTGGCAGATGTGATTTCAGAACCACTGGCAGTCATCTTTGAGAATTCCTGGAGAACAGGCGAAGTCCCGGCAGACTGGAGGAGGGCAAATGTTGTCCCTATTTTCAAAAAGGGGAAAAGAGAGGACCCAAATAATTACCGCCCAGTCAGTCTGACATCAATACCAGGGAAGATTCTGGAGCAGATCATTAAGCAAACAGTCTGTGAGCACCTGGAAAGGAATGCTGTGATCACCAATAGTCAGCATGGATTTCTGAAAAATAAGTCATGTCAGACTAACCTGATCTCGTTTTTTGACAGAATTACAAGCCTGGTAGATGAAGGGAACGCAGTGGATGTAGCCTACCTTGATTTCAGCAAGGCATTTGACAAGGTGCCCCATGATATTCTTGTAAAGAAGCTGGTAAAATGCGGTCTTGACTATGCTACCACTCAGTGGATTTGTAACTGGCTGACTGACCGAACCCAAAGGGTGCTCATCAATGGTTCCTCTTCATCCTGGAGAAGAGTGACTAGTGGGGTGCCACAGGGTTCTGTCTTGGGCCCGGTCTTATTCAACATCTTTATCAACGACTTGGATGATGGACTCAAGGGCATCCTGATCAAATTTGCAGATGACACCAAACTGGGAGGGGTGGCTAACACCCCAGAGGACAGGAACACACTTCAAAACGACCTTGACAGATTAGAGAACTGGGCCAAAACAAACAAGATGAATTTTAACAGGGAGAAATGTAAAGTATTGCACTTGGGCAAAAAAAATGAGAGGCACAAATACAAGATGGGTGACACCTGGCTTGAGAGCACTACATGTGAAAAGGATCTAGGAGTCTTGGTTGACCACAAACTTGACATGAGCCAACAGTGTGACGCGGCAGCTAAAAAAGCCAATGCAATTCTGGGCTGCATCAATAGGAGTATAGCATCTAGATCAAGGGAAGTAATAGTGCCACTGTATTCTGCTCTGGTCAGACCTCACCTGGAGTACTGTGTCCAGTTCTGGGCACCACAGTTCAAGAAGGACATTGACAAACTGGAACGTGTCCAGAGGAGGGCAACCAAAATGGTCAAAGGCCTGGAAACGATGCCTTATGAGGAACGGCTAAGGGAGCTGGGCATGTTTAGCCTGGAGAAGAGGAGGTTAAGGGGTGATATGATAGCCATGTTCAAATATATAAAAGGATGTCACATAGAGGAGGGAGAAAGGTTGTTTTCTGCTGCTCCAGAGAAGCGGACACGGAGCAATGGATCCAAACTACAAGAAAGAAGATTCCACCTAAACATTAGGAAGAACTTCCTGACAGTAAGAGCTGTTCGACAGTGGAATTTGCTGCCAAGGAGTGTGGTGGAGTCTCCTTCTTTGGAGGTCTTTAAGCAGAGGCTTGACAACCATATGTCAGGAGTGCTCTGATGGTGTTTCCTGCTTGGCAGGGGGTTGGACTCGATGGCCCTTGTGGTCTCTTCCAACTCTATGATTCTATGATTCTATGATTCTATGATTCAATAGACCCAACTTGTCTTGGGATTTGGCCGAATCTGGTGCACAGTCCAACAAAAGACACTTAAAAGCATTATCTCAATGAGTGATCTCAGGGTTTCTAGGGACTAGGTCTTTCAACAGTCAAATATCTACGTAAATACTGTGAAGAGTAACAGCCTCACCAAGGTCTCCCCTGCCAGTTGTAGGATCTGAAATTGAGTTGGACACTATAGATGCTCTTCCATATTGTTTTTGAAGCACTTATTAAATCATTATGTTTTCTGTCACCAAATTGGTTTGTGAAATCTTTTTTTTTAACCATTCTACAAACAACTGCATGATTTATTTGAATTGATACAGTAGTGTAATGAAAGAGATTGTAACTCACTCCTGAAGGTAACAATGTTTTAGCACAACCATTTTGTACTCAAACATTCTTTTTGACACATGAAAAATTGCTAATTAAGAACACATTAATTTATATAATGCTTGTGATTCTTGTTCTCACCGAAGGCAGCAAACCGATTCCTCTGATGGGTGACACCTTCCGAGAGCCATAAAATTACTATTGCATTCCGATACGCTGCAGTAGCCCCCAAAGGATTGGCACATGGTCTGGTCTACTATGTTAGCAAAGCCTATTCACATGGTACCAAAAACAAGAAATGGAACAGAACTATTCATTACTTTATTATTTTCTCTATTACATCCATGGATCTCAGGGTGGTTCACAATATGAAATAAGACCAAATACCTAATACTAAGCCACTATTTCTACCTCTCTTACAACTACACAATGGTGCTTTCTGTATACAGTGCCCTAGTGTGGTGGATAGGGGGGCACACACAACATTTCCAAAGGGTGGCTGAGGTATGAATAATAACATTATTGTTATTATTGTTAAAAAATACTACTTATAAATAAAAATAGAATATAATAAGATTTAATAATGTTAATTTTATTATTTGTACCCCTCCAACCACATTGAACACATACAAAAACATAACAAAACATCAAACATTAAAAGGCATTCTACAGGGAGGGTGCCATTAACCCTAACCAGAGGTACCCTCTGCCTGTTTACAATACCTTTTCCCACACCTCAACCTTGGCCATATGCATCGTATGACAGGGGTTCTCTCTGCCCAGCTTGGTACATCTTTTCCTTGGATGGGGGACAGATTCTACATATATCACAGAGAATGTCCTCTCTCAGGCCACCAAAACCCAAACTTCAAATAGTGTCCAAATGTCAAGAGGGCCCCATCCACTGATCTTAACAATCAATAAGATCGGTTGGGAAGGAGACAATATTGCAAATGATTGGGGCCTAGGTCATTTAAGACTTTAAACACTGTTGTGAGCACTTTGAGTGGGAATTGGAAACAAACTGGCAATCAATTGTACACAATACTTGGCTGTTGTGTAAATTTGACAGGTTTTCCTTTTATCTAGAGGTGATGAAAGAACTTACTTGGATCTGAAAAGAGCAGCAAGACAAGAAGTCTCCAGGGCTTCATAGCTTTGATAGGTCAAGGTCAGATCTTTGGTGAAGCGGCTTCTTGTACCTAGGAAGTAGAAACCAAGGGTGAAACAGGAGTTTTTTGGGGGGTTCCTCCATCCTCCTGTGTCTTTTAGGTGGTAGAACTCTGTAGATTGCAAGTTATTGAGCTATTCAATCCATCAGAGTGGGCTTATTTATTTTCAAGAAATCAGGATTATCCCCACAACCTTGTCTTTCTGCTAAAAATGCAGACAAACATTGCATATTATATCAATGGCTGTACACTATAAATATACACACACACCTTTGTAGATGGGAGCAGACTCACCTGCCCCAACACAGCAAATACTGGCTGCCATTGTATTCCCACAAGGCAAGAGAGTGCTTTGGGTGAATGTGCTATGCTTCATCATTCAAAGATTGGTGGGAGGGGCAGGAGAATTTGTTGAAACATCTTTGTAGCTTTCATGCAGTTCTGAACTTATTGTTCCAGACTTGAAGCCTTGGATAGTGATTCCTGATTGCTCAGTCTGCTGCTCGGTCTGTACGGCTACCTTGCTGAATCATTAAGGTCCTCTGCATGTATGCATATTTTTGGTTGGAGGGAGGCCATTTCTATTGCAAGCAGAGTGTAATAAAGAAAGGTTGTGTGCTTTTCTGCTTGAACTATAAGAGAATGATATAATCAATGATCTGTTACTGAAGTGAAGTTATGATGCCACATTATTCTGAAAGAAAAGATTACAATGTGCAGAACTCATGAACCTTGCTTCATGAGAAGCATTAGAGTTTTATTGAAATATTTAGGATTTCAATGGAGTGCATCGAACCAAATGCTATCTGTTCTTTGATTTGTTTTTAAAAGTGCTCTTTGTTTTTATAATATAGATTTTCCCCTGTGTACAGATCATTCCTATCCAGGAATCAATTGAGTTTTAACTCTCTTGGAATTCATAGAATCATAAAACTGTCCAGTTGGAAGTGATACCCAGGAGACATTTAGTTCAATCACCTGCAATGCCAGAATCTCAACTTTCATTTCTATGCCACTTTATATTTTGACAAAAAAATCCCTCAGTTTTCTTAGTATTTTGAGAGCCACAGGTTCCTCACTCCTTGCTTAGACAACTGGCCAACCCACTACACCTGACTCATTTCAAGCTGATGAAAAGGAAAGGCCATTTCTGTGTTTTCAATGGGGAGATGAAGAATTGTTAATTGTTTCGTGGAAATGGGAAATGGTGCTATATTTCACCCCTCCTTTTCCTTCCGTATTAGTTTAAAAAAATTCTCAAGAGTGACTGCAGGAGTGGCGGCTCATTGTCTCTAACCCCTTCAACTATCTAACATTGGAGTGGTCAGAGGAGAGTACCTGCTGCCCATAGCTTTCTTTTTAGACTGTCCCTTAGAAAGATGCTAGCACTAAACTGATAGCACCATTCAATGGGTGCTTAGGATGAAAAATACATGAATTAGTCCTTTTTTCAACATCTAAAGATGTTGGGGAAAGTCACCAGGAAAGCATGAGTGAGTTCAAAACTAAACAAATAAAAACTACTTCTTCCCTAAAGCAGAACGATAGAACATAAGAAAAGGCTGCTTAAATGGGTCTTCTATTCCAGCATGCTGTTCTCAGAATGGTTGCCCAGATGCCGATTGGAAATCTTCAAGCAGGGCATAACTGCCCACCCAACATCTGATACTCAAAGGAATAATGAACGTATCTACTTTACCCCACCATGATCTCTAGCATGGTGTCCCCAAACCATACATCCCCCACCAAGTCTCTTGAAAATCTACCATTAAAAAGTGGTGAGAGCTCTCCAGATCTTACCAACTCATTCACCTGTTTCCCTACAAGTCCCAGTCCTCACTAGAGATGAGGCATATCAGCAAAAAGTGCACTATGTTTCTCCTTATAATGCACACCATAGGTTTTATTTCCCTCAGCACCTGTTATGCCTGGGGCCAAAATCACCAGGTGAATATTTCCCTACAGTTCTGGGATTCTGTTGGTTATTGGGCAAGAGGCTTTCTCACAACTTTCTAGCAAAAATGAATAGCCAACAAATCTTTGGTTCATCTTAATATATTTTTATTCTCATTCAAATTTACAGCATTCAAAGCAGATACTATTTTCTGGTCTTTCAGGAGGTGAAGGGGGCAGATGGCATACATGAAAATGGCGTCACTGAACCTAGAGTTGATGATTCCTCAAACAGAGGTGTGATGTCTTCCCATCATCTGGTGCCTCTGAGAAGTCTGGAAATCAGAAATTAATATGGACAGATACAAGGAAAGAAGTGAGCCATCCAGCTCATATCCGACAGTTTCCCATCCCTATGTGCTCTGGTCGTCCCCCCCCCCCCCCGTTTGCTTGTCTCGCATTGGCAACTGGTATTACTCTTTCCATCCTGAAAAGGCTGCCTGCAGTTGTTCCCTCCACCCCTTCATCCTACTACCTTTCCCCTTCTCTCTGCTGACTTGCTTAACTCCTTCCCTTTAATTCCCTCCTTCCTCACAGAGTGTGGTGGCAAAACAGGCCTGAAATGTACAAGGGCCAGCTCAGATGCAGCAGATCATTTAGGAATACTGATGCTATGGGATTTCTCCTATAGAGAAAGAGAGCCAGTGTGGTGTAGTGGTTAAGAGAAGTAGACTCGTAATCTGGGGAACTGGGTTCATGTCTCCCCACCTCCACATGCAGCTGCTGGGTGACTTTGGGCTAGTCACACTTCTTTGAAGTCTCTCAGCCTCACTCACCTCACAGAATGTTTGTTGTGGGGGAGGAAGGGAAAGGAGAATGTTAGCCGCTTTGAGACTCCTGAAGGGGAGTGATAAAGTGGGATATCAAATCCAAACTCCTCCTCCTCTTATGCATTATTACCACCAGCTGATATAGTTTTTTTAAAAAGTTCAGACAAAGATATGGATGCTCAATGCTTACCAGCCATGATGGTTATATTTAGCCTCTTGTCAGAGATGGTTTGGAAACTTCAGCTAGTGCAGAGTTCAGCAGCCAGGCTGCTCACCAGGGGAAGACAGTTCAAACATATTACACCGATCCTGGTCTGACTGCACTGGCTGCCAATTATATTCTGTGCCAAATTCAAAGGGCTGGTCTCGACCTATAAAGCTTTTAATGGCTCAGGACCACCATACCTCAAGGACCGTATCTTTCAATAGGAGCCTACCCAGACCCTGAGATCATCTTCTGAGTCCCTTATTTGTGTGTCTCCCCCATGAGAAGTCCAGATGGTGGCAACATGAGAACAAGCCTTTTCTGCAGTGCCTCGTCACCCCAGAATGCTCACCCCATGGAGCGTCTCCTGGCTACTGGTAGAGGAAGAGGAGTGCGGGGGAAGCGCACCACCCCCGGCAGCGCAATCCCGGTGGGATGCCATCGTGGCTGCCCCCCTGCCCATGCTGGGTGCCGGGCCCATGCAGGCGGCATGCCACGCTCCCAGAATGCGCATCATGCTCCTGTGGGTAGCGAGCCACACTCCCAGGATGCACTCCAGCCCCGCCCCCACCCTCCACCCTCCCCCCCCGGTGCCGGAGCATGAAGCTCCGCCACTGCACCTGGCACCTTCATTATACACCTTTCGGCCCCAGGCAAAAATGCTCCTCTTTAACCAGGCCTTTGGCTGACTGACATCCAATTCCCTTTTAGAATGTGTCAGGGAGTAGCGGATTATTGGTTTGTTTTTGTTTGTTTTTGATTATGCATTTTGTGTTTGTAGATTGTGATTTTATGTTGTAACCGCCTGATTATTATTGTTATTATATATTATTATATATTATATATTATTATACTATTATATACTATATTATATATATATAATATTATATATTATATATTAATACTATATTATATATTATCATCATCATCATCATTATTATTATACTAATAATAATAATGTGCTAATAATAATGTACTACTATCTTTTTTCTTTTTCCTTTTTCCTTTCTCCTCCTGTGATGAGGCTGCATTTTAATATTTTAATGTTTCAATATTTTAATGTTGTATTTTAATCTTGTTTTTAAGTTGTATTCATTCAACTTGTTTTTATTATTGCTTGTTAGCCGCCCTGAGCCCGGCCTTGGCTGGGGCGGGCGGGGTAAAAACAAACAAATATTATTACTAATAATAGTACTACTAATAATAGTAGTACTACTACTACTACTACTACTACTATTAAAAATACTACTACTACTACTACTACTACTACTAATAATAATAATAATAATAATATGCCTCTGAATGCCAGTTGTTGGGAATTGCAAGTCCGGAGAGTTCTGCTGCACTTCGACCTTGTTTGCAGTCTTCCCACAGAAATATGGCTGCCCATGGTGAGAACAGGATTCTGGACCCGTTGGGCTTTTCTTCTGACACAGCAGAGCTTTTCTTGTGTTCTCGTGAACAAGGTTTAAATGAGCCTGCTAACGGTATGGATGTGTTGCCATTTGCAGGGCTCTTTCCCCGATTTTTGTAGTGCTGTAAGAGACTGCATGGGACACGGGTGGCGCTGTGGGTTAAACCACAGAGCCTAGGACTTGCTGATCAGAAGGTTGGTGGTTTGAATCCCCGAGACGGGGTGAGCTCCCGTTGCTCGGTCCCTGCTCCTGCCAACCTAGCAGTTTGAAAGCACGTCAAAGTACAAGTAGATAAATTAGGTAACCAGCGTTTCCATGCGCTGCTCTGGTTTGCCAGAAGCGGCTTAGTCATGCTGGCCACATGACCCAGAAGCTATACGCTGGCTCCCTCGGCCAATAAAGCGAGATGAGTGCCACAAACCCAGGGTCGGTCATGACTGGACCTAATGGTCAGGGGTCCCTTTACCTTTACCTTTAAGAGACTGCACAGTCTCTTTGACTAGAAAAATTATCATGCACTATGGACAGCATTGCTTTGTCTTGCCCATTTTAAACTCATTAATTATTTTTCAATAATGTATTTGTGTGTGTGTGTGTGTGTGTGAGAGAGAGAGAGAGAGAGAGAGAGAGAGCAAGCATGTGTGTGCTGAAGTCATCATCCATGCAGCAAATCCAATCTCTGCTGCATTTTCCAAGTTGCCAATGTCTTCTAGGGCAGTTCCTCCATTCACACATGCCTTTGAAGGAAATACACATCGCACGCTCTGTAAAGTAAGTTATTTCTGCAACAAACAAAAAGGAGCAGAGCTGAAATGATAATAATTCAATTTCATTATGTTACAACTGGCAATATTGCATATATACTGTATTAAGGATGTGCATTGGTCTTGAAAGTTTGTTTGCATCTGAATTCGCCGCTTTGCAAACCCAGTTAATATGTCCTAGGTTATCAATGATCTGTCTGATTTGACTCATGCTTCACATCCAAAGCATCCTTTCTCAAGGCATAGAATCATACAGTTGGGGTGGAACTAAGTAGTCATCTAGTCCAACCCCTTCAATTTAAGCCTGCCAGCTAACAGAATAATAACTGCAGTGTTTTTCCTACTAGGAGCTTTCGGATATGCCCTATCACTCAGCCTTCACTACTGCATTAAAATAAATAAATGGCTATGGCATTCCCACCACCACCACCCTTTCCTTTATTGATTGATTGATTGATTGATTGATGTTGCAATACATATATAAAATCTTCACATAACGATACATATACATTATATTCGTAAATTCACATTTTCACATTTCATTGTATTCTTTCTATTCTTTGATAGAATCAGATGAAATTTGCAGATACAGCATATTCTCCAGAGTGTAGGAGGTCTGCCAAACTACAGGCACATGCCTTTAGCGCAGACACCTTCTATTATTAATTATTATTACTATTATTAAAATAAAACATTTATATTTTTTAAAAGAAGGATACCTGCAGAGGTTCTGCAAGAGCAGCCTATTCAGCTTTCTACCAGACTGCTCTTTCCCCACAACCAGACACCCTCCGACACCATCTGGAGGGTCGGACCCAAGCCAATGGACTCAAATTATTATTATTATTATTATTATTATTATTATTATTATTATTATTATTAATATTATATTATATTATATTATATTATATTATATTATATTATATTATATTATTATTATTATTATATTATATTATATTATATTATATTATTATTATTATTATTATTATTATCAAGTTACAGGAAAGGAACTTACGACTACACACCAGGAATGACTTTCTGACAGTAAGAGCTGTTCAGCAGTGGAACGAACTCCCTCGAGAGGCTGTGGTTTCTTCTTCAGTGTAGGTTTTGAAGCAATGGTTGGGTGGACATCTGTCATGGATGCTTTAGTTGAGATTTCTGCATTGCAGGGGGTTTGGACTAGATGACCCTCTGGATCCCTTCTAAATCTACAGTTCTACAATTCTCCTTTCCCAGTGCCACAGCCCACGAAGCTACTCAGGTTGTCTGTGTCCAATATCCCGTTATCAGAGGTGGCTTCCCTCTAAGTACCAGTAGCTGGTTCAACTTGCAGACTTCCCCAGGGCATCCGGTTAGCCTGAGAACAGGATGATGAAGTAGATAGACCTTTGGCAAGGCTCATCTTCTTTTATTGTAATATTGTGTAGCCCCACACTCTTTATAAATCACCATTCCCCAAAAGAGCTCAGGGCTTTCTAAAGTAATAGCATAGCTGTATCAGAAAACATAAGCTTTTGAATTATGGTGCTGGAGAAGACTCTTGAGAGTCCCATGGACTGCAAGAAGATCAAACGCATCCATTCTTAAGGAAATCAGCCCTGAGTGCTCACTGGAAGGACAGATCATGAAGCTGAGGCTCCAGTACTTTGGCCACCTCATGAGAAGAAGAAGAAGAAGAGGAGGAGGAGGAGGAGTTTGGATTTGATATCCCGCCTTTCACTCCCCTTCAGGAGTCTCAAAGCGGCTAACAATCTCCTTTCCCTTCCTCCCCCACAACAAACACTCTGTGAGGTGAGTGGGGCTGAGAGACTTCAAAGAAGTGTGACTGGCCCAAGGTCACCCAGCAGCTGCATGTGGAGGAGCGGAGACGCGAACCCGGTTCCCCAGATTATGAGACTACCGCTCTTAACCACTACACCATACTGGCTCACTGATGCTGGGAAAGATGGAGGGCACAAGGAGAAGGGGGCGACAGAGGACGAGATGATTGGATAGTGTTTTCGAGGTTACCAGCATGGGTTTGACCAAACTGCGGGAGGTAGTGGAGGACAGAGGTGCCTGGCGTGCTCTGGTCCATGGGGTCACGAAGAGTCGGACACGACTAAACGACTAAACAACAACAAATCAGAAAACATTATCAAGGCAAGGATAAATAGAAGAACATAACAGGTTTTCATCGTCATGATACAGCAGAGGTAGGATGTTCAGTTGGGAACCGTATCCCTAAAACAAGAGCAACAACAGATAAGGGAGATGTTGTTTTAATATCAGGGTCCATAATGGTAGAGGTTCACATGAGCCCCTCCACACTTAAGGGGTGAGGTGGAGAGAGCCACAAAGGCAAGTCCTAACCTTTGACATCACTGTATGTTGTCACCATGCTAACGCAATGTCAAAGGGAGCTCTGTTTGCAAGCCAAGGGATGCCATTTGCAGGAACAGCATATCCTCCCAAGTGGATGAGGTCTGCCAAACTACAAGCATGCCCATTAAGGGGCTTTCAGTGTAGACAGCTTCATTCATAAATAATAATAATAATATTTTTTTATTTGTATCCCACCCTCCCCGGCCAAAGCCGAGCTCATAGCAGCTAACAACAGGTAAAATAGCACAGTGTACATAAAATTGCACCGTCAATTAATTAAAATATATTCTAGAATCAATTTGGAATCAAATTAATGGCAACCAAGGGGTTAGAGTACTATGAAGATTACAGAAGGAAAGGGGGTAAGACTGTGCCTTGGCCAAAGGCCTGGCGGAACAGCTCCATCTTGCAGGCCCTGCTGAAAGATGTCAAGTCCTGTAGGGTCCTAGTCTCTTGTGACAGAGAGTTCCACCAGATCGGGGCCACGGCCGAAAAAGGCCTGGCTCTGGTCGAGGCCAGTCTAACCTCCCTGTGGCCCAGGATCTCCAAGAGGTTTTTATTTGAAGACCGTAAGGTCCTCTGTGGGACATACCAGGAGAGGCAGTCCTGTAGATACAAAGGTCCTAGGTCGTACAGGGCTTTAAAGGTTAAAACCAGCGCCTTAAACTTGATCCTGTACTCCACTAGGAACCAGTGCAGCTGGTATAGCACTGGGTGAATGTGATCCCGCGGCAAGGACCCTGTAAGGAGTCTCGTTGTGGCATTTTGCACCCACTGGAGTTTCTGGGTCAGTCTCAAGGGCAGCCCCATGTAGAATGAGTTACAATAAGCAATTCTGGAGGTGACCGGCACATGGATCACAGTGGCAAGATCAGGGTGAGAGAGGTAAGGGACCATCTGCTTAGCACGGCGGAGATGGAAAAATGCTGCCTTTGTTGTAGCTGCAACCTGCACCTCCATAGAAAGGGAGGTGTCAAAGATTATACTGAAACTCTTAACAGACAGCGCTGGCACTAATTGCACCCCTTCAAGAGATGGGAGTTGGCCCTCTCATTATAATTGCTTTTAGCAAAATAAAGCATCTCTCTCTCTTTTTAAGAAGGATGCCTGAAGAGTTCCTACCACAGGCCTGTCATCAAAGGAGGAATTGTGCTGGTTCATTTGTGGAAAAACATGCACAGTTCATGGCCCTTGGTTTATGGGAACAATTAGGTCAGCGTGAAATATTAAGGGTTTAAATGGAGCGCAACAGCACAAAGAACATCTGTTCTTTTAAATGATTTCCAAATTGATTTGTTACTTTTACCTCTGATTCTTCCTCAAATATGGTATACGTAGGCATTCTGGAAATTACCCGTTGATTCAAAATCCTAAGTTCTCCCTCAGATTTCTAGGACTCCCTGAAAAGATTAGATAACTGTTATATAATATTATATCTGCATAGTATGTAGTAGCTGATGGTTTTTATATGTTTGTGGCACAGTGGCCATTGCAGAACATGGGAATGGTACAAGTACCTGCAATCACAAATTGGTAGCCGATTTAAACTCTTGCTAGGAGAAACATCTGGGAAGCAAGGGTAAGACATAGCACTATATAACACTAATAAGTATCAATACAAACCGAGATTGACAACAATATCAAAATACAGGTGAAACTCGGAAAAGTTCATTTATTTCAGTAATTCAACTTAAAAGGTGAAACTAATATATGAGATAGACTCATGACATGCAAAGTGAGATATATCAAACCTTTATTTGTTATAATTGTGATGATCATGGTGTACAGCTGATGAAAACCCCAAATTATCAATCTCAGAAAATTAGAATATTAAATGAAATCAGCAAAACAAGGACTGCAAATAAAGCAACATTGGACCTCTGAGAAGTAGAAGCAAGCATATGTACTCAGTACGTGCTTTGGGCCCCGTTTGCATCAATTACTGCCTCGATGCAGCATGGCATGGATGCTATCAGCCTGTGGCACTGCTGAGATGTTATGGAAGACCAGGATGCCTTGCACAATTAAGTCTCCATCTATTGCAGACTCCTGCTTACTTGATTGCTCACAGGAGTGCTATGGGTTGATTGCTTTTCTGGCCTAGATCATGGGGAGAACCCCCCCCCCCCCAGCCAGGTGAAGCTGATTACAACCGTGCCAAATGAAAGTAGCTGAGCAATTAGGCCTCACCTCCAAATTGCTGGCTACATGAACCAGAAAAACTGTCTGTGGATAAACGCCGGCTCCCTCGGCCAGTAAAGCAAGATGAGTGCCACAACCCCAGACTCGTTCGTGACTGGACTAAACTGCCAGGGGTCCTTTACCTTTTTAAGTTTGAAACGGGAAAAGCAAAGCATGTTTCCACATGGCATGCGCAGGAAATTACTGTATTTTTCGCCCCATAGGACGCACCTAGATTTTTTTGGGGGGGGGGAATAAAGAAAAAAAATATTTTCCCCCCCCAGGCGCGGGGCTGGCGCGGGGGAAGCCCGAGCTTCCCCCGACCCCAGCCCCCAGAACAGGCAAGGACAAATAGAAGAACATAACAGGTTTTCATCGTCATGATACAGCAGAGGTAGGATGTTCAGTTGGGAACCGTATCCCTAAAACAAGAGCAACAACAGATAAGGGAGATGTTGTTTTAATATCAGGGTCCATAATGGTAGAGGTTCACATGAGCCTGTCCGACAGAGGATGAGATGGTTGGACAGTGTTCTCTAAGCTACCAACATGAGTTTGACCAAACTGCGGGAGGCAGTGGAAGACAGGAGTGCCTGGTGTGCTCTGGTCCATGGGGTCATGAAGAGTCGGACACGACTAAATGACTAAACAACAACAACAAGTTGCCAGCAATCTGGCTCCTGGATTCTTCACCAGCTAGAGTTTCTGACAGGTGTACAACATCAAAGCATAAAGCAAGATTAAAATCAATACAGATAATAATTAAAATGACCCCAAATAAACAGGCCTGTCAGCATTAGGTGATAACTGGAAGTCAAAAAGAAAGTGGGTGATGACATCTAGTTAGCCTTCATGGCATTTAATGTTCCCGCCCACCTTAATACCTGGAAACCTACAGAATACTTATTTTAACACTCAAACAGGGTAATGGAAACTTGAAGTAGCTTGAAGTATTTCCAAGGCATCAGTGAAGCATTACAGCCATCTCAAAATTGTTCCCTTTGCCTGGAGACATGGTGGCAACTTCCATGCTCCACAGGGGTAGGCAGCATGAGAGTTAAAGAAAATGGAATGCGAAGGTAAAGCACATAAGGAATTTAACCCAGCAATATTTCCTAAAGCCAGTATATATTTCTTTCATTAAACAACGTAAAGCTGATTCAAAATATTGTCACAGTAACACACTACCATATTCAGGAAAACATGTGAAACTCACTAGTAGACTGGTCATATAGAGATTTGTGCAGTGTATGCAACTCCAAAAAGCAAATGATTTCAAATGTTGTTGTTGTTCGTGACCCCATGGACCAGAGCACACCAGGCCGTCCTGTCTTTCACCCGCAGTTTGGTCAAACTCATGTTTGTATCTTCGAGAACACTGTTCAACCATCTCGTCCTCTGTCGTCCTCTTCTCCTTGTGCCCTCAATCTTTCCCAACATCAGGAAACATCGGATCTGGAGTACTGGAGCCTCAGCTTCATGTTCTGTCCTTCCAGTGAGCGCTCAGGGCTGATTTCCTTAAGAATGGATACGTTTGATCTTCATGGGACTCTCAAGAGTCTCCTCCAGCACCATAATTCAAAAGCATCAATTCTTCGATGATCAGCCTTCTTTATGGCCCAGCTCTCACTTCCATACATCACTACTGGGAAAACCATGGCTTTAATAGGAAGAGGCAAATTCATGGAGGAGAATGCTGTCAATGTCTACTAGCCATGAAGGCTATATTTTTTTCTACACGGTCAGAGACAGCAACAATTCTGAATGCTAGTTGCTAGAAACTGCAGAAGGGTAGAGTGCTCTTATGTTCTGGTCCTGGTTGCACAGGCATCATCACAATGTTTCCCACAAGAATCTGGCACATTCTTATTATGTTCTTAAAATAATTCAAGAACTCAATGGTAGAGAAATGTCAATTTGTCCAAGCACAGCTGTAGGAAATTTTGCCATGCTTGGAATCCCAGACAGCTACTACACATTTCAAAGGTCTTAAAGCATACCTTGGTCAATCAACCCAAATTCCATTAACTCATTGTCTTAGAAATAAGACTCACTGATTGGGGGTGGTTTTGTAGCATGTGCATGGGGATATCTATTTTTTAAATATAAGGTGAAGGTAAAGGTACCCCTGCCCGTACGGGCCAGTCTTGCCAGACGCTAGGGTTGTGCGCTCATCTCACTCTATAGGCCGGGAGCCAGCGCTGTCCGCAGACACTTCCGGGTCACGTGGCCAGCGTGACAAGCTGCATCTGGTGAGCCAGCGCAGCACACGGAACGCCGTTTACCTTCCCGCCGGAGCGGTCCCTATTTATCTACTTGCACCCAGGGGTGCTTTCGAACTGCTAGGTTGGCAGGAGCTGAGACCGAACGATGGGAGCGCACCCCGCCGTGGGGATTCGAACCACCGACCATGCGATCGGCAAGTCCTAGGCGCTGAGGTTTTACCCACAGCGCCACCCACGTCTATATATATATATATATATATATATATATATATATAATCATTTTTTCGATACAAACAACAACCACAAAAGACACATACAACAAAAACCATAATAACAATAATAACACAATTTGACAATTCAGATTTGAATACACTGACATACCTATGACTAGACCTTTTCTTTAACAATATTTTCCCACCTCTATCTCCTCCCTCTACTTTCCACCACTATCCATCTTATCGCTTAAATATTCCTTCCAGATTTCTTCATATTTATCCATTCTTAATTTGCAGCAACTAAAACCATCCCAACAAAACCATTTGCAGCAACTAAAACCATCCCAATGAAAAGGAAATGCAAGAAAGCAAAGTGGCTGTCCAACGAGGCCTTACAAATAGCGGGGGAGAGAAGGCAAGCAAAATGCGAGGGAGATAGTGAAAGATACAGGAAATTGAATGCAGATTTCCAAACAATAGCAAGGAGAGACAAGAAGGCCTTCTTAAACGAGCAATGCAAAGAAATAGAGGAAAACAATAGAATGGGAAAAACCAGAGATCTGTTCAAGAAAATTGGAGATATGAAAGGAACATTTCGTACAAAGATTACCATAATAAAAGACAAAAGTGGAAAGGACCTAACAGAAGCAGAAGACATCAAGAAGAGGTGGCAAGAATACACAGAGGAACTATACCAGAAAGAAATGGATGTCTCGTATACCCCAGGTAGTGTGGTTGCTGACCTTGAGCCAGACATCCTGGAGAGTGAAGTCAAATGGGCCTTAGAAAGCACTGCTAATAACAAGGTCAGTGGAAGTGATGATATTCCAGCTGAACTATTTAAAATTTTAAAAGATGATGCTGTTAAGGTGCTACACTCAATATGCCAGCAAATTTGGAAAACTCAGCAGTGGCCAGAGGATTGGAGAAGATCAGTCTACATCCCAATCCCAAAGAAGGACAGTGCAAAAGAATGCTCCAAATACCACACAATTGCACTCATTTCACACACTAGCAAGGTTATGCTTAAAATTCTACAAGGCAGGCTTAAGCAGTATGTGGACCGAGAACTCCCAGAAGTGCAAGCTGGATTTCGAAGGGGCAGAGGAACCAGAGACCAAATTGCAAACATGTGCTGGATTATGGAGAAAGCTAGAGAGTTCCAGAAAGACATCTACTTCTGCTTCATTGACTATGCAAAAGCCTTTGAATGTGTTGACCACAGCAAACTATGGCAAGTTCTTAAAGAAATGGGAGTGCCTGATCACCTCATCTGTCTCCTGAGAAATCTCTATGTGGGACCAGAAGCTACAGTTAGAACTGGATATGGAACAACTGATTGGTTCAAAATTGGGAAAGGAGTACGACAAGGCTGTATATTGTTCCCCTGCTTATTTAACTTACCGTATTTTCCCCTCTATTACACGCAGATTTTTTCTCCTAAAAAGTGAGGGGAAATGTCTGTGCGTGTTATTGAGCGAATGTGTGGTCCCTGGAGCTGACAAGCGCGAGTGAAGGCAAAAATCAGGCAAATATCAAATCGTCTGGAGAAGGGAGGAAAGTAGGAAGCTGCTGCTTTCCTGCATTCTGCCTCAGGGTCTTACTGCCCACCCGCTTCTGTTTCCTTACTGTGTTTGCTCAAACGGAACAAAGAGCAGAGAAAACCCCTCCCCTCCAGGCAAGCACGTCTGGGACTCGAAGGCAACATGCAGGTTTGGGGGGGGGGGGAGAGAGAGAGAGAGAGAGAGAGAGAGAGAGAGAGCTGGCTGGCTTGTGGGGGGGGGGGGACTTTTGCCTTCCTTTCCTCCCTCCGGTAAAACCCCTCTCCTGCATTCTTAGCCAGCTGCTTCTCTGCACACCCCTCTCCTTGTCGCTTCTATGTTTTTCCTTCCCTCCCTACTTAAAACGTGGTTCCAATCACGGATCCACATGGATCCTCAGGATCTTTGCATTGAGTCACCCCAAATTCACCATCAGATCACATAGCAATGATCTGATGCAAAAACAGGGCTGCAATGGTGCAAAAACATGGTTACAAAGCACGGATCCTCATGGATCCTCAGGATCTTTGCATTGGGTCAGCCCAAATTCACCATCAGATCACATAGCATGTCCATGGCTACAGCCTGCACCAAAAAAATCACGCACCCACTGTTGCCTGGGGCTGCAATGGTACAAAAACGTGGTTACAAAGCATGGATCCACATGGATCCTCAGGATCTTTGCATTGGGTCACCCCAAATTCACCATCAGATCACATAGCATGTCCATGGCTACAGCCTGCACCAAAAAAATCACGCACCCACTGTTGCCTGGGGCTGCAATGGTGCAAAAACGTGGTTACAAAGCATGGATCCACATGGATCCTCAGGATCTTTGCATTGGGCTACCCCAAACTCACCGTCAAATCACATGTCTGTGGCCGCAGCATGAAGCACAAAAATGATACATCCACTGTTTCATTCAGAATTTTTTTTTCTTGTTTTCCTCCTCTAAAAACTATGTGCGTGTTATGGTCAGGTGCGTGTTATCGAGCGAAAAATACGGTATATGCAGAATTCATCATGCGAAAGGCTGGGCTGGATGAATCCCAAGCCGGAATTAAGATTGCCGGAAGAAATATCAACAACCTCAGATATGCAGATGATACAACCTTGATGGCAGAAAGTGAAGAGGAATTAAAGAACCTTTTAATGAGGGTGAAAGAGGAGAGCACAAAATATGGTCTGAAGCTCAACATCAAAAAAATGAAGATCATGGCCACTGGGCCCATCACCTCCTGGCAAATAGAAGGGGAAGAAATGGAGGCAGTGAGAGATTTTACTTTCTTGGGCTCCATGATCACTGCAGATGGTGACAGCAGTCACGAAATTAAAAGACGCCTGCTCCTTGGGAGAAAGGCGATGGCAAACCTAGATCAAACCTAGACAGCATCTTAAAAAGCAGAGACATCACCTTGCCAACAAAGGTCCGTATAGTTAAAGCCATGGTTTTCCCAGTAGTGATGTATGGAAGTGAGAGCTGGACCATAAAGAAGGCTGATCGCCGAAGAATTGATGCTTTTGAATTATGGTGCTGGAGGAGACTCTTGAGAGTCCCATGGACCGCAAGAAGATCAAACGCATCCATTCTTAAGGAAATCAGCCCTGAGTGGTCACTGGAAGGACAGATCCTGAAGCTGAGACTCCAATACTTTGGCCACCTCATGAGAAGAGAAGACTCCCTGGAAAAGACCCTGATGTTGGGAAAGATGGAGGGCACAAGGAGAAGGGGACGACAGAGGACGAGATGGTTGGACAGTGTTCTCGAAGCCACAAACATGAGTCTGACCAAACTGCGGAACGCAGTGGAAGATAGGAGTGCCTGGCGTGCTCTGGTCCATGGGGTCACGAAGAGTCGGACACGACTAAACGACTAAACAACAACAATTTGCGTCGACATGCAATTCGTTCGTATGTAGCTAATCTGTCCATATTATCAAGCCATGTGCTCAATGGAATCTTTTTGCGGCTCTTCCAATTCATCAAAACAAGTTTTTTTTGCTCCTAATATAGCACAGTACATCCATTTTTTTTTACCCCTTGATATCTCCCACGTTTCCGGAATATAATTGAGAATTCAATTCAGTTCCCCTAAATAACAATTTCTTTTTATTACTCTCGCTATAAATATCCTCACCTCGCACCAAATGATCTTATCATCGGGCAGTTAATCATCATATGTACTAAGTTCGCATTTTTACTCCCACATCTCCAGCAGTTGTCTGCACTTGTTATTTTCTTTCTTTATTTTTATTTTATTTTTTGAAAATTTATTTAATCATTTTTTGATACAGAGAACAACCGTAAAAGACACATACAACAAAAACCTGGGGGAGGGGGGATATCTATGAAGATTCAATTCTTGGGGGCAGGGAGTGAATCAAATGTACACATTATTTTATTTTTTATTTTGGCCTGGGCACCGCATAGTCCTTTCTTCCATCTGGACCCAATCAAGTACAGGGGAGGTGGGAGTATCCTTCAAGTCACAAGAGACTCTGTGCATAAAAGAAGCTGCCTGTCAAACCAAATTCAGCCGGTGATACTTTCATCACTCTCTCTAATACACAACTCCAATTGCTCATTCAATTGCTTATTGGAAAAGGGCATCTGTGTTTTCCTGTGAGAAGGTAGGAGTGGGCTGGGGATAACTTGGGCTGCAGGGAGAGTCTTTCCAGCACAACCTTCAGTTGAGCCCAGTGTCAAATTTGCAGGGTTGAGTCCCAAGTTGGGAGAAATAGATTTCTACATGAAACCTTTGAAAGGTAGTGTGGGGGGGGGGAGTAAACAACAGGGAATGCTTACTGGTTATGCTCTTAATATCCTCCACATACCTCTGAAATAGTTTTCCATGGCAGTTTTGAAAGCTCTGCATCTGAGAGGGACAGAGTAGGAAAGTGAAGGATGCATACCATCACATTCCTATCCTAGATCTTATGGTATGTCATAGTTACTCCATCTCTTCAGGAAGCCATGAAAACAAGGAAGATCTGGGAGAGAACATTGTGCCCAGAGCACTTTATTGGCACACGATCTGTTAGGATTCTTGCTCCGTGCTTGTAGTCATGGGATTGTTGTCTATCACATGATGGTGTATGTTTTCATTCCACATAGTGGGAAGTGACGGAGACAGGATGTTTTGATTTTACTGTGTTCTGTGATGTGGGACTATTGTCCTTTGTCCTTTCTCTTTGCTGTCTGATGAGAAAGAGGAAGGAGCTGAGGTACAATGCTCCGAGTGTATTATATATAAATAAAGTAGATTAGCCAAAATGCTGTGCTGCTGAATTTGTTATGTGAACTGCTAACACTCTGCAGGATCCTAGAGTGTGCTAATGCCACTTGGCACCAGTTGCTGTGATGTTAGGGCTAGAGAAAGCTTTTGAAGCTCCTGAATGACTTACCAGGAGGGAGAGAACATGCCAGTTGGGCATGTGTTTCTGCCAGGGTCCTATACGCGAGTAGGACAATCCTAACACGATCACCCCCCCCCCCCAAAAAAAACACCTCTGATAATGCTACACATATAGTTGTTGAGGAAAAGGCAGCAGTAGAAGCAACAGACTATACAATTCTATGAATCTATGAATCTACATAAGATCTAAAGAACAAACATACAGGCAAGATTTTTTTTGTTAAAAAATGGCTAGACAGAGAATCTGGGTTGACCATGGTAAGAGCTATGAGTTGTTTATTAATAGAGCATATGGCTTTAGATTGCTCTGTTTCATGGTTATATTGCATCTTTAAGTTTACTAGTCTTATATCTTCTTGTATTGTTCTTAATCATCTTTGTATCTTACAGTAATACTGCTATGTAAGATGGGTGTATAAAAAACTTTAATCATCATCATCATCATCTGTTCCTGGAAACAAATTGGTAGGCCCAGAATGTTCTCAGGTGCAGCCTGTTCTTAAATTCTAATTTAGCATCTGGCTTACTTTTGCGGGAGAACTTGGATTTCTACTAAGAAATAAATACAGTAGATCCAACAAGCTTAAACTATGCTTGCCAGCATTAATTTTTTTTAAAAAAAATGTCTGCTGTTACTCTTCTTTTAGGTATAGAGTTCCAAGCTGAACATCCTGCTTCTGCCTTATCATGATGATGAAAACCTGTCAGCTACTTTTTCTGCTTTCCTTGATAATCTTTCCTGTTCCAGGTGTGTTATTACGTAAGGGAGCCCTAAGGTATGTTGGGGAGCAGTGATTTATAAAGGATGCTATGCTATACAATATTACAATAAAATCAGCTGAGACCCAGCCAAGGTCCACCTACTCCATCATCCTGTTCTCTGCATGGTCTATCAGATTCCTCTGTGAAGCCTACAAGCTCAGAAAGAAATTCGTAGCCTGTATGGTCAAAGCAAGATTGAAGAGTGATATGCTCAGAACTTCTGATCCTGGTCAGCAATTTGCACTAGCTGCAGTTTCTATACTATTTCCAAAGGTAGCCCCATGTAGAATTCATTGCAGTAATCTAAGATACCAGATGTGGGTCTATCCTTGTTCAGAGAGGAGTGCGGCTAGGTCACTGGCCCAAGCTGATGGAAGACACTGGGCACTGCTAAGGCCACAAGTGACAGCTGTGGAACCAGAAGCACTCCAAGCTATGCAGCTGCTTCTTCAGAGGAGAGTGACCTCATCCAGAGCAGGTCCATACCCTAACATCCAGTCTTGGGATTCAGATGGTGTAGAGAAGAATTTGAGCTCTGGAACATCAGGGAATAACTGATAATACACTTCAAAGCTCCGGATTCACAAGCACTGTAGTTTTGTGTAGATAGTCAATGTTTGGGGAATGCACTTGATCCCTGCAGCCTCCCACACTGAATGCGCCATTGGACAGACCACAGAACTACTTGGAGCAATTTAGGTTGCTTCCCAAAGTGGCAGATGGAGATCTGAACCACATCATCAGGCCAGCACACTTACTTATGTACTTACTTACTTACTTACTTACTCACTTACTTACTTACTTACTTTATTGAGTTCTGCTCTGTTGCAGGACGAACTGACATCGTTGGTGAACCAACATGTCATTTATTCAGTGGTTTGTGCTTCAGGTTTAGATGTCCCTTACTCACTCATTCACTCTATTGCTTGTTGCAGGAAATACTGATGTTACTAATAAACAAGACTGTCAATTCCTCAGTGGTATATGCTTCCGGTTAATATGTCCTTCACCACGTTTCAATGTTGGAGTATGTGGTCCGAACATGGTTTGCTGTGTAATGTAAGAATAATGAACCCAACACACACAAACACACGGTTTAACATGGATGTTATGTGTTTGGGGCAGGATGTGAGTGGGAATGCCACCCCTGTGGTGGTTGGTAGTGGGACATTTTGGCCTCTGAGGCCAAACACAAAATGGCACCTTCTCAGTCTCAGTCGGGGTGAGTGAAGATCTACACTGGAAACACGGGTGGGAGGAAACCAGCAGTGCCTCCTATTCATCAAGAGGTTGCTGTAAAGGAGGCATTGGAGCAGCTGTGGAGATGACAGATTCGCCCCTGAAGTACTATGCCCCAGTTATTCTTCCCACCAAAGAAGCAGCAACAGATGATATGTTCCTTGTGGCCAGATCTGCTGACCCTTTGGATCCTGCCACCCAAGGCAGTCACCTCACACCTTGCCTCATGAGTGGCCTGGCCCTGTGTGGTGGTGAGCAAAGTCATACAGGGGCGAGGAGTTAGGCTAGTCCCATCAAAGCCCTTTCTTCCTCTCCTTCAACAAATATGTTTCAGAATCTGCAGACACAGCTCAGCCGACCCTCTAGCCTGGTAGTGCTGTTGCTACATGCTAGATAAGCCCAGAATAAAGCCTCAAATATCCATTATTTGATTGTGAATGACAGACCTGACATAGCATATGTAACTGAGAATTGACACCCCTCCCTATAGCCAATATTATGTTCTCCAAATATTTCAGTACTGCCTCTGAGTGATGGGAAGACACCCGATCTCTGCTTGAGGAATCAACAATTCCAGCTTTATCACGACCCTTGCCAAGAATGCACTTCTGGCTCTTCTGCAGCCGAAACACCAGGAACAAATCTCTGCTGTGAATGAGTTAAAGCTCTCATCTTAACAACAACAACAACAACGACAAGGACAACAAGGACAATAATACAAATCTTTTTTTAAAAATAATATTTATTAAAATTTCAAAAGAAATTACAAAAGTAATAAAGAAATAGAAAAAAGAAAACAAAAGATACAAAATACAGAGGAAATAAAAACAAAAATAAATCCATCTTTCCATGTCTTGCCTTTCATTTACTTGTTTCCCTGACCTCCTCACACCTCCCTTTTTTGTATTCCAGTTCGAATGGTTAATTCAGCAAATCCTTTCCCTCTTTGTTTTTATCTTAATTCTTTATCTTAACATATTATAACTTTATATTTTCATCTATTAACAATCCATTTTTACATACTCCTTTTTAACATTGTTGCTAAAACTGCTTCATTTCATTCCAACATCATTTTAGCATTCCTTAATTTTACATTGTTTCTGTAGATAATCTTTAAATTTCTTCCAATCTTCTTCCACCGACTCTTCTCCCTGGTCTCGGATTCTGCCAGTCATTTCCGCCAATTCCATATAGTCTATCACTTTCATCTGCCATTCTTCCAAGGTGGGTAGATCTTGTGTCTTCCAGTACTTTGCAATGAGTATTCTTGCTGCTGTTGTAGCGTACATAAAAAAAGTTCTATCCTTCTTTAACACCAATTGGCGGACCATGCCCAGGAGAAAGGCCTCTGGTTTCTTCAAAAAGGTATATTTAAATACCTTTTTCATTTCATTATATATCATCTCCCAGAAAGCCTTAATCCTTGGGCACGTCCACAAAAGGTGAAAGAATGTGCCTTCATTATCTTTACATTTCCAACATTTATTGTCGGGCAAATGGTAGATTTTTGCAAGCTTGACTGGTGTCATGTACCACCTGTATATCATTTTCGTAATATTCTCTCTTAAGGCATTACATGCCGTAAATTTCATACAGCCGAAAAACCAGGAACAAATCTCTGCTGTGAAAGAGTTAAAGCTCTCATCTTAACAACAACAGCAACAACAAGGACAACAAGGACAATAATACAAATCAGAAGGGACAAACAGTTCCTTTTATGTACCTTTCTTTCTGAACATAGTTATTAAATGATGGAGTCGTTATTAGATGATGGTGGTACATTCTATAATATATATTTTTTAAAAAAATGAAAACCGGCAAAGTGCAAATCGGTCAAATGTGGAAGGGGAGGGAAATCTGCATTTTGTACTTTCAAAATATATTTTTCATTGTCATTGTAAATTTTCTACAATCAGACCATAAAATACTGGGCTGGTTTAATATTACTATTATTACCACTACTTATTAATCACTTTTCTTTGACAAAAAGAAAGCCAAAGAAACTTAAGAAATAGTACAAATATTATTACCAGTAGAATTCCAAGTCAAAATAAAAACCTGAAAACTTATCAGTATTTGTGGTATATATATATATGTGTGTGTCATGTGTAACACATCACACACACTGAAAGAAGCTGCAGGTTTTGAAATCCTGTCCAATGCATGGGCAAAAGTTGTGGGAAAAGACAAACATTTTCCCAGACAAACAAATCACCCAGACAGCATTAGATGGTCCTTAGGTGATGCCTCAAAGTCAATAGGAAAGTGGGTGATGTTATCAATGATATCTAGTTAGCATTCATGCCTTTTGATTATACTACCCACCTGAACCCTCTGCAAACCTGCAGAACACTTCTTATTTTAACTCACTGATGGTGGGTGGGTGAAATGTTTGAAGTCTTTCCAAAGCATCCATGAAGCATTACAGCCACGTCAACCATTCCAGAATGGTCACATCTGCCTGGAGAACTGACAGCAAATTCCTTGCTTCACAATGGTAGTTGGCATTAGAGTTAAGGACAATGGAAATCAAGACTGAACCCACGCAGTGAATTTAATCCATCAATATTGCCTCAAGCCCCTATAGATATCATTTCTCTTTAAACAGCATGGAGTTAATTCAAAATTCGGTCCCAGTAACACAATATCGTATTCAGGAAAACTTGTGAAACCCATTAGTAGAGTGGTCATCTAGAGATTTGTGTCGTGTTAACAACTCCCAGAAAGAAATGCTATCAAAGAAGAAGAAACAAATTCATGGAGAAGACTATCAATGTCTGCTAGCCATGAGGGCTATATTCTGTCTCTATGGTTAGAGGCAATAACATTTCTGAATGCCAATTGCTGGAAGTTTAAGGAGGGTAGAGTGCTCTTGAACTCTGGTCCTGCTTGCACAAGCATCTTGACAAAGCCACAAGCATCTGGTTGGCGAGTGTGAGCACAGGATGCTGGATTAGAAGGGCAATTGACCTAGGTCAATAGCTCAATGGTAGAGAGATGCTGTGCATGAAGAGGCTCACAGGTCCAATCACAGCTGCAGAAAAAGATGCCACACCTGAAACACTGGAGAGCTGCTGCCAGTCATTCGTGATAATTCTGACCTACATAGACCACTGGCTTGACTTGCAAAGCTTCCTTTGTAAATGTGTCCTGTATTTCTATTCAAATATGGATTATATTTTCTCTCCCATATAAGGAAATAATAATACAGTGGTGCCTCGCAAGACAAAATTAATTCGTTCTGCAAGTTTTTTCTTCTTGCGAGTTTTTCATCTTGCGAAGCACGGTTTCCCATAGGAATGCATTGAAAATCAATTAATGCGTTCCTATGGAGACCGCCTTCAGACCAGGTCTGAACAGAACAGCCTTCTGAAGGCTGGCGGTGGGAAGAAAAGCCCTTCTCCCGCCACCAGCCTTCAGAAGAGTTCCCGCAGGGCTGCCTAGGCTGCGGATAGCAGCCTGCTGCCTGAAGCAGAGCGCCCCTCGTGCGGGGCAGACATCTGCAGCTTGGGGAGCCCTGCAGGAGTTCCCCGCAGGGCTCTCCAAGCTGCGGATAGCAGCCTGCTGCCCCGCACGAGGGGCGCTCTTAAGCAGAGCGCCCCTCACGCGGGGCAGACATTCGGACCTGTCCTGAAGGCTTGCGGTGGGAGGAGGGCTTTCCTCCCCACCGCCAACATTCAGAATGCTGTTCTGAATGTTGGCGGTGGGGAGGAAAAACCCTCCTCCCACCGCAAGCCCCGGGAACAGAGGAGAAGCGCTGCGCGCCTTCTCCTCTGTTCCCGGACCTCCCACCGCAAGCCTTCAGGACAGGTCCAGGAACAGAGGAGAAGGCGCGCTGCGCTTCCCCGCTGTCCCCGGAGATTTCCCTATGGGCTTTCATCTTGCGAAGCAAGCCCATAGGGAAATTCGTCTTGCGAAGCCGCTAAAAATCGGGTTTTTCGTTTAGCGAGGCATTCGTCTTGCGGGCCACCACTGTAATAAGTTCCAAATGCATTATACCTCACATTCTTTACCAATTTTGGTATTTGGAAGCTGCAGACACCTGTCTAGTGTCTTTTGGAAAGCTGTGAATTCTGGTAGGAAGCTAAGAACTGATGATGTCATATCAGTTCCATCTGTATCAGATTTTGCCCTTTTCAAATGTCTCAAAACAGAGGTTGGTCAGGGAACCCAATGTCAGAAGACTAGCTCTATGGGGGAGATTGAGGGTGGTTTTGTACAGGGTCCCTAGTTCAGGGGCTTGCAAGCTTGGGTGAGACTGAGGGGGAAAGTCGTTATGAAGGTCCACTTTATGGGGGCAGGGAGTCAATCAAATGTTTCGTTTCATTTTGGTCTGAGTACTGCATAGTCCTTCCTTGCATCTGGACGCATTATCAGCCTGACCCAATCAAATGCAAGGAGTCTGGGAGGATCCTTTGTGCCACTAGACACCTGGGCTTATAAAAAGCTTCCTGCCAAGCCGAATTCAGTAGGTAAAACGTTGATCACTCTCTCTAACCCACCACCTGCAAGAAGTTATATTCAGAGCTACAAATTTTCTCAAGCTGACTGCAATTTCTTATCCAACCACTCGGTGTGTTGCTGTGAGAAGGTAGGAATGGCCTGGGGATAACTTGAACGGCAGGGAGAGTCTTTCCAGCCTAACTTTCTACTTTCTACTTTCTTTGCCAGTGATGGAGAATACAGTACTGTATGAAAGTTTTCCTTGTGTTCTGTGGCAAACCCAACATTTAAAAGAGGTTGGAGTTGCTTGTTTTTCTGCTCTGACAACTAGCTGCGAAAATCAAATATCTTGCAGCTATTCGGTGATATTTAGAGAAAGTCATATTCAGGGAATGCTTACTGGCTAATGTCCTTAATGTTATGCACATACCTCTGAATTATTTTCCCATTGCACTTTTGAAAACATTTTGCATTTGAGACACACAGGGTAAGATAGAGAAGGATGCACGTCATCACATATGTATCACAGGTCTTATGGTGTATTGTAGTTACCGCATTTCTCCAGGGAGCCCTGAAAACAAGGGAGATCTCAGGGAGAACATTGTGCCCATGAGCCAATGAAGAGCCTTCTCAGCACTTCATTGACCCATGATTCCCCAGACACTCTGAAAACGCTACATGTACAGTTGTTGAGGAAGAGGAGGAGGGAAAGGCAACACCTCAATTCGAGAACCATTTAAAATAACGGACATTCTTCGTGACATTGTACTCCATTAGAATCCGTTAAAAGCTCATTGTGACTTTATGCTGGCATATTTCCTACACGAATGAAGGGCTTGCATTTGTGACTCTCCATACCTACTTCCATATGTGTTAAACTCCATATGCTGCTCCATCTACAATGGTACCTCAAGTTAAGTACTTAATTCATTCCGGAGGTCCGTACTTAACCTGAAACTGTTCTTAACCTGAAGCACCACTTTAGCTAATGGAGCTTCCTGCTGCCACCGCGCCGTGGAAGCACGATTTCTGTTTTCACCCTAAAGCAAAGTTCTTAACCTGAAGCACTATTTCTGGGTTAGCAGAGTCGGTAACCTGAAGCGTATGTAACCTGAGGTACCACTGTATGAGGAAAACCTCTAATATTTCCCTAGACATTTGCCAGAACACTCTTCTTGCATGACATCTATCTCCTACAGCTTCCATGGTTTAATATTTTGTAATCTGAAAAATGTTAAAAATCAGTTGTGGACCAAGGGTAGATTAGGAATTACAGGCAGATCCCTTTATCACTTACAGTAGCTTGGCATGGCTTCTGACTGATGACCTTTTAACAATATAAAAAATAAGTAAATCACTTTTCCTCGGACATGAAATGAGACTCAGGAAAGTGTAGAAGTATAATAGTTCCATCTCCCAATAATGGTATATAAAGATATGGGACTCTGCAGCAATGGTGAAACTAACGAATTATTTAGGAATTAGGATAGCTCAGCCTGTATAGCATGAGCTCTTAATATTCAGACTGAGATCTCAAGGTATAGGGTAGTATATAAATTCAATCAATAAGAATAAGAATAAGTTTAAGAATAATAAATATCAAGGTCATAGATCTGAGCCTCATGTTGGACAAAATGGATTCCTACATTGCATGGGGTTGGACTAGATGACACTTGTGGTCCCTTCCAACTATACAATTCCATGAATCCTTGAATTTATGTAAGATATAAGAAACAAACACAGAGAAAGATTTATTTATTTAATTTTTTATTATTTCTTTCTTTCTTTATTTCTGCTTGATTAAGAAAGTTGGTTGACCACTCTTAAAGTTATTAATTAGCTATTAGTCTAGCACAGGGCTTTGCAATTTGTTTTTTTCTTGCTTCCTTTGTGTCTTTAAGTTTACCAGTTTCATATATTATTGTATTGTTGCTTCATCATCTTTTTAGCTTGTGGTATTTTTGCTTTGTAAGAAAGATATATAAAAAGCTTACTTCATTACCTGTTATTGGAAACAAAGTTATAGGCACAGAATGCTCTCAGATGCAGCCTGTTCTTTCATACTGAAAGTGAAGTATGCCCACCACCATTATTGTTTTTTTAAAAGTATTGTCTGTTGTTTCTCTTATTTTCAGTTCCCAACTGAGCATCTTGCCTCTGCCTTATCATAATGATGAAAACCCGATATGTTCTTCTGTCTCTCTTCACCTTCACAATCTTTCTCAATCCAGGTATGTTATTTCTTAAGAATTTCCTGAGCTCTGTTGGGGAACAGTGATTTATAAAAAGGTTTAGGCTACACAATATTAGAATAAAATTAGATCAGAACTGCCAAAGGTCCACCTACTTCAGCATCCTGTTCTCTGCATATTCTATCAAATCCCTCTGTGAAGCCTGCAAATAGGTCTTGAGGGCATCAGCACTCCTCCAACCCATAATCCCCTGTATCGGGATCCAGAAACTAATAGAGCTCAGAAAGAAATCGAAACCCGGTATGGTCATACCAAGATTGAAGAGTGATATGCTCAGAACTTCTGATCCTGGTCAGCAATTTGCACTAGCTGCAGTTTTCATAATATTTCCAAAGGCAGCCCCATGTAGAATTCATTGCAGTAATCTAACATACCAGATGTGGGTCTGTCCCTGTTCAGAGAGGAGTGCGGCTAGGTCACCAGCCCAAGCTGATGGAAGACACAGGGCACTCCTAAGGCCACAAGTGACAGCTGTGGAACCAGAAGCACTCAAAGCTATGCAGCTGCTTCTTCAGAGGAGAATGACTTCATCCAGAGCAGGTCCATACCCTGACATCCAGTCTTGGGAATCAGGTGGTGTAGAGAAGAATTTGAGCTCTGGAACATCAGTGAATGGCTGATAATACACGTCAAAGCTCTGGATGCTGAAGAGCCGTTTTGTGAAAATATTCAGAGTTTGGGGAATGCACTTGATCCCTGCAGCCTCCCAGACTGAAGGCGCCATTGGACAGACCACAGAACTACTTGGAGCAATTCAGGTTGCTTCCCAAAGTGACAGATAGAGATCTGAACTAAATCTTCTAGGCAGGACACATCCTTCCTTCCTTACCTACCTACCTACCTACCTACCTACCTACCTACCTACCTGCCTACTTTATTGAGTTCTGCTCTGTTGTAGGAAGAACTGACATCCTTGGCGTACAAACATGTCGTTTATTCAGTGGTATGTGCATCAACTTTATGTGTCCTCCACCACGTTTCAAAATCGGAGAATGTCGTCGGTTTTACAATTGCTGTGTAATGTAAGAATAATGAACACAACACACCCAAACACACGGTTTCACATGGATGTCACGTTTTTTGGGACACAGTCGAGAGAGGTGGGATGCGAATGGCAGTGTCACCCCTGGGGTGGTTGGTAGTGGGAAATGTGCAGGCAGGGTTGGCCTGAGAAATTTTGGCCCCTGAGGCCAAAGACAAAATGGCACCTACCAGTCAGGCAAGAAGGGGCAAGTGAAGATCATCACTGGGAACATGGGTGGGAGGAAACCAGCAGTGCCTCCTATTCATCAAGAGGTTGCTGTAAAGGAGGCATTGGAGGGAGCAGCTGTGGAGATGACAGATTCACCCTTGAAGTACTATGCCCCAGTTATTCTTCCCACCACAGCAGCAGCGACAGACGGTATGTTCCTTGTGGCCAGATCTGCTGTCCCTTTGGATCCTGCCACCCAAGGCAGTCACCTCACACCTTGCCTCATGAGTGGCCTGGCCCTGTGTAGTGGTGAGCAAAATCATACAGGGGTGAGGAGTAGGGTTTGTCCCATCAAAGCCCTCTCTTCCTCTGCTTCAACAACTTCATTTTGGAACCTGGTGACACAGCTCAGCCAACCCTCTAGCTTGGTGGTGCTTTTGCTGAACGCTAGACCTGCCCAGAATAAAATCTCAGTCATCCATTATTTGATTGTGAGTGACAGGGCAGACTCCGCAAGTGTAGCAGAAACCTGGCCGCCCCCTTTCCCTATAGTCAATGTTGATTTCTGTTTTCCAAATATTTCAGTGCTGCCTCTGAGTGATGGGACGATACCTCATCTCTGCTTGTGGAATCAACAATTCCAGCTTTATCACCACCCTTTGCAAGAATGCATTTGGGGCTCTTCAGCCCTCCCACGGATGTCAAAGAGAAAAACAACTACCAGACTTTTAGAAAACATCTGAAGGCAGCCCTGTTTAAGGAAGCTTTTAATGTTTAATAGACTATTGCATTTTAATATTCTGTTGGAATATTCTCTTGGAAACCCAGCCAGATGGGCGGAGTATAAAAATAAATTATTATTATTAAACAAATCTTCACTTTGAAATTATTAAAGATTCTATGCTAACGACAACTACGCAATGTAGATGGGTCATAGGGTTCTTTTGAAAGTGGTGGGAGTAGCTTATTACGGGATAAAGGTCCCTTTATGATATGTTTTGAAATGCCAATGGGTCAAATGTTCTTTGTGTGTTCCTTTTCATCTAAATGTTGTGGGAGGAAATTATTGCATGACGTGCCGTAATATATTCTCTTGCTAAAGCTTAGAAGGCTTACTACTCAGATAGCAAGAGGTTGAATGCAATGCTGTGCCATGCTTGCAGAAATGAGGGCACATGATACCTGCTTGGCTTTCAAATATCCATCAGGGCAACCATGTGGGTGGATGTAGCATCCTCAGAGAAGCCACACAGGATAGCATCTCCCATTACCACATCAGCATATAAATATATAGATATGCAGATGATACAACATTGATGGCAGAAAGTGAGGAGGAATTATTATTTTTTTTAAAAGATTTTTATTGGAGTTTTACAGAAAAGAAAGATAAAAGTTCACAGAATAAAAAAACCCTAAATTACAGAAAAAAGAAAAAAACACCAAAAATACAAAAAGAAAGCACAACTAATTAAGAAAAATTAAATTTAAACATAAAAAAGTTAAAACCAATCCATTTTTCAAATAACCTCAATTTCATATGCTTATGTTCTTGACCTCCTCCCGCCTCCCCCCTTTTGTATTCCCATTCAAATATTTAGTTCAGCAAATTCTTACCCTTTTTCAAATGTTAAACTTTATACCATAACATTTACTATATCCATATTTTCAAGCATATCAATACCTATTTTTTTGCATAATCTTATTAACTTTTATCACTAATTACCACTTATTGCCAATCCAAGCACAGTTTTAGCATTCATTAATTTTATAATATTTCTGAAGATAGTCTTTGAATTTCTTCCAGTCTTCTTCCACCAACTCTTCTCCCAGGTCTCGGATTCTGCCAGTCATTTCCGCCAGTTCCATATACTCTATCAACTTCATCTGCCACTCTTCCAGGGTGGGTAGCTCTTGTGTCTTCCAATACTTTGCGATGAGAATTCTTGCCGCTGTTGTTGCGTACATAAAGAAATTTCTGTCTTTCTTTGGCACCAATTGGCCCACCATGCCCAAGAGAAAGGCCTCTGGCTTCTTAAGGAATGTATATTTAAATATTTTTTTCATTTCATTATATATCATCTCCCAGAAAGCCTTAATCTTTGGGCATGTCCACCAAAGGTGAAAGAATGTTCCTTCACTTTCTTTACACTTCCAACATTTATTGTCAGGCAAGTGGTAGATTTTTGCAAGCTTGACTGGTGTCATGTACCACCTGTATATCATTTTCATAATATTCTCTCTTAGGGCATTACATGCCGTAAATTTCATACCTGTGGTCCACAACCATTCCCAGTCAGCAAACATAATGTTATGACCAACATCTTGTGCCCATTTAATCATAGCAGATTTAACTGTTTCATCCTGCGTATTCCATTTTAGCAGCAAGTTATACATTCTTGAGAGTGTTTTAGTTTTGGATTCTAACAACTCAGTTTC
Source organism: Podarcis raffonei (assembly GCF_027172205.1). Classification (NCBI taxonomy): domain Eukaryota; kingdom Metazoa; phylum Chordata; class Lepidosauria; order Squamata; family Lacertidae; genus Podarcis; species Podarcis raffonei. The sequence continues at coordinate 117,571,880 of NC_070604.1, read as the reverse complement.
CAATTTAGATTTTTCCACCTGGAAGCCTATTTTTTTATCCAAGTTATAGACTTCTCTTATTTGAAAGTAGTGCAGCCAATCTCGCACCTTATCTTTTAATTTCTCAAAACTCTGCAGTTTCAGTTTATCTCCTTCTTGTTCCAATATTTCCCAATATTTCGGCCATTTGGCCTCCATATTGGACTTTTTCAATGCCTTTGCTTCCATTGGTGACAGCCACCTTGGGGTTTTATTCTCCAGTAAGTCTTTATATCTTAACCAGACATTTAACAATGCTTTCCTGACAATATGGTTTTTAAATGCCTTATGAGCTTTAACCTTGTCGTACCACAAATATGCATGCCACCCAAAAACATTATTAAAACCTTCTAAATCCAAAATGTCTGTGTTTTCAAGAAGCAGCCATTCTTTCAGCCAGCAAAATGCGGCCGATTCATAATAAAGTTTCAGGTCTGGCAGGGCAAAACCACCTCTTTCTTTAACATCAGTTAATATTTTAAATTTTATTCTGGGCTTCTTGCCCTGCCAGACAAATCTAGAAATATCTCTCTGCCACTTCTTGAAACAGTCCATCTTGTCCAAAATTTGCAAAGATTGAAACAGAAATAACATCCTTGGCAATACATTCATCTTTATAGCCGCAATTCTACCCAACAAGGAAAGCTTCAAGTTTGACCATATCTCTAGATCTTTCTTCACTTCTAACCAACATTTCTCATAGTTATCTTTAAATAAGTTTAGGTTCTTAGCTGTCATATTAACCCCCAAATATTTAACTTTCTTTACTATTGTTAGGCCTGTCTCCTTCTGAAACCTATCTTTCTCAATCGGTGTTAAATTTTTCTCAAGAACTTTGGTTTTAGACTTATTCAACTTAAAACCAGCCATCTTTCCAAATTCTTGAATCACTTCCAAAACTCTTTTCGAACTAGATTCTGGCTCCTGTAATGTTAGAACTAAATCGTCTGCAAATGCTTTCAGTTTATATTGCTTAGCTCCGACCTGAATGCCTTTTATCAAACGGTCCCTTCTAATCATATTCAATAATACCTCCAGGACAGTGATGAATAACAATGGGGAAATTGGGCAGCCTTGTCGTGTGCCTTTCTCTATCTTAAATCCCTCTGTCACCATATTATTCACAATTAATTTAGCCTTTTGTTCTGAATAAATTGCACTTATACCGTTTTCAAACCCTTGGCCCACCCCCATCCCCTGAAGATTTTTCTTCATAAAATTCCAAGAAATATTGTCAAAGGCTTTCTCTGCATCTATAAAAATTAAAACTGCTTTAGTGTTTATATTCACTTGCAGCTTCTCCAAAATGTTAATTATATTCCTCGTATTGTCCGACAAGTGTCTACCCGGGAGAAAGCCAGCTTGATCCTTATGGATCTCTTCCAATAGTACTTTCGTTAATCTATTTGCCAAAATGTCCGCAAATATTTTGTAATCCACATTAAGAAGGGATATGGGGCGGTAGTTCTTAAGTTGCGTCTTTTCAGACTCAGTTTTTGGTATAAGTGTAATATATGCTTCCTGCCACGACTCCGGCGCCTTTTCCCCCTCTAATATCTCATTGCACACCTCCGTTAGTGGTCGAATTAGCCAATCTTTCAAAACTCTGTAGTAATTGGAGGTTAAACCGTCTGGTCCTGGAGATTTGCCCAGCTGCATATTCCGAATGGCGCCCTCCACTTCCTGTTCTGTAATTTTGTCACTCAACATTATCCTCTTTTCTTGAGAAATTTTTTGTAGTCCATTTTTCCTCAGAAATTGGTCTAACTCAACCTCTTTCTGTGGCCCTTGTGTATAAAGTTGTTTGAAAAATCTCTGGAAGCAGTTTCTAATTTCCAATGGGTTCTGTATAATCTTTCCATTTACCTCCAAACTTGTAATAGTATTTAATTTCTGTCTTTTCTTCATCTGCCATGCAAGCAGTTTCCCACATTTGTTAGCCGATTCGAAAGACTTTTGTCTCATCTGTTTAATTTTCCATTCCACTTCCTGGTTTATCATTCTCATATATTGTACTTGATATAACTTAATTTCCCTCAGAATTTCTTGGGATTTTGGTTTCGCTCTTAATCTCTTCTCTCCTTCTTTTATTTTTTCCAAGATTTTATCTTTTTTCTCATTTTGGATTCTCTTCTTTATTGCATTCTGTTGAATCAGAAACCCTCTCATGACCGCTTTACCTGCGTCCCAGATTGTTCTTTTTTCCACCATAGTGTTTAAATTTATCTCAAAATAGTCTTTCAATGTTTTTTGGGCCTTCTTAATCACCTCCTGGTCTCTAAACAGGGCGTCATTCATCCTCCATCTGAAGGAGCCGATTAGCGTTAGTTTCATCTCCATCTTTACTGCATTATGGTCGGAGCAAGTTTTAGGGCAGATATCCACTTTTCGAATCTTAGGTGCCAGTCCTCTAGTTATCCATATTTGATCGATTCTTGTCCATGTCATGTTGGCTTCAGAGAAGAATGTTCCCTCTCTTCCAAGGGGGTTCTTAGTTCTCCAAATGTCAATCAGATCCATATTGTCAGTCAATTCAAAAAATGTTTTTGGTAGTCTTCCATCTTTAGTTACCACCTGTCTTTGCGACTTATCCATATTAGTAGATACCACTCCATTCATATCTCCCATCAAAATGATGTTATAGTCCATATAGTCCAACAATGTCTCATGCAATTTCTTAAAAAATTCAGATTTCCCCTCATTTGGTGCATATACTCCTAGAATCAGATATTTTTCACCTTGTAGTTGAGTCTCAATTGCGATAAACCTTCCTTGTTCATCTTTAAAAACAAATTTCGGTGATAGGCTCTCTTTAGCGTATATAACAACTCCTCTCTTTTTAACTTTATCAGATGAAATAAATTCTTGACCCAACCTTTTGTTGATAAGAACTTTCCTATGGAGCCTTACCACATGAGTTTCCTGCAGGCAAATTAAATCCAATTGTTCCTTTTTCAATATATGAAATACTTTCCTCCTCTTCTCCGGAGAATTCAAACCGTGAATGTTCCAACTTAGTAATTGCAGAGACATAGTGTATTTATTTTAGTTTCCTCCGGCCGCTCCCAAAAGCTCGTCAAGTTCTTGCGGTGGTATCTTCTTCTTTTTGTCAAATCCCAAAGGTGGTGGTGCTATGTCAGCTCCTGGTCTCAAGGCTTTTGGCAAATCTGTCGCTTCCTTTTGTAAATCTTCTTCAAAATCTCTCAGAAATTTTTCCTTATCTTCCACTGATCTAATCCTGTACTTTTTCCCCTTAAACGTAAAGGACAGTCCCTGGGGGAACTCCCATCTGAAAGCAATAGTGTTCCTTCTCAACAGGGCCACCAAGTCTCCGTAGTTGGTTCTCAAATCCAGAAGGTGTTTCGGAATATCTTTAAAAATCTCCACTCTGGACTCGTTAATCTCTAAGGTCTTCTGGAAGTGAGCACTCAATATTTTGTCTCGTTCCTCTTTCGATCGGAGGGTCACCAAACAGTCTCTCACCCTGTTTTTCTTCCCTCCTCTTCCAAGTCTGAAGGCGCTCACTATCTTAAAATCTTTGTCCAGCTCCAAATTCCAGAATTTCTGAAATTCCTGTGAGAGATAGTCATTCAGATTGTCTTTCTCAAGTTCTGGCACCGCCCTGATCCTCAGGTTCGTCTGCCTCTCTCTCAATTCAACCATAGACAATAAGGCCTGGTGGTCCCCAATCTGTTTACGTATTGGTTTAATTTCTTCCTCCACAGCCACGGCTTTTTCCTTTGCCTCCTCAGCTATTTTCCTGGTAGTCGCAGATTCCTCCAACAATTTTTCTATAGCTTTAGTATTTGAATTAATACTAGCTGTGTTCCCTTTAATTTCAGCTGACTGATCTGAGACCTGTTTACTTAGGCCTTCCAATTTTTCATAGATTTTATTCAACACAGATGTAAATTCCCCTTCTGAGGCCATTCCTTTTGGCTCAATTTGCCCTGGGTCTTCCTCCTGAGTCACAGGGAGGCCAGGCACAGATGCCCTACGTTGCTGGGAGACTGAAGTAGATTGTTGCACTTTGACCTTGGATCTTGTTGCTCTTTGGTCAGTCATTCCCCTTTATCTTCAGTCAAGGTCAATTCCCACAGTCAAGCCTTGCAGTGGAAAGTCCCCAAAGTTAGCAGTGGAAAATTCCTCCAGTCAGATACTAACTTCAATAGTCCTCTAGGGGGACACAGTAGCCACCATAAAGTTCTCAGTAACCAAACAACAAAGTCTTTTGTAACTTTCCGTGTCCCCTCTTTAGTTGAAACTAAGTATTCAGCCCAAATAGAACTCAAGATGCAACTTTCTGCAGAGTTAGATCTTAAATATTTACTGTATCCACAGTCAATGCGAGCTCAAATGTAGCAATCCTCATTAATCTGACAGTCCGTTCCCATGAGAGTTCGAAAAAATTCTATTTAAGTTCCCAGAAGATCCCCAGAAGAAATACAGTCACTTTCTTAACTTCCCCCCTCTCCACTAACGGGGGAGTTCTTTCTTTTGGTGCTTTAGAGTTGAAGTTTTACAGTCCACATTAAAGTAATAGCGCAAAAAGGTCTTTGCTTTAATCTTTTACAAAACGGAAAGACGGACTTCCTTTTTACACCTTTCCGCTTCAGAGCCCAAATTCACAGATTTTTTGTTCTCAAATCCGAGTTTCTTAAATCCCCCTACTCACGGGTGTTCTTTTTTTAAAGCCGAATTTCAAAGGAAGAAGGTCAGCGCTCTCCGGCAACAGCTACGCGGCTTCGCTCTGTAGACGCAGCAATCGACCCGTAGCACCGCGCCGCTCCCGCTGCACACCGGAGCCCCTTACGGAGCTCCCTCGCAAAAAACGGGGGGCGCAAAAGGTGCCTGCTGGGTCCCACGCTCGCAGGCTCTTTCTGCCTGCGATTTCAAGTCGGGTCCCCGCTTCGCCGTAGCGGAACAGACCCTCTTTCTACTGAGCTTCTCCTCCTACTCAGAAGGAGACCGCCATTGCCGTTGGCGCCGCCTCCGGAAGTCCGAAAGTGAGGAGGAATTAAAGAACCTTTTATTGAGGGTGAAAGAGGAGAGCACAAAATATGGTTTGACGCTCAACATCAAAAAAACGAAGATCATGGCCACTGGTCCCATCACCTCCTGGAAAATAGAAGGGAAAGAAATGGAGGCAGTGAGAGATTTTACTTTCTTGGGCTCCATGATCACTGCAGATGGTGACAGCAGGCACGAAATTAAAAGACGCCTGCTTCTTGGGAGAAAAGCAATGACAAACCTAGACAGCATCTTAAAAAGCAGAGACATCACCTTGCCAACAAAGGTCCGCATAGTTAAATCTATGGTTATCCCAGCAGTGATGTATGGAAGTGAGAGCTGGACCATAAAGAAGGCTGATCACCGAAGAATTGATGCTTTTGAATTATGGTGCTGGAGGAGACTCTTGAGAGTCCCATGGACTTTAAGAAGATCAAACGTATCCATTCTTAAGGAAATCAGCCCTGAGTGCTCTCTGGAAGGACAGATCCTGAAGCTGAGACTCCAATACTTTGGCCACCTCATGAGAAGAGAAGACTCCCTGGAAAAGAACCTGATGTTGGGGAAGATGGAGGGCACAAGGAGAAGGGGACGACAGAGGACGAGATGGTTGGATAGTGTTCTCGAAGCTACCAGCATGAGTTTGACCAAATTGCGGGAGGCAGTGGAAGACAGGAGTGCCTGGCGTGCTCTGGTCCATGGGGTCACAAAGAGTCGGACACGACTAAACGACTAAACTGTAGCACCCTGCTTGTGGTTAACGCTTAGCTGGAATGAAATATTCAACACAGCAATAGAGAAATTAAAATAATAATTTATTTGTCAGACAAATAAATGCTAGGCACAGTGGTATATGGTTACCAAAAGCTCTGCCCCCTCCAGCCCTGATGGCCAGCACTTATATTTCCTCAGCCCAGCCCCCTTGCTCCTCCTTTGGCTGCCTCTGTCCAATCAGCCTGGTTGAAATTCCTATTGGCTATTTGCTAGAACCAATCATAAAAGATACACCCATTTCCTATTACCTTTTATGGGAGACAAAGAGCTATATTTCCTTCTATCTATAAATGGCAAACAAGTAGCCATATATCTTACATTTGCCTCAACAAGGCACCTTAATTACCAGATCACCTTTTGCCCTCTTGCCCTATTGCCCTCCAAAACAGATGGTTAAAACTGAGACGGTTAAATCTGTAATGATTAAATGGGCACAAGACGTTGGACATAATATTATGTTTGCTGACTGGGAACAGTTGTGGACCACTGGGATTAAATTTACGGCATGCAATGCCTTAGAGAGAATATTATGAAAATGATGTATAGGTGGTACATGACCCCAGTCAAGCTTGCAAAAATCTATCATTTGCCCGATAATAAATGTTGGAAATGTAAAGAAAATGAAGGTACATTCTTTCACCTTTGGTGGACGTGCCCTAGGATTAAGGCTTTCTGGGAAATGATATATAATGAGTTGAAAAAGGTATTTAAATATACCTTCTTGAAGAAACCAGAGGCCTTTCTCCTGGGCATGGCCGGCCAATTAGTGTCAAAGAAGGATAGAACGTTTTTTATGTATGCCACAACAGCAGCAAGAATACTCATTGCAAAGTATTGGAAGATGCAAGATTTACCCACTCTGGAAGAATGGCAGATGAAACTGATTGACTGTATGGGATTGGCAGAAATGACTGGCAGAATCTGCAACCAGGGAGAAGAGTCGGCAGAAGAAGATTGGAAAAAATTTAAGGACTATTTACAGAAATATTGTAAAATTAAGGAATGTTGAATGATGCTGGATTGAAATTGAGTGGTTTCTAGCTGTAATGGTATAAAGGAATACGAAAAAATGGTTCTTTATAAGTAAAAATTTAAGGTTATAATAACTTAAGAAGTTGGATAGAAAATAAGGTGTTTTTATAAGCTGTAATGCTTTGAGTTAAGGATTTGCTGAACAAATAATTTGAATTGGAATACAAGAAGGGGAGGTATGAGGAGGTCAGAGAAATATGTTATTGAAAATTAAGTATTATGAACTATATGTCTTTTTAATTTTTTGTTTGTTTTTTGTTTGCATAAAAAATTGAAAATTTTAATAAATATCTTTAAAAAAAAAACAAAAAAAACAGATGGTTAAAACAGATGCTCATTCTGTCTTAAACAGAGATCAGAGATCTTGGGTTCACATTCTCCCACACCATCAATGAAATAAGAATCTAACATAAGAATCTAACATTTCTTACTTTCTAAATCCTTTGCATACTTACATTTAAGCCAAAATATTTCATACATAACATATATAGATTTTTAGAAGAAAAGGCACTTAGTAAAAGCTAAGTTCTCTAAGTTCTCTGAGTTCTCTGAAGCTTCAAAGCAGCTTCAGAGAGCAGCCTCTTTCCCTAGTCCAGCTGCTGTTTCTATTTGCCCTTTTAACCTTATGAAAATGTGGCTCAAGTTTCTAATGGGAGACACATGGTATTATATTTTGTTAAACAATGAATCCTACTATTTACCAACTCTTAATTAGTGCTTTTGCAGCTTGATTGTATTCTGTAGGGTCAGTAACCTAGTAACCTTTGCTCCCAGCCTGTAATTCCCTTTTTACAACTTTGAGAATTTTGGCTCCTGCTATAAATAAATCAGGGGGGGCTTTGTCCAGGAGGATAAACATCTGCCAAAGTCTTTTTAGCCAGCTGGTCTTCTGCCTGGCATAAAAACACACAAGCATCTGCAAATATATATTTATTTATTTTTAAGCTCATTTTAAAATACAGATCTTGATCAGATGCCTCATAATACAGATCTTGATCAGATGCCTCAAAACAACAACAACATACATACATATATTGAGGGCACAAGGAGAAGGGGACGACAGAGGACGAAATGGTTGGACAGTGTGGATAGGACTCCAATAACACAGGCCACTGGACCTCTAATTAAATAAGAACAGATAATATGGAATCAAGGACACATGAAAAGGGGTATTGTGTCAATTATAATTCAGGAGCTTTTAAGCATAACTACTGGCCATTTAGAGAGCCTTAAAGCTACAAAGGAAAAGGATCTCAATAGTAATATTGAAGATTCCATAGAGAACAGCATTTGGTCACCTAAACAGTTCAAACCTACATCTGCATATATATGTGAAGGCTCTCTGAAAATTATACCCAAATCGCCTTGTATGCCAGTTCAAATTTCACACACAAACTCTGTCTTCCCAACTTTGTTAGAGGTTTGCTCAGAAGAAGAAGAAGAAGAAGAAGAAGAAGAAGAAGAAGAAGAAGAAGATTATTTTATTTATACCCCACCCTCCCTGGCCAAGACCGGGCTCAGGGCAGCTAATACCAAATATAAAATACAGTAAAAACATTTTAAACAACAAACAAACAAACAAACAAACAGTTGATTAAAATATAGGTTAAAATATAGCTTAAAATACAGCCTCATTTTAGTGGTAGCCCATAAATCAATATCATAAGGGGAGAAAATGTCAAATATTCACCAGGGCCAACTATCCATGCTGGTCCTACATAGGCCAGCAAAAAGAGCCGAGGGAAAATTTATATACAAAATCCCATATAAGGGGTTCAATCAAATAATAATAATGATGATGATGATGATGATGATGATGATGGGGGGGTCAGACTGAGTCCAGCCCAAAGGCCAGGCGGAACAGTTCCATCTTGCAGGCCCTGCGGAAAGATGTCAAATCCCGCAGGTCCCTGATCTCCTGTGGTAGGGCATTCCACCAGGCCGGGGCCAGGACTGAAAAGGCCCTGGCCCTAGTTCAGAACAATCTAACCTCCTTGAGGCTTGGGACCTCCAAAGTGTTGTTATTTATTATAAATCATCTCCCAGAAAGCCTTAATCCTCGGGCACGTCCACCAAAGGTGAAAGAATGTACCTTCAATCTCCTTACATTTCCAACATTTATTATCGGGCAAATGGTATATTTTTGCAAGCTTGAAAAAGGTATTTAAGTATACTTTCGTGAAGAAACCAGAGGCCTTTCTCCTGGGCATAGTCGGCCAATTGGTGCCAAAGAAGGATAGAACTTTTTTTATGTACGCTACAGCAGCAGCAAGAATACTCATTGCAAAGTATTGGAAGACACAAGAATTACCCACCTTGGAAGAATGGCAGATGCAAGTAATCGACTATATGGAAATGGCTGAGATGACTGGCAGAATCCGAGACCAGGGAGAAGAGTTGGTGGAAGAAGATTGGAGGAAATTTAAAACTTATTTACAGAAGTATTGTAAAATGTATGAATGCTGATGACATTGAATTAAAATGAAGGGGTTCTAGTAATAAGAGATAAAAATTTGAAATTTGGGAGGTAAAATAAATAAGGATAAAATAGTAGGATACGAATTTGCTGAACTAATTGTTAAAAAGGGATATAAAAAAGGGAGGCGCGAGGAAGTCAGGAAAATAAGTTAATTGAAGATGAATAATTGGAAAAGAGTGATTTGTGTTTTTCTTATTCTACTTTTTGAGTGTTGGTTGTCTTTTTTTGTTTTCTTGTTAAATGTTTGTATTTTATGTATTGTGAAAGTTTGTATTGTTTTATATTTTCTTTGTGTTCTTATTGTTCTACTTTTCTATTGTTAAACTTAATAAAATATTATTTTTAAAAAAACAAAAAACAAAGTTGTCAGGGGCTCAGGAGCAGAAGCACAGGGGAGAGAGCAAATAGAGAGCGAAGGAGAGGAATCAGAGGGGAGCGTTGGGGAGTATGACAGTGACCCGAGAGATTCCATGAGCTTCTCCAGCGAATCAGAAGATTCCCAGAAGGGGGCGCCAATGGTAAGGGCAAGGGGGGTCCCAGGGGGGACGCACCAGAAGCAAGGGGCCAGCGGGGACTCCCGAGGCAGCAGCGGAGGATCAGGACCAGCTCCCCCACCAGAGCGCAGTGGGGGGGAAGAGTCTCATGTGTCAGGACCAGCCTCTCCTCCAGCAGGGAGAGAAGATGAGTCAGGGCTGACCACGCCCCCATCGGAAAGTGGGGAAACGGAGGGGAGGTCAGGTCCAGCTAGCCTCCCCGAAGGAGGGAGCAGTGACAGCAGTGAAACGGTCAGAAGGAAAGTGGGAGGCTGGGCGCGCGCGCCAAGTTCAAATGTGCAGGCGCACGGGACAGCAGAAAACCCGGATTGGGAGCCAGGTCCTAAAGCCCGAAGGAGGGAGGGGGAAGAGTCAGGGGACTCAGCGTCAGAAGAGTCTAGGAAGGGCGAGACCCCGACGGGCAAGCGGACCCAGAGGAGGAAGGAACAGAGGAAGAGGTGGAGCAAGGCTAGAGTCTTAAACTGGTGTCAGGGGGGAGGAGATTCAGACGGAGCTTTGGCGGTCTAAAGTTTGAGACGTAGTGTTGCACGCTGCGGCGGTGGAAGTGAACTGAACTTCAATAAAGACTTTTATACTAAACAACGAAGCAGCGTTGGTCTTATGTGAGCTGGGACCTCGGGCAGCGCTGACAAAAGTGTTGTTATTTATGGATCTTAAGGTCCTCCACAGGGCATACCAGGAGAAGCAGTCCCATAGGTACGAGGGTCCTAGGCCGCATAGGGCTTTAAAGTTCAAAACCAGCACCTTGAACCTGACCGTGTACTCCACCGGGAGCCAGTGCAGCTGGTAAAGCACTGGGTGAATGTGAAGGCACTTTTCTTTCCATTTCATGTGGGAATGCCCACTGGTCTCAGCTTTTTGGATGAAAGTGTTTGCAGAAATATCATAGAGTTGGAAGGGACCCTAAGGGTTATCTAGTCCAACCCCCTGCAGTGCAGGAATCTCAGCTAAAGCATCCATGACAGATGACCATTCAACCTCTGCTCATCTCCTTTCTTATAACTTGAAGCCATTGGTTGTGAAGCCATCACAAACATTTAAAGCTGAAATAGAGGCATGCCCACAATTAGCACTATTAATATATAGGGTGATACTCTAAAATGACTCTTTTCTAAGAAAGATCTGCCTCTGGAAATGTAGTATAAGAACTTAGTGGAACCCTGCAATTGCTGAACAGATAACTCATGAGATTTGTGTAATGGAAGGTACAAAATGAGCAGAACAAGCTTATGAAATCTGGTAGGTTTACTGATTGCTATCATGCCTGAGGAGAGGTATTTTGTGCTGGAACCTGATTTAACAGGAAGTATGGTGTAAAGAGTATTGCCCTTTATTTACCCAGGTATGTCAAAATCAGCACCATAGTTGAATTAAGTATTTGGCAAGAGTAGGATTTTCCACCTCCAGGGGGGATTGGATTACCTACTGAAAGTCTCAACCTGGTCAATCATTGCTTTATCAGTTTCTGCCAATTCCTGTTCAGCTGTACAGTCTCAAGGTTGAAAGTGAGGTCACCTGGCTCTGGAGCTTGAGCCAATATGTAACAGGGTATCGGGGTGTGAGTCACAGCATGCCTCACTTTCCCATTTCAGTATATTGTATCTGTGAAAGGGCTGGCATGGGTTGCCATTTCACATAACTAAAGGTAAAGGTAAAGGTACCCCTGCCCGTACGGGCCAGTCTTGACAGACTCTGGGGTTGTGCGCCCATCTCACTCAAGAGGCCGGGGGCCAGCGCTGTCCGCAGACACTTCCCGGTCACGTGGCCAGCGTGACAAGCTGCATCTGGCGAGCCAGCGCAGCACACGGAACGCCGTTTACCTTCCCGCTGGAGCGGTCCCTATTTATCTACTTGCACCCTGGGGTGCTTTCGAACTGCTAGGTTGGCAGGCGCTGGGACCGAGCAGCGGGAGCGCACCCCGCCGCGGGGATTCGAACCGCCGACCTTTCGATCGGCAAGCCCTAGGCGCTGAGGCTTTTACCCACAGCGCCACACTAAATACATTACTTCTGGAAATAAAACCCCATCTAGCAACCAATGTGCCCCTTGGGTTTCAGATACTACATGGGTTGACGAGCCTAAAAAGCCAGAGACACAAAGCCCCTCTAGCCTCTTAGTTTGGTCAGAATCGAGTACCACATGCTTTCAGAGTTAACACTAAATACATTACTTCTGGTAAATGAACCACCATAGCCTCTAGAGGGCTATGAAAATTTCTGTCCAAGGCTTTTTAGACTGGTCTAACCATGTACAGTCATACCTCATGTTACGTTTGCTTCAGGTTGCGCATTTTCAGATTGCGTCCCGTGGCAACCCAGAAGTACCAGAAAGGGATACTTCCGGGTTTTGATGCTCGCGCATGCACAGATGCGCAAAATGACATCACACGCATGTGCAGAAGCGTCAAATCGTGACCTGCACACACACAGACGCAGGTTGCATTCAGCTTATATTGCGAAGGGGCCTCCGGAATGGATCCCATTCGCAACCAGAGGTACCACTGTACTATCTGAAACCAAAGAGTAAAATTGGCTGCCAGATGTGAAATAAATTGGCATTATTTTCAGCTCTCCTACCCCACTAAACTAAGAAGCATTTACTTGTTGCAGGGAATAAATGAAGAGGGGGAGAACCATATTGACTATCTTGATTGACCAACCAAGCACCATTTCCCTTTTCATCTGAACTGGGAAACAACAGTTACCATTTTCAGAACAGGCCAGGAATTCAAATTCATTTCCAACCATGCATTAATATCCTGGCCTGTTCCAAAATTGGAGACCACAGTCCCAGAAGCTACATACTGTATCAGATGGTACACTTTACATGGTTATGAATACCCGCTGTGCTGTTTGGAAACCAGTAATGATGGAAAATAGTGAACAAACAAACATCAGTTTATTATTTACATTTATCAGATAAATTACCACCCTTAATTGCTCTGACATGGCGTAGAAAGATGGTGGGGTGGGGTGGGGTAACTCTTAAGAAGACCAGGGAAAAGAAGGAGGAAATGAACAGGAAAGAAAGATCTCCACATGAAAGAATAGGACAGCATCAGAAGGCAATGGGAAACACCCAAAATGAGACTGGGGTCCACTGCTTGCCCGTTTGTGCCGTAGAAACCGAAACAGCTCCAATTGGGGCTTGGTTAATTGTGGAAAATATATGCAGCTCCCCATCAGGCAGCCTTTATTGCAAAACAGAAATTATAGAAATGGACTTTGGGGTTTATGGAAATTGTGTTATGTTGGCTCAAGACCTGCATTGCTTAAAACCCACAACCCTTTAGGGGATTAGTTCACTCTCAGGTGGAAAATCTCGGTCACTTGGCTGTTTGCCACAGTTGAGAGCAGTAAAGGTGTTGTGTGGGTGCCAACGGAAGGACATTGCAATGTTTGTGTGTCACTGACCTCTGTGGTCAGAAAGGGCAAGGGAGATTCTTTTGTACATAGTCAGATGTTCCCAAACTTCACCTTGTTCCGGAAATACTGTTTTGCAATTCTCCAAGAACCTTATATATATGGTCTCCTTTTTCATAAAGGACCTCATCTGGGCTTCAGTTCATCTTCTCACTACACCGCCAAAGCGAGATAGCATCAAGCCTCAGCCATGAAGATCCTTTACCTTCTCTTTGCTGTCTTCTTAGTCTTCATCCAAATAATTCCAGGTAAGAGATGGGTGGATAATTCCGAGGTACACAGTCCAAGAGTAGGTTTCGAGGTGATTCTATAAACTGGGCAGCATGGAGTCATTCAGCTGTGAATTACACTGTATTTAATAAATGTTTTTTTCCATGTAAGTGTGCCTACAAAAGTAGAGAGCTACCACTCACTTCCTTGCAGCTGGAGGAACTGCAATCCTCAGATAAATTGGCTTACTGAGCCCATGTCAGTCCTGCTTGTACAATGTTATTTGTGCAACGGCTGTATATTTGCAAAGCTAAACAGGGTCCAGTATGGTTTCAAATTGGATTGGGGGGGCTACATGTTGAGATTCCTCCATTACAGAGGGTTGGACAGTAAGAGTAGTTCTACAGTGGAACGGTCTCCCTCTGGAGGTTGTGGACTCTCCTTCCTTGGAGGTTTTAAGTAGAGGTTGGATGGCCATCTGTCCAGGATGCTTTAGCTCAGATTCGTGCATTTCAGGGGGTTGGACTGGCTGACCTTTGTGGTCTCTTTCCAACTCTACAATTCTTTGATTTTTATGGTCCATGAAGTCCGTTCCAACTCTATAATAATAATAATAATAATAATAATAATTTATTATTTATACCCCGCCCATCTGGCTGGGCCTCCCCAGCCACTCTGGGCGGCTTCCATAAAAACCAAAAATACAGTAAAATATCACACGTTAAAAACTTCCCTGAACAGGGCTGCCTTAAGATGTCTTCTGAATGTCAGGTAGTTGTTTATCGCTTTGACATCTGCTGGAAGGGCGTTCCACAGGGCGGGCGCCACTACCGAGAAGGCCCTCTGCCTGGTTCCCTGTAGCTTTGCTTCTCGCAATGAGGGAACCGCCAGAAGGCCCTCAGTGCTGGACCTCAGCGTCCGGGCAGAATGATGGGGGAGGAGACGCTCCTTCAGATATACTGGACCGAGGCCGTTTAGGGCTTTAAAGGTCAGCACCAACACTTTGAATTGTGCTCGGAAACGTACTGGGAGCCAATGTAGGTCTTTCAAGACCGGTGTTATATGGTCTCGGCGGCCGCCCCCAGTCACCAGTTTAGCTGCTGCATTCTGGATTAGTTGTAGTTTCCGAGTCACCTTCAAAGGTAGCCCCACGTAGAGCGCATTGCAGTAGTCCAAGCGGGAGATAACCAGAGCATGCACCACTCTGGCGAGACAGTCCGCAGGCAGATAGGGTCTCAGCCTACGTACCAGATGGAGCTGGTAAACAGCTGCCCTGGACACAGATTTGACCTGTGCCTCCATGGACAGCTGTGAGTCCAAAATGACTCCCAGGCTGCGCACCTGGTCCTTCAGGGGCACAGTTACCCCATTCAGGACGAATCACTGATTGTATGTAAGCAAACCCCCATAAAAGAGGCTGCATTTGGTTGTGTGCGAGGTTAGCATGGTTCAGTGAAGGCATCAGATTGGCTACGCACAGGGATTCATTAGTGAGGTTGAAGGGCTGGGGACCCCTCCTGCTGTCCCCTTGAACTCCAGAGAAAGCAGGAAAGGAGGATTGGAAAGTGGTCCTAAGGCCTTGGCAAATTGCAGGTGTAATAATAAGCAGTGCTTCCAATGATTTACAGGGTCTTAACATATCAATTGAGCTCCCGTTGCTCAGTCCCTGCTCCTGCCAACCTAGCCATTCGAAAGCACGCCAAAAAAGTGCATGTAGATAAATAGGTACCGCTCTGGCGGGAAGGTAAATGGTGTTTCTGTGCACTGCTCTGGTTTTGCCAGAAGCGCCTTAGTCATGCTGGCCACATGACCCGGAAAAACTGTCTGCGGACAAATGCCAGCTTCCTTGGCCTGTAAAGCAAGATGAGCGCCGCACCCCCAGAGTTGTCTGCGACTGGACTTAACTGCCAGAGGTCCTTTACCTTTACCTTTTTTAACATATCAATAACATTAATGTCCTATATACTTACAGAGGTCATCCCCCTGTGTATCTTATTATTAATATTATTAATAATAACAATATATTGGGTGGGGGGGACATAAAATCATGGAAAAGAAGGGAGTATCCTGGCACAGGGCATGGCCTCCTTCTGGAATCTTGAGCAGGAGCCAACCCACAATGCAACATTTTGTTGCAGGTCTCATCAATTGGTAATTTATTAACAGCAGTTCTGAGGGCAGGGGAAACAACCTTCCTTCCTTTTAAGAACATTAACAAGCCATGATCGCAATTAAAAAATAAAATAAAGCAAAACAGGAACAGAAGTGCCTCCAGCACTAAAGTGGTTTGCACAGCTCAGGAGAGGGCAAGCTTCTTTCGCTGTGGAAGGACGAGGGTGTGAGACTAGGTTTTGCAGGCCAGTAGCATTCGCAAAAAAGTTTTCTGCTCTGCCCCCTGCATCTCCCCTACTCAGCTCCTACAAGCCAACTCAGGAGGTTCTTTCCCTTTCTCTTTTTTATTGTAATAGGAAGGGCTGGATATCCTGCAGATGATACCATGGAATGCAGGCTTTCACGAGGTTTCTGTAAATATGGACAATGCCCTCCTAGGACAGAACATACTGGGGGAACATGCCAAGACGGACGTCTACTGTGCTGCAAAAGGTAATGCAACTGTCACCAGGATGGTATCGGGCAGTGTGGTGGCAAGGTTAGCATAGTTGAGGCATACTGCTGGGGGCATCAGATTGGCTCCACCAGTGTGCCTGGACCACCCCAACCTTTCCACTGCCATGCCATCCCGTCTTGCTTTCCTGATCTGTAGCAGGGATCTTGCTGCCAGGAAACCAGGTTTTGGGCACTGCGCCTTCCCACATGGGTCTTAATACAATCATGTTTTCAATTGGACCATTCCAACATTCTTTTCATTCATTCATTCATTCATTCAATCAATCAATCAATCAGTCAATCAATCAATCAATCAATCAATCAATCAATCAATATCTGTATCCTGCCTTTCTACCAATTTGTCACCAAATTGTGCTCAGGACAGCTATAAGCAGTAAGAGAGAGAACAATGCATACAAGGTAACCATGGAAAACATCATTATCTATCAATAAATCCAATAAAAACAACAGTCAAACAGAATGCAACATATTTACAAATGGGATAAGTTCAGATTATAAGGCCCAAGACATGCCTCAATAATAATAATTAAAAAATCCCTATCTCTGTACAAACATCTCAAAGCACTTTCTTGATTTAACATGGGGTACTACAGAGGTCACATTGAATGAGATAGCCTATTACTATCAAGTCAGCAGACATTTGATTTTTTGCCACCATACGCTTGAATAGTTTGTGCTAAATAGCTTTAACTACCAAAAACGTGGCCTTAAAAAATCAGAGGATCCTGTGGCTCGACCTCTAATGCAGTACAAAGAGATGCTGTTAGAACAGGAAATCCAGAGAGTCTGAACATGCTTGCAGAATTCTCTGAATCACAGACGGTGTTTTTATTCAATCTTAGCCCCAGCAAATGAGCACTGAATGGTAGAAATGTGAAGAATTGGTTGCTTTTCCCACATACACATTCCCCTACCCTGCATCCTCTTTTGGCTTCAGCTTTTCAAGAGTTGCATAATGTTGGATGCTGCTACTATTATGTCACGGTTCCTCTACAATTCTATGATTCTGTCTCCAGTCTGCTGCTGTAAAGGGTTGAAAACATGGCTGTCTGACATATAAACCCCTTGTCACCAACTGTAATCCTTGCAAGTCATTGCCATTCAATTCCCACGTGAAAATGCTCCCTTTTATATACCTGCCAACCAAGTTTTCACTTCACACGTCTGAAAAAGTGGGCTAGAGTCTGTGAAGTCCATTATGCTTCAGTCAATTATAGCTAGTCTCCAAGACTCCAGTTGTTTTTTTCCTGCAAGAGACTATAATGTCTACCCCTCTGCAAATTCCTAATTCTAGGAACTCATCAATAGAATCCTATTCATTTGTACCCAGAAGTACAAATGAAGTCTGGACTAGGATGCCTGAAAAACTCCTTACTCCCATCGTCATTACCAATGCAGACCATAATTGTGTGATTCAATAATTAGATAAACTGTCTCAGTTAATATGAGATGAAGCATAACCATTACGTCACTGCCTCCTTTATTTTGTCCCATAGGGAGAGATTAGAATCAAAACAGCTCCTAACTTTATCGGTATATCGTTGTCTTGGGTTAGGTTGTACAGCTGTAGAGTGTGGGAACTGTAGAGACTTGCCATTTAAGAGTGTATCAGACAAAGTATGACCAGAGTTGGGTATTAATGATCTGTCTTTTCTTTCGGTAGTCCTTGGAGTCAATGAGCCAAGTACAGTCAATGCAAGACCTCTGATATTCTTCTCTGTCTACTTCTGAAATGGCTGAGATCAGCTTTGGAGTCAAGGGTGAAGAGCTGCTTATCTAAATGGATTTAAGTGCTGGAGAAATTTGACCCCTTCCTCGATTCACACAGTTCTGTACGCAACATTCTGGAAATGAAACAAATTCTCAATAGTTAAGAAAAGGTTAAAAAAAGGATTTCTCTGCTGTGACATTGAAAACCAATGGTGTTGAAAGATGGATAAGGAAAATATTTTTTAAAAAATTATAACAATCTGTTTTCTAGATTTATTAAAAGTTATGTATTAAATTGGAGAATATTTGTTATAAAAATACATAAATATTATAATATGCATATTTTAAAAGTCTTCTCTTTCATCCACCTTTCGGTTTGGATTGGAGCAAGACTTCCAATCATGTTAGGAGAAGAACAATGGATTGTAATAGGTCTACTCTAAGCATGACTAATTATGGTTTTATGTCCATACCTCCCAGTCCCTCTCTTTCTCTGGCACTCTGCAAGTACTATGTGGCATTGCCTTATATCCCATGTTAATTGTGATCCCTGTAGATCACCAAAACCTCATATGGATCTTTGGACAGACACACTAGGGTAAAAAGTCTTTGGTCATTGTGAATGCAAACATGCAATATGGGGTGTGTTATTTGCACTGATTGATCATTCTGCGTTTTTTCTCCTGCAAAACCTTAATAAAAAAGTTCATCTTCAACAGGACAATTTGAAGCATTTGTTTTCTTTCTGTCTGTGGATCCACAAATAATGGCTTACTCTCTCCGTTTCTAATTCAAAACACTTATCCATCTCTTCCCCATTGCCAGTTCTCTCTCTTCATAATACATAACTTATATGAATTGATGGTGACTAATCTTTATCAAGCCAATGGCCACATTGATCCATGGCCAGCCCTCTGAGGCCCACATTTCATAGGGAGCATGGCAAGAAATGCTGCTCTGAAGGTTGCCTTCCAAAAGAGTTTCTCAAGCAGTTATTTCTCTCTCCCTCTCCCTCTCCACCCCCCTCACACACACCACCCTTCCAAGTGTCCCTATTTTCCAGGGAAGGTCCCAGATTTACAGAAGCCATCCCAGAATGTCCAGCTGCAGAAAGTGTGCTGGGGAGACCACACGTTCAGTAAACAATGAAGAAATGCAAAAAATATATTTTGCTTGGCTTTAGTTACAAAACCAAAAAGTCTTCTTACATTCAATCTATAAGTATGATCAATCCATTCACCAGGATACTGAGAGAGGTACACACTGCTCTTTATATACTATACCCAATTGCTGACACAGTTTAATTACCACAACTTAACAGGATCTGCTATACTGCTTCACAGCTGTAAAACTAGGTCATGATATTTACTCTGGCCTTTAAAGAGATACACATCTTGTGAAACAATAATGAACCTTAATATTTAAACAAACCATTCAACAAAGATGTCCCCATTTTCATTGGTGAAATATTGGAGGGTATAGTAGCATGCCCCTATTTTCATCAGTGACAGGTTGGAGGGTGTGGAGTTATGTGAGCCACTGAACCAAGGAGACAAGAAATTAGATAACCTTTGGAAGACATCTGAAAGGAGCCCTGTATAGGGAAGGTTTTACTATACAGTGGTACCTCTGGATGCGAACGGGATCCGTTCTGGAGCCCCATTTTCATCCTGAAAAGAATGCAACCCGCATCTGCGCATGCGTGGGTTGCGATTCACCGCTTCTGCATGTGACATAATTTTGAGCGTCTGCGCGTGTGTGAGCGGCGAAACCCGGCAGTAACCCATTTCGTTACTTCCGGGTTGCCGTGGAACGCAACCTGAAAATGCTCAATCTGAAGCAACTTTAACCCGAGGCATGACTGTATGTTTTACTATATTTTTATATGTGTTGGAAGCCACCCAGAGTGGCTGGGGCAACACAGTCAGATGGGCAGGGTATAAATAATTTATTATTATTATTATTATTATTATTATTATTATTATTATTATTATTTATATACCACCCTATGCCCCCAGGTCTCAGGGCAGTTTACAGAATAAGATCAAGATATAAAACCACAAAATACAAAATAAAAATAAAAGCAACAACCCAATAGCCTCCCTGCTCCCCGTACAAAAAAAATATATCCACATTTTAAAAGGGCATACAGTGGTACCTCTGGTTATGTACTTAATTCGTCCTGGAGGTTCATTCTTAACCTGAAACTGTTCTTAACCTGAAGCACCACTTTAGCTAATGGGGCCTCCCACTGCTGCCGCACCGCTGCCGCGCGATTTCTGTTCTCATCCTGAAGCGAAGTTCTTAACCCAAGGTACTATTTCTCAGGTAGCAGAGTCTGTAATCTGAAGCGTATGTAACCTGAAGTGTATGTAACCCGAGGTACCACTGTGGTATGTAAATCAGATCAACCAAAGGCCTGGTTAAAAAGGAATGTTTTCACCCGGCGCCTAAAGGTATATAATGAAGGCACCAGGCAAACTTCCCTTCCACAGATGGGGAGCCACTGCATAGAAGGCCCGTTCTCATGTTGCCACCCTCTGGACCTCTGAAGGAGGAGGCACACAAAGAAGGGCCTCAGAAGATGATCTCAGGATCCAGGTAGGTTCATATGGAAAGAGGCGGTCCTTGAGGTATTGTGCTCCTGCGTCATTTAAGGCTTCATAGGTCAAAACCAGCACCTTGAATTAGGCCTGGAAACTAATTGGTAACCAGTGCAGTTGGACCAGAATCGATGTAATATGCTCAAACCATCTTCCTCTAGTGAGCAACCTGGCTGCTGAATTCTGCACCAGCTAAAATTTCTGAACCGTCTTCAGAGGCAGCCCTATGTATAACGCATTGCATTAATCTAACCTTGACATTACCAGAGCATAGACAACAGTAGTTAGGGATCCCTGTCTAGATAGAGGTGCAGCTGGCCCACCAGTTGAAGCTGATAGAAGGCACTCCGACTCACTGAGGCTAACTGAGCCTCAAGTGACAAGAAAGGATCCAGGAGGACCCCCAAGCTATGAACTTGCTCCTTCAGAGGAAGTGTAACCCCATCAAGAGCAGGCAACCTCCCACCCATCTGGTCTAGGGAACCCCCCAGTAACAGTGCCTCAGTCCTATCTGGATTGAGCTTCAGTCATCCAGTGCATTACCAAGGCAAGACACTGGTCCGGCACTTCCACTGCCTCACCTGCAGATGTAAAGGAGAAATAGAGCTGAGTGTCATCAGCATACTGATGACAAAGTACTCCGAACCTCTGGATAACCCTACCCAGCAGATTCATGTAGATGGTAAACAACATGGGGGATAGGACTGAGCCCTACAGAACCCCACATTGAAGGTTCCACAAGGCTGAAAACCACTCCCCCAGTAATACCCTCTGGGAACACCCATCCAAGTAGGACTGGAACCACTACAAAGCAGTGCCACCCATCCTTAGTTTGGAGAGTCGCTCCAGCAGGATACCATGATTGATGGTATCGAAAGCCACTGAGAGGTCGAGAACAATTAACAGGGACATGCTTCCCTTGTCTTTCTCTCAACAGAGGTCATCATATAGGCAGAACCATAGCTTGGTGATCTTGCACCCCTGGAAGAACCATCCAGATTGCGCCCCCAAGCCATGGACAAATTAGCTCTTCTTTCTGCCTCTCCTCCAACACACCCTCCTCCACCCATTCAATTCACCCTCTATTAAAAACCATTTCTTATGAGGCAATAATCAATTTTTATATTAATGGACATATTTTAAGCTGATGTTGCACCACCCCCATCACCTGTGCCCCTGGTGCGGGACCACCTCACCACCCCCTAGCTACAGGCTTGCATACAGGTTGACCAAAGTGGTTTCTGTGCCTAAACCAGGCCTAAACCCTAATTGAATTGGATCCAGAAAACCAGATGATGATGATGATGATGACGATGATGATGGAATAAGACATCCCTATTTTGACTGGAGAAATGTTGAGGGGTATGGCCACACACATTTTGGGAGGGTCTTGGTGAGCAGGAATGTTTCTAAATTCATAGAATCATAGAATCATAGAATCATAGAGTTGGAAGAGACCACAAGGGCCATCGAGTCCAACCCCCTGCCAAGCAGGAAACACCATCAGAGCACTCCTGACATATGGTTGTCAAGCCTCTGCTTAAAGACCTCCAAAGAAGGAGACTCCACCGCACTCCTTGGCAGCAAATTCCACTGTCGAACAGCTCTTACTGTCAGGAAGTTCTTCCTAATGTTTAGGTGGAATCTTCTTTCTTGTAGTTTGGATCCATTGCTCCGTGTCTGCTTCTCTGGAGCAGCAGAAAACAACCTTTCTCCCTCCTCTATGTGACATCCTTTTATATATTTGAACATGGCTATCATATCACCCCTTAGCCTCCTCTTCTCCAGGCTAAACATGCCCAGCTCCCTTAGCCGTTCCTCATAAGGCATCGTTTCCAGGCCTTTGACCATTCATCCTGTACGTTAATAATGAAGGATACAGACACACTTCATCAAGGGAGGGCATTCCACAAATAGGATACAGGATGTACATATATGGACACAGCACCCCCCACAACATCTACCCCTTTTTCAAAGTGTCCTTTCTTCTCACCCCCCCCCCCTCGCCACAACATTGCGCTAAAGACCCAGAAGTATTTGTGAACACTCTGTAACCTGGAGTTCTGCTGAACTCACTTCTCTCTCAATGTCACTGCTACTTATTAACATATTAAATGGTTGCAATACCTGGAAAAAACCCAGCATATTTTATCCCACCTCCCTTTCCCTCCAATCCCAGGTCTCTCATAGAAACTGCCCACTACCAGTTCAGAACAAGCTATATGAGTTCGAATACATTTTGTGACTCCTTGCGTCAATAGTTAAATAACTCAGGACATGAGTCGATTTATTGAGGGCTACCATTAGGAATGCTGAATGAGAAAGGTAATCCCATTTGGGTCAAGCCCTTCTCCAGATTTTGCAATGCTGACCAATACACAAGAACTGTGCCCCAAAATATGTATTTTGCATGAAAGTTGCGTACAAAAATGCATAGTTTATGGATGAACGAATTGAAAAACATTGAAAAGTTTTAATCTGGTATAAAAACATGTGTGTTGCATGTAAAAAGTACATTTGAAATGCATGCAGTTTAAAATAAGGCCTTTCACTCACTATTTTAAAAAAAATTCAATAAAATAAAATGCTAGAGTGCTGCATTTGGTTTTGTAAGCATTCGGCCTTCATGGGATAGCTTTAGAAATAGATGTGAAGGTAGGCGCTTCTCTAAGTCTCACCACCCTCTCAGGCAGGCTTGGTGGGAACACAGGAAAGGGCCATCTGAGTTGGTGGTCATTACCATATCTTGAGGAAGTAAGTTCCATAGGAACATTTTAAAAAAACAACAACCCTGCAGTGGATAAGGCAAAATACCCAGGTATTCCTGCATCCTATTCCTCTAGTTGCCAACAACATCCCTATGAGATTCCATCAAGCAAGACAATAGGGCAGTAGCACTTTTCGGCTTGCATCCTATAGCAACTGCCATAGAGAAGAATATGGTCTCTGCCACTGGAGGTCATGTATAGTTATCATCAATAAGAATTAGAGCTCTACATCAGATCTGGCTGAATCCTGGACCCTGAACAGAACTGAATTGATTCTGATCAACCCAGAATTCAACTAGATTGCGTTCATAGGTTGGAGTGCCCTTCTTGTGAACGTCTGCTGGAAGCAGACAACTGGAGGAGATGGACTTTGGTCTGAATCAGCAAGCCACCTCTGTTCTACTCCAATCCGAAGTCCTTTGTGGAAACAGCCCACCAACAACTAGGGAATGGAAAAAAACCACCATGTTGCGTAATTGTGACATTTTGGCCACCTTATGTATCCAAAGGGGGGGTGTAGTTTTGTAATACGCTTGAATACCTCTTTAATTTGTAACTCTCAGTGGATTATTAACCCCCCTTTTCCTCTTGGGTCCCACACCAACTTCATAAATAGCAGCTCCTCAGTTGCCAAATTCTACTTGACCTGACTTTCAGATTCCTGTCTCTAGCAAGGATTGCATTGAGCTTCAGCCATGAAGACCCTTTTCCTTATCTTTGCCATTGTTCTGATTTCATCCCAAGCTGTACCAGGTAAGAAGACCCATAGGGTCTCTATGAGAAATAGAGCTCAAAGCGAATTTGCTTGGTAGATGTCTGCTATTTATCATCAGCCTTGGGAAGTGGTGGGTGTTTTGGTTTACAGAAGTGTTTGTGCATGTATGCGTCTTCCCAGTGAGAAGGGAATTTAAGGATGACCTCTGGCTCTGGACCTCTTTCTTCATTGTGAGAGAGCACTACAGGCTGATAGTGTCTTTGCAATGTACGCTTGTTTATAAATATACAAGCAGAGCATATTGAGAGCAAGGCAGCTCCTGAAGCTGATAGCACAACCACCAATCCTGAATTGAGTTCCCAAAGAAAATCCTTTTCTGTCACCAACCCACACTCAGCACTGCTAGAAGACAACTTGGTTAGCTAAATCAAGCCAAGTTCCCTACTCTGTGTTCAACTATTCTTCCCAAATTGATTGAAGGTACATAAGTAAAGGTAAAAGGACAGGGGTCCTGACCATTAGGTCTAGTCGTGACCGACTCTGGGGTTGCGGCACTCATCTCGCTTTATTGGCCAAGGAGGCCAGCGTACAGCTTCCGTGTCATGTGGCCAGCATGACTAAGCCACTTCTGGTGAACCAGAGCAGCACACAGAAACGCCATTTACCTTCCCGCCAGAGCGGTACCTATTTATTTACTTGCACTTTGACATGCTTTCGAACTGCTAGGTTGGCAGGAGCAGGGACCGAGCAATGGGAGCTCACCCCGTCACGGGGATTCGAACCGCCAATCTTCTGATTGGCAAGTCCCAGGCTCTGTGGTTTAACCCACAGCACCACCCACGTTGGCAAGCAAAAAAGGGTTTTTTCTCGGGGGCGGGGGGATGGGGTCATAAAATTATAGGGACAGACCAGTTCTAATGATCAAAGCATTGGAACAATAAAAATGTGCCTGCCTCTAATAAAAGAGAGTGCATCTTTGTAAGCTGACACCAGTGACTTTTTAAACTAGTGAATCTATCACACGACTGACTTCTCATAGCAACTGGCATAGAATAAACCAATGACTTTATTATGGCATCTTTTCATGCCGGCATTGAGATGAGATTTGTCTGTTTGACTCCTGTTAGACTGTTTTATTGGCTGGAAATGTTAAATTGATGTGTTTTAAATGCAGCTTTATGGATGGTTGTTGACTATGTTAGATTTCACTTTTGGTATTTCCCAGCCCGAGTCAAGCACTATTTATGCCACATAACCTCTCGACAAATGACAGTCAATCAATCAATAAGGTGATGTTTGTTGTTTCCTAGGCATGGAAATAGGTCTGAGGTGAGGATAGGAATGGAAGGAATGACTGCTGATGTCATAAAGACATTTATATCTTGCTAAAGCTGGGGAAAGGGGCACCTTTATGTAGTTTGCCCCTTCCAGCTACACAGTTGTATAGGAAGTGGAATTTGGGAGACTCTTGGGGGAAAGGCTACAGTTTCACCAAGCACAGATAGTTATCTTTCCAGAAGAAACTCTCCAACTTGTGCCCAAAACAAAACAAAACAAAAATCAGGAGGTGGACATGTCCAAAACCAAGGGTTGAGGAACCCATGCTCTAGAGAACCACAAAGGGAGACTTCCTACCACCCATGCTGGTTTTTGTACCAATAGCTCTATTCCTTTGATGTAATACAGTAGCTTCCTTCAGATTGACTCAGGGAAAAAACCCTGACTTTTTCTTCTTCTTTTTCTGGAAAAACTCCATGGTGATTTTGCTATAATATGCTCAGCTCTATTGGGAAACATTTGATGCAAGTAATTTTACCCCTTCCCCCTTTATGGTGGTTTTTTGGGGGGGAGGGGGGCAATAAATGATCACCAGTGTTTGCTTGTTTTTCTCCTGAGACAAACAGGGACATGTTTGCTTCTGCATGGTTCTAACTGATCTTGCTTTTCTCGGCTGACACTTCAGTTTATTATGAAAACCCGTTTATTGCAGCGGGGAATTGGGCTCAGTCCATAGGCTGCCTTGTTTTTCCTTTTTCATCATGAGCAGTTCTCACGGATGGAATCTTTTTGGTTTGTGATATACAGGGGATGCCCAGGCGCCTGAGGATACAATTGCATGTGGCCGGAGTGGTGGTGGCTGTCAAGTTGGGGCTTGCAGACCCGGTTTCCAAAATGTGGGGACCTGCAGAGGAGGAATGATGTCCTGCTGCAGATGGTAAGTGATAGCCCCTGTATATGACATTTTTGCTGAGTTAGAGTAGCCAAAAAGAGAAGGCACCAGAAAGAAGGGCATTGTTGTTGTTCTTTAGTCATTTAGTCGTGTCCGACTCTTTGTGACCCAGGTACTCCTGTCTTCCACTGCCTCCCGCAGTTTGGTCAAACTCATGCTGGTAGCTTCGTGAACACTGTCCAACCATCTCGTTCTCTGTCGTCCCCTTCTCCTTGTGCCCTTCATCTTTCCCAACATCAGGGTCTTTTCCAGGGAGTCTTCTCTTCTCATGAGGTGGCCAAAGTATTGGAGCCTCAGCTTCACAATCTGTCCTTCCAGTGAGCACTCAGGGCTGATTACCTTAAGAATGGATCGGTTTGATCTTCTTGCAGGCCATGGGACTCTCAAGAGTCTCCTCCAGCACCATAATTCAAAAGCATCAATTCTTCGGCAATCAGCCTTCTTTATGGTCCAGCTTTCACTTCCATACATCACTACTGGGAAAACCATAGCTTTTACTATACGGACCTTTGTTGGCAAGGTGATGTCTCTACTTTTTAAGATGCTGTCTAGGTTTATATGTACAGATACAAACTTAGAAATAATAGACTAGCATTTAAACAGACACACAATACATTTCGCCATTGTGGGGAAGACTATGGCTAGGGGAGGTGCCTTCTCAGTCTGCTGTTCAAATGCTAAGTTGCTGTAGATGAGCAACTTCAAGGTCCTCACTGCTCTCCATTCTTACGGGCTTGTGGGCTTGGACCAGAAAGCCCTCCAGAGAAAGGACTTATTCAAATAGAGCAGAAGTGGGGAGACTTCAGACCTTGGGGTTGAGTGTGACAGCCCCAGGCCTCACTATATGGACTTTGGACCAAGTCTTGGACCAAGACTGTATGGACTTTGGACCAAGTCTTGGACCAAGACACCATCCCAGGCCACACGTCTTACCACCCCTCTTCAAGTGCTTCTGCCCGGCTGAAATCTGGCCTTGAACTGTAGTACAGTGGTACCTCAGGCTACAGACGCTTCAGGTTACAGACTCCACTAACCCAGAAATAATAAGAACTTTACTTCAGAATGAGAACAGAAATCACGCAGCAGCGGTACAGCAGCAGGAGGAGGCCCCATTAGTGGTACCTCAGGTTAAGAACAGTTTCAGGTTAAGAACGGACCTCCGGAACAAATTAAGTTCTTAACCAGAGGTACCACTGTATGTCTGTTTCTTGCCTCAATGGAGAATGGAAAGATGTGTGTGCACAGGAACCTCTGGTTTGTGTGTAGCTGGGATGTACACATACATAGAGTGCAAACATCCATATCTCCATCCACTTTTGTTTCTGGCTCTGTCCACCAGTGGCATGTTATCCCTAGAATGTTTCCAATGAAGGCATGAGGTCTTTGGGCAGAAATATATTCTCTGCCCTTGAAACAGACTCTTCTGACAGCACTTCTGACAATGGATAATTGTCATCTGTGGTCCTGCACAATTTTAGCTTAAGCAACATGTAAGGAAGTATTGCTGAGAATGTCCCTAGGGTTTGGGGTGTGGCATAATCATTTAAATAAAGTTGGACAAGGGTTTCCCCCCCTCATATTTCCTCCACCAGGGGTGAGGAGCCACTGACTCCTCTGGGGTTTGCCCATGCAACCTTCCCTTCCTCTTTCCTTCTATACCTTCCAAAATGTTGAATGGAGGATCCTCAACACCATGTTCCATGGTCATATTTCCATGCGAGTGACATGAACTGCATGGAATACCCTCCCGTCAGATGTCAAGGAAATAAGCAACTACAGTGGTACCTTGGTTCTCAAACTTAATCCACTGCAGAAGTCCATTCCAAAACCAAAGCGTTGCAAAACCAAGGTGCACTTTCCCATAGAAAAGAAAGGATTAGCCCGTTCCAGACTTTTAAAAACAACTCCTAAAAGAGCAATTTAACATTGAATTTTACTATCTAACGAGACCATTGATCCATAAAATGAAATCAATAAACAATGTACTATATTTTAAAATAAGTCAGTATTGTAGATGATAAAAATCTAAATTATGATTATTTTTTTAATCTGCACTGATGATAGTCACTGTTTGGATGAGGGGTTTTTATCCATTTCCACAGTCACACAATCAATCAATCAATCAATCAATCAGTAGCTGAACTGTGTTCCACACAGTCAAAAAAACAAATTAACTGAAAAAGCCTGAAAAACAAAAACACAAAATAAATAGCAAAAACAAAAAGCACCAAACTTAATCCATTCCGAAAGTCCGTTTGACTTCTGAAATGTTTGAAAACCAAGGCACAGCTTCTGATTGGTGTAGGTGCCCTGGAAACAATAGCTGACAGCAGCATTGGATGTTCAGCTTCCGAAAATTTTTCAAAAACCGGAACACTTACTTCTGGGTTTTTGGGGTTTGAGAACCAAGGCATTTGAGAACCAAGGCACCACTGCATCTGACTATTAGAAGACATCTGAAGGCAGCCCTCTTTAGGGAAGTTTTTAATGTTTGATGTTTTATCGTGTTTTTAATATTCTGTTGGGAGCCGACCAGAGTGGCTGGGGAAATCCAGTCAGATGGGCGGGGTATAAATATTATTATTATTGATACTTCTCATTCCAACCCCATTCACTTCAACAAGGCTTGCATGGCTAAAGTTGCTGGTGATTTGTGCTTTGTGCTCCCTTTCTAAACTTGACTTTCTTCTCTTTCCACAGGCCTCGCCCAGGAGCATAAGTTATCTGGCGAGATTTGAGTAGCACAAATGGCTCTGAAGGTTCCCAATCCTGGTACCTGGAGTGTTCACATGCAGTGCAAACCTTGGGAAAACCAGGGAATTTAATCTTAAAAAACACACAGCTGGTATTGCTAGTTGGGTTACAATGGCTTCCCTGTGCAATAAAGGTGAATAATACCTTTCTGCTCCTTGTTTCTGTTTTTAATCACTTAAAACACACTCGTTCTTTGGTCTGACGAATCTGGGATTGAGCATGTTCCACTTGGCTGGGCACAGTCTGGCCAAAGTTCAATTTACATTTCAAATATTGCATACCGCATTATTCCAAGCTGCTTCAAGACCTTCACAGTCAAAAGTGGGAAATGATTTTTAAAATAAATGAATAATTTTTAAAAAAAGAAATAGCATTTCCTATGCCTCGTTGATTTAACTGGGAGGGACTTGAGCATGTAATTAATCATCATATTGAAAGCCCTTTATCCCTGATCAAGCTAAGGGGGGGGGGGGAGAGAGACTGTACAGTGGTACTTCGGGTTAAGTACTTAATTTGTTCTGGAGATCCGTTCTTAACCTGAAACTGTTCTTAACCTGAAGCACCACTTCTGGGTTAGTGGAGTCTGTAACCTGAAGCATATGTAACCTGAAGCATATGTAACCTGAGGTACCACTGTATATGGGTAAAGGATTGAAGCCCTGGGAAGTAGGATTTCCTGATAGATGTTTACTGGTCCAAGGTCAGGCTGTGAGCTTCATGGATTTGAACCCTGGTCTCCCAAGTGCTGGTCCAGCACTCTTAACTGCTACAGTGTGCTTTTTCTCATTGGGAATGGTAAAACTGAGAGTCCTAGTCCTTTTTCCAGTAGAGTGAAAAAATGCTTTACTGGGGCTCTGGAGTGCCCACACTGCTCCTGTTACAGTAAGAGAGGAGGAAGAAAATTGCAGCATAGGAGATGAGATTGGCAACTTATTTCATCATTGTTCAAACTGGATCTGTGCAAGAGTTGAATATCAGGTTGAATATTGGGGTGTATGAGCAATCCATCATGCCGAGATACAGAGATCCCCTTTTGGCTTACAATAGCCTGCAGCGATTATTGATTTATTTATGTATGACATGACTCTCTTCTGCCTTGGTTCATCACTGGAAACATTTTGATGCTAGGATATGCTTTAAAAGGGTAAAGGTAAAGGACCCCTGACAATAAAGTCCAGTTGCAGACGACTCTGGGGTTGCAGCGCTCATCTTGCTTTACTGACCAAGGGAGCCGGTGTTTGTCCACAGACAGTTTTTCTGGGTGATGTGGCCAGCATGACTAAGCCGCTTCTGGCGAAACCAGAGCAGCACATGGAAACGCCATTTGCCTTCCCGCCAGAGCGGTACCTATTTATCTACTTGCACTGGTGTGCTTTCGAACTGCTAGGTTGGCAGGAGCTGGGACTGAGCAATGGGAGCTCACCCCGTTGCGGGGATTCGAACCGCTGACCTTCTGATTGGCAAGCCCAAGAGCCTCAGTGGTTTAAATCACAGCACCACGCATGTCCCAGGATATGCTTAAGAATTAGGTAAAAAGAAATGATGTGGTGGGACCTACAAGGAAAAGGAAGTTCACAGAGGGGGAAGGGGCAAGATTTTATTAGGTCATTTGCTGCATCTTTCTCCATAAAACAAATTGAATACCGAAGGATATATATATATATATATATATATATATATATATATATATATATATACACATACATACATACATACATATGGTATATATACTATATACTATATATATGGGGGGGGGACAGGGGCGGGATGTTTGGATCAGGAAAACAGAGCACCAACTCAGCGACTACGAATTGTATTCAGTTTCCCCCATGTTCTGCATAGATGTATTGGAATGAATGGATACGGCCAGACAAACAAAGAATGGGAACAAAAGAACAACAAGAAGTCAGATAGCTTTTACTCAACTTCGTTTAAATTTATTACATGTGGGATTTAAAAAGAACATGGATAAAAAATCTCAGCCCCCCCCCCTGAATTTTTTTTGAAAGATACTTAAAGGGGGGGATTAATCATCATTATCATCATCTTTTATTTATATCCTGCCTTCCCTGGCTGAATTCAGGTTCAGGGCGGCTAACATTGGTATAAAATCAAACAATAATTAAATTACCTTCTAAAAACAGGTCAAAATCAAATTAAAGTCTAATTAGATGGCTTTCTACGGGGTTGGTTAATTATAGGTGCGACATTTGTCTTCAGCCTCCTCACGCATTTTTATCTGAAAAGAAATGACAAACAAATGTTTAAAAAGGATTTTAAGAAATTGTTTTAAATTTGCTTTGACACATTTGACTATGATGGTATTAAAAACTCCAGATTTCATTGGAAGAAGGATTCTGGTTTTGACTCATTGTGTTTGCTGCCTTCATTGTATGCCTAGTCTAGGATTGCCAACCAGGTCTGGGAAAGGTATATCTTGCTCCTGATCATGTCTTCTTGAGGTACTTCCCCTACAAACAGTAGCCTCCATGTTTGCTACCTTTTCTAGGAGTGTTTGTTTTAGAAGCCAGACTTTGGTCTTCTTTGCCTTGCACATGACTGAGGCCTCACCTGCTATATGCTCCCAGCAGTGCCAGATTTACGTATAAGTTAAACAAGCTATAGATTACGGCCCCACTCTCTTGGGGGCCCCAAAGAAATTAAAGGAAAAAATACATATTTCGTTATGTGCAAATGGCTTTACATAGCTATTAGGTCCATAAATTAAAGGTAAAGGGACCCCTGACCATTAGGTCCAGTTGTGGCTGACTCTGGGGTTGTGGCGCTCATCTCGCTTTATTGGCCGAGGGAGCCAGCGTACAGCTTCTGGGTCATGTGGCCAGCATGACTAAGCCACTTCTGGCGAACCAGAGCAGAGTACGGAAACACCATTTACCTTCCCACTGGAGCGGTACCTATTTATCTACTTGCACTTTGACGTGCTTTCGAACTGCTAGGTTGGCAGGAGCAGGGACCAAGCAATGGGAGTTCACCTCGTCATGGGGATTCGAACTGCCGACCTTCTGATCAGCAAGCCCTAGGCTCTGTGATTTAACCCACAGCGCCACCCGCATCCCTTAGGTCCATAAATTACCATATAGCATATATTCAACAGCAAAAAACCAGTGACAATTTGTTGTTGACAAAGGACAGCAGGATATATAAAGGGCCCTATTACCTTCAGTGGCTTAGGGCCTCATCAAACCTAAATCCAGCCCTGGCTCCCAGGGAGAGAGTTTGCCAGTGTGACTTCCTCATCTGTGCTGAATTCACCCCTCATCACTTCTTATTCCTTCTGTGCTTGCTCCTTTGATTGTATGTATGTTGTGTGTTTGTTGAATCTTTATTAGGCTTACTGGCTAATTCCTGAGTCTTCTTTAAGGTGTGTTGGCAATGGGCTCATTTATTTTGCTTCCAACATTGTAAAAAAAGACCCACACTCATTCACTGTGCCATAAGACTCCATCTTGTCGGGGCTTCTTGAAGTTAACACAGTAACTTCAGGAAGCTCTGGCTGGGATAGAGTTTTACACACAAAGTGCAAAATGTCTTCTGTTAAAGTAAAATAAAAATAATTAAAAGAGCTCCTGGCCAACCCCCAGTGTAATAAACACGTTTCCAACCATCCATCCACCTTCTGAAAGAGGCAGAAAATAAACATTTCCCAGGGAGCAATCTTCATGATGGCAGCAGGATTCAACACGGCAATAATTCTGGTGCTGCAGCTCCCAGACAATAGCACATGACTGGATAGCTCAGTTGAAGAGTTTGGATTTGATATCCTGCTTTATCACTACCCTAAGGAGTCGCAAAGTGGCTCACATTCTCCTTTCCCTTCCTCCCCCACAACAAACACTCTGTGAGGTGAGTGGGGCTGAGAGACTTCAGAGAAGTGTGACTAGCCCAAGGTCACCCAGCAGCTGCATGTGGAGGAGCGGGGAAGTGAACCCGGTTCACCATATTATGAGTCTTCTGCTCTTAACCACTACACCACACTGGCTTGGTTAGAGCATGGTGCGGATAATTTCATCAGCTGTATATTCCTGCATTACAGAGGGTTGGACTAGATGATCCTTAGGGTCCCTCCCAACTTGCTTCTATGCTTCTTTCACTTTGGGAGCATATCTGTGATATTCCTCTTGCCCGAAAATTTCAGGGTCTAGAGGTGTGGGACCTCAGGTCTTGGAGCTATGAGGCGTTGTTAGGTGGAAAAAAAGTCTTGGTAAATATGATATGTCTGCCATCTCCATATTGGTCCTGTCTGGTATCTAATGCTCACCATTTTACAGCAATCTTCAAAAGAACATTTTCCATGAATACTTTCACATTCGCAGCGAAGGCGGCCTTTCTCTTGGCATAGCGCTCCTCCGTGTGCACAATCATGGTGGCCAGTGAATCCTGCATATATGAAAATGATAGAAATATCAAGAGCCCAAACCAGTTCAAGATGCTGTTCAGTGAGCAAGTATGAGAAAGTGCAGAAGATGCCATCCCTCCCCACATGCAAATAAAAAAAGATTTCGTGTAGGTTAAAGGGGTAATAATTACTTGGAAAGATCTGCAGGGTTTGGAACTGTAACCGGTGACGGGCTTTCATATTCAGAAGGTGAGCCTTAGCATCTAGAGGAAAAGTAGGATTGAGGCCTTACATGGCCTTCTATCTGACCCTCTGCCTCAAGGAATTGTCATGGGCACACACAGTCAGATCAAGAGAGGAGGTGGAAGAGCTCACCAAATTAGACCTCAGCAACATGGGGGAGGTGCCCAGGGTGGACGGGGAGGTGACGGCAGGATCCAAAGAGATCTTGGAACCAGGGGAGGAGAGTGGATGGTGAGAAAATGTACAACCTGATCCCTGGGAAGGGCTGAGCAGGTTGTTGGAGTAGTACATTTCTTCTAAATGTTCTAGTCAACTTGTTGCAATGCTACCTCTGGCACCTACTCCTGTGGAGGAGACACCAGATGACAGGACTGATGCTGAGCTGATGCTGATGACTCCCCTGTCTCCTAGGTCAAGGAGATCGCAGAACACTCAGGCCCAATGCACTCAAGGAGTGCCCATTTGGTTGCCTGCATGAAGGACTCCTTATGCTGGTTGTGCTGAAGACTATGGCCATCCCTCTTCTCAGAGGGAAGGGACAGGGGCATGCCACTCCTTGGTTCAATGTCTCAACTTGAGACATTCCTCATGCAATTTACCTGCTGTGCCTTTGAACCCTTGCCTTCCTTATGTAACCTGACTGGAACATTTTGACAGAAACAGAAACCCAAGTTGGAGTTCTTTGTCAAGTAGCAAGGGTCAGGGCACATCCTAGGCCATCTTGAATCCTCTTTCTATCTTCTGCTCTATTAGCTACCCTTCCATCTGAAAATTTGATAAGCATCCCCTCAATTCCTTCAACCAAATTGTTCATAAAGATATTGAACTACAACTGGTCTAGGACAAAACCCTGTGGCATCCACTTGTAATTCCCAGGATGATAAGGAACCATTGGCGAGCACTCTCTGAATTTTGTCAGTCAACCAGCTACAAATCCACCTAACAGTATCGTCACTTAGCCCACATTTTACAAGCTTTTAGCTCTGTGACAATAGACATTGGACCAGGCTACTGAGCAGATATGGGTCTCCCTCAGTTCCCAAAGTGTTCAGCAAAGCTTTTCATAACTGGGTATGAGGAAGACCAGAAGCTGGAGGTGACCCAAAGTCATAACAGTCTAGCAGCTGTTCTGCATGGAGTAGAATTTTTTAATATGAATAACAAAATGGAATCAAACATACCTAGATCTGCATAAAGCATCAAGAAAAGGACAACAAAGGGAAGCAAAGAAATCTTCATCATGATTGAAAGTTTCCCGTGGAAGTTCTGTATCTCATGGGATGTGAGATGTTAGTGCAGGCCAGGGATGGTCCTTCAATTTATATACTACTCTGGGTACTCAAGTGTGCGAAGCCAAGGAAGTTTAGGAATTGTTTATTGCATCTCTTGGTTTAATCAACCTTTCCAAAGGAGAGGTTCTATCAAGGGTTTTCAGCAGTGCCAGCTATTAAGAATGGTCAGCCGTGACCGCCAAGTGGAGACAACATGTACAAAGGGAAATATGCCCCTGCTGGGGTCAGCCATGGGGAAAGAACACATCTTCCTTAAGATCCCCTGAAACTTAATTATTTTATTCACTATTACATTTCAATCCCATGTTTTCTTGAAGGACCTCAAGGTGCATGGTTATCCCCAATCCTCATTTTATCCACACAATAATGCTAGGAATTAGGATAGTCTTAGAGAAGTTCACTGGTCTGGGGTCATGCAGTTAGCTTCCATGGCTGAGCAGGTATTCAGACCTTGGTTTTTTCGTAGTTCACTGGGCCAAAAAGGTTGTCTACCCCAGTCTTTGCATGGGGACTTGAAGACTGGCATGAAGCTACTTTCAGCTCTAGAAGCCAGCAAGTTTCAGCCGTGAGAAGCAGTTGGAGGAGGAATTTAAGGCCTTCCCTCTCAGTATGCATTGTGAGTTTAGCTGTTTATCTTAGCGGGGCTAAGCAGTGATTATTTTGTCCTTTCCGTGACTGGCCTACAGCGGGTTCTTCTTGGCCTAACCCACTTTACGGCTGGGTGGGGACAGATGGCAATGGGTGATGGATACTTTGGTTTAGTGGTTGGTTCAATTGACTTTGGTCACAGGGCACACATGTATGTTGGGAAAGGCAAGAGGTTGAAACAGATAGTAAGTACCCTAAGACATGTTTGAGGTGAGCAGGGATGCCAGAGACTCATGGGTCAAGATGCAGATCACTTTTAAGGTTAACCTATGCCACTTGGGTTTTTAAGGCCCTGAAGAGGCATGAATCAGGAATAGGTAAAGGTAAAAGGTAAAGGACCCCTGGACGGTTAAGTCCAGTCAAAGGCAACTATGGGGTTGTGGCGCTCATCTCGCTTTCAGGCCAAGGGATCCGGTGTTTGTCCACAGACAGCTTTCTGGGTTATGTGGCCAGCATGACTAAACCGTTTCTGGCACAACGGGACACTGATGGAAACCAGAGCGCACGGAAACGCCGTTGACCTTCCCACCACAGCAGTACCCATTTATCTACTGGAACTGGTGTGCTTTTGAACTGCTAGGTTGGCAGAAGCTGGGACAGAGCAACGGGAGCTCACTCCGTCATGGGGATTTGAACTACCAACCTTCTGATCAGCAAGCCCAAGAGGCTCAGTAGTTTGACCACCTTGTCACCTGTGTCCTACATGAATCAGGAATACCTCCATCCTCACCTTAAGGGTGTGGCGGGGGAAGAGTTGGATTTCTAGGCCAATGTTACTCCATTGTAGACTGAGGAGCCGGACAGAGTTTGGGGATATTTCCCCACACATAGTTTTACTTCCATGTTCTTGTGTTATATAATTAAGTGGTCCAAGTTTTACCACATGTTTGTATCCTGCTTCATTATTTTCCATCTCAAAAAACAAAAAAATCAAACCCCACTTCTGACTAGGTATGAGAGAGGAAATCGTTCAGAGAGCACAGCTTCTTTAAAATTCACACTTCTCTGAATTTTTCTGTGCAATTGTCCAACCAAACAAGGTGTACAAAAAAGGGATATGCTAGAGAATTGTGCGCACAAAAATAAATTTATTGGTGAAAATAGCTTACACAATTATGCATTATGGGTGTTGATGGGGAGATGTGTATAGTATGGGAAAGGCACAGACAATTTGTACAAATTTCCACATGAGTTTCTTTAATACACCACACACACACACACACACACTGATGTGCAAATAGGGCCAGTGGAACTTAAATAAGGAAACAGTGAGAAATGGAAAGAAACAAAAGTTTATGGATTCATCCACCCATAAGTCTGGTACAAGTCATTTATTTTGTTCCTGGAAAGGAACCAACTTTGGTTACCTGTAGATTGTGCCTGAATGGTATATGTCTTCCCAGGCATGGTCATTTCATTTGCACATTGTGATACTAAAACCAGTTGGTTGCATCCAACCTGCTCATGCTATCAGCACAAGGATTTCTGCTTGCCCCTCTGTCCATGCACCCCTGAAATAGATTTCGGGATACCATGGAATGCACACGAGGAGAGGAGATGGGGGAAAGTTCCACTGGACAAAGGATAAACCCTTTTATGGATGGGATGAGTTACTTGGATACCACCCAAAGCATGAACCAACTTTCATGCTTGCAAGTGCATGTGACGTTAAAACATTTCTGTGCAGTTAGCGTTTACTGAATGGGGAAGAACCACCTCAAGCTGACATTTTGCATTGAAATGGCGAGTGGGTTTGAAGTGAGATCAGCCTCTTCTTGGAACTTTTCTAGCTTTACCTCGGAAGAATTGTTCTCTGCAAGGGAAAACATGCGTGTTCAGTATACAGCTTAGGATACTGCCGTCTCAGAGTTGAGACACATGCCCTATTCATGCATTCAAAATAATATTGTGTTAGTAAGGTAAAGGTAAAGGGACCCCTGACCATTAGGTCCAGTCATGACCGACTCTGGGGTTGCGGCGCTCATCTCGCTTTATTGGCTGAGGGAGCCGGCGTACAGCTTCCAGGTCATGTGGCCAGCATGACTAAGCTGCTTCTGGCAAACCAGAGCAGCGTACGGAAATGCCGTTTACCTTCCCGCCGGAGCGGTACCTTTTTATCTACTTGCACTTTGACATGCTTTTGAACTGCTAGGTTGGCAGGAGCAGGGACCAAACAATGGGAGCTCACCCCGTCGTGGGGATTCGAACCGCCAACCTTCCGATTGGCAAGCCCTAGGCTCTGTGGTTTAACCCACAGCACCACCAGACATGGCAATTTGTCTCTATTAATCTTGAAGAAAGATAGTGGGAGGTTTTATTTACCCTTTGATGTCAATCTTTTGGTAGCACTGATCCGTTTTCAAGGTTCTAAAGCTTTTTACTCAGAGAAATCAGAAGGAAAACCCTCATAGCTCCATCCCTGAACTGAAAGTCCCCTGTACTCATGCATTTTAGACTCTTGAAAATCAAGATTCTAAAAGGAAATGAGATTCCCCACTTCCTTTTTTTTAAAATTGCTAATTACAATAACTGAAAACAAACAGAGTAAGCAACATTAACAAAACAAAAAAGAACTAAAGAAAAAAGAAAAACAGCCACAAATGAAAAAGGAAAAATATCAATCCATAATACAAAAGTCCAAACCAAAATTACATATAATCTTGATTTCCCTCCACCTGTATATGACTTCCTTCTCTCTTAAGTTTGATTGTTGTGTTATTAATCTTATTTTACCTTTATACCTCTTATAACCAATGCCTTCTTATCTTTACCTTGCAAATTTCATTCATTGCATATCAATATATTTATACCATAACAACGTTTTTTCATATACTCCTTTACACAATCCCACTCCTCTATCAGTTTTTGGTCTGTTTGTCCTCTTATCACAGCCATAAGTCTTGCTAAAACTATATATTCACAAAATTTAGTTTGTTGCTCTCTTATTGAAGGGATCCCCACCCCCTTCCAGTTTTTTGCTATAAGCATTCTGGCAGCAGCTGTTGCAAATAAGAATACTTTTTTCTTAGTCGCAGGAATGTCGTTTGTTATTATTCTCAAAAGGAACGCTTCTGGTTTTTTATTACATGACATTTTAAGCATTTTTAAAAGTTCCTCTTGTATAGTACTCCAAAATTGTTTAATATGCACGCATTCCCACCATATATGGTACATCGTTCCGGTTTCTTTTTTGCATCTCCAACACGCATTAGATTTTGATTTATATGTTTTAGCCAATTTAACCGGGGTTAAGTAACATTGGTATATCATTTTCATTATATTTTCTCTGATTGTGAAGCATGCTGTAAACTTAATATCATGTTTCCACAATTTCTCCCATTGTTCCAATTGAATTGTGTGACCTATATTGAATTGTATGATCTAGATATAGAGACTCCAGACTTCCATTGCTTGGAAGGCAATTGAAACATCATGGAATGCAATTGAAATAGCAGTGGTCCCACAGACATAGCCCACTCCCAAATTAATGCAAACATAAAAGCCCTGAGGTGGTTTGAGGTGTATTAGCAATATAGTGCAGGGGGAAAATGATGTACAAGAGGGGAAATATACATATATATATACCGTATTTTTTGCTCTATGAGACTCACTTTTTCCCTCCTAAAAAGAAAGGGGAAATGTGTGTGCGTCTTATGGAGCGAATGCAGTCTGCACAGCTATCACAGAAGCCAGAACAGCAAGAGGGATTGCTGCTTTCACTGCGCAGTGATCCCTCTTGCTGTTCTGGCTTCTGAGATTCAGAATGGTTTTTTTTTTCTTGTTTTCCTCTTCGTTTGCATTATGAAAACATTTTACAGGACTCGGGGGCAGGGAGAGTTGTCAGCGAATATAAATGCCATCTCAGATATCTGAAGCTACTCACTTTTTTACTGTTTTTACTTTTATTATTTTTTTTACAATTTATTGTACACACAAACAAGTCAGTGGGATGCAACGGGGTACTCACTTTTTACAGCAAATTTTCTCTCTAGTGCATCTTCCAATCAAGAATGCAGGATATTTACAAGCTCCCTCTGTAGGACGGACGCAGCGGCCTTTGTGACGCGCACATTTTCTCCTATTGTTTATCATAGTGAATCCTGCACAAATGAAGGTGGGGCAATCTTTCTAAAATAATAGTAACAATAATAATAATCTCCCCGCACACTTTTCTGTCGTCTTCCTGATTTCAGAAAGTTTCATATGCATGATGTTTGTCAGTGTTCCCGCCGGCATTTCTCCTAATTTATTATTTTCGTGACTTAATTTCTGTATACAGTGGTGCCTCGCAAGACGAAATTAATTCGTTCCGCAAGTTTTTTCTTCTTGCGAGTTTTTCGTCTTGCGAAGCACAGTTTCCCATAGGAATGCATTGAAAATCAATCAATGCGTTCCTATGGAAACCGCCTTCAGACCAGGTCCGGGGACAGTCTGTCCCCCGACCTCTTCTGAAGGCTGGGGGGGGGGGGACAAGGGCTTTTCTTCCCACCGCCAGCCTTCAGAAGGCTGTTCTGAAGGCTGGCGGTGAGAAGAAAAGCCCTTCTCCCCACCTCCCACCCCGCAAGCTCCGGGGACAGGAGGGCTTTCCTCCCGACTGCCAGCATTTTAAAAGCCCCCAGGACAGCGGAGACTTCTCCGCTGTCCCAGGGGAGATTTTAAAATGCTGGCAGGCGGCAGCGAAGGCTTCGCTGCCGCCCGCCAGCATTTTAAGATCGCCCCGGGACAGCGGAGAAGTCTCCGCTATCCCGGGAAGGCAGGCGGGGGGGGGGAGCAAAGATGTTTGCCCCCCGCCAGCCTTCAGAAGAGGTCCAGGACCTCTTCTGAAGGCCGGCGGTGGGCGAAAGTCTTTGCTCCCGATGGCCAGCATTTTAAAAGCGGTCCGGGATAGCGGGAAAGCGCAGCGTGCTTCCCTGGTTTTGTCTTCTGAGGTATCAACTACCTCTCCTAGTTTGGTGTCATCTGCAGATTCATTGAACATTCCTTCTATTCCTTCATACAAGTAATTTATAAAGATGCTGAATAGCACAGAATAACCATGCAACACCCCACTTTCCCCACACAGTAGATAGCAATGCAACAACTACCATCAAACACAGCTCTCCCATGCTAGGGTGCAATCCTATGCCTGGTTACCTGGAAGTAAATTCTGATCAAAATTGGTGGAATTTACTTTGCTGTTAATAAATGCAAATTCAGACTGTTAGATGGGGAAGATTTTGAGTCAGTGCAAAATAGGACTTATAGTGCTTTACGTAGGAGGGAAACCAAAAGCACTACATGCATTTACCATACATTTCTTAGGGTCTTTCTTTCTTTCTTTCTTTCTTTCTTTCTTTCTTTCTTTCTTTCTTAGGAGAAACTTACCTGGCTCAATAAAAAGCACCAGGAAGAGCACAGAAAAGAGTATATAACAGATCTTCATAGCAATGGAAAATTAGCAGTGGATATTAATCTGAGAAACCTGCATCTGAGGGGACAAGGATTAGAGAAGATGGCAGCAACTGTGACTAGTTGAGCCACTTAAGTTTAGGAAATGCTTATGTTATCTTTTGCTAGTTCCACAGCCCTTCAGAAGGAAGTTCTTTCACGAGCTACCCACCGTGACAGCCAAATGGAGACATGTTGTGCAGAGGCAATATGGTTCTGAAAACGAGATGCTAGAGGCAAGCAAGGCGTGATGTTGGCTATGACCTTCATGCTTCGCTTGGGCACGGAAGTAATTTGTGAGTCACTCTTGTAATCCTCCCAAACTCCCCTTGCTGATATCACAGAGGATATTGTCACTGGTGCGTTTAAGGGTCTCTGCTTTGTTCTCTTCCTCTTTACTGCCTTTTCTGCACTGAAAATGTTAACCCTTCCCCCACTCTTTCCTGCTTAGCAGTATCCATGTATCTTCAATTTTCAGAATTGTTCTTAACTGCTTTTAACTGTCATAATGCATTCAATGTTTTCATCAGGGGAGGAAGCTCCTCTGCTCTCCTTTGTTCCATTGAAGTCCCCAAGGGGTCTGCTTTAGGCACTTATTCTTCTCTCCCTCCCCTCCCTCTGTAGTCTCCTTAGGAGGTCTCATTAAATCCTATTGCTTTCAGTACCACCTATATACAATACCCAACTCTATATAGAATCACAGAATTTTAGAGTTGGAAATTACCCCAAGGGTCATCTAGTCCAATCCCCTGCAATACAGGATTTTCTACTAAATCATACATGAGAGATGGCCATCCAACCTCTGCTTAAAAACCTTCAGTGAAGGAGAGTCCACCACCTTCTGAGGAAGTCCATTCTGCTCCCAAAGGCCCAACATTTCCTCAGGGACTTGCGAAAGGAAATGTTAAACAACAATTGATGAACTCCTTTTACAGGTCCACAATAGAAA
Source organism: Podarcis raffonei (assembly GCF_027172205.1). NCBI lineage: Eukaryota > Metazoa > Chordata > Lepidosauria > Squamata > Lacertidae > Podarcis > Podarcis raffonei. Next base: position 117,530,057 of record NC_070604.1, on the reverse strand, counting down.
GTGTCATTTCATATTGTATCACAGTGTGGTATGCTGGCTTGACAGCTACTGACAGAAAGTCTCTACAGAGGGTGGTGAACACAGCACATGATATCATGGGCTGTCCCTTGTGTCCGCTAGATGACATCGCAAGGGATCGTTGCCTTAGGAGAGCGAGAAAAATTCTCAGGGATGACTCACACCCGGCCATCATCTCTTTAATCTTCTACCCTCGGGCAGGAGATATAGAAATATAATCAGCCGTACCAACAGGCTAAAAAATAGCTTCTATCCGTGGGCTGTTAGGCTGTTGAATGGAAAATAACATAGCGAAATTGACTTGCGAGATGGTGTGTTGTTCAATAACAGATTGAGTGTTTGGGTGGGGAGGGAGGCTCGTTTAATTTCATTGTACACAGGTTGTACAATGACAATAAAGGTAGTGGCGCCTGCCTGCCCACATTTCAAAAAGAACAACAACTACCAGACTTTTAGAAGACATCTGAAGTCCTGTTTAGGGAAGCTTTTAATGTTTGATGCATTACTGTATTTTAATATTTTGTTGGAAGCCACCCAGAGTCTCTGGGGAAGCCCAGCCAGATGGGTGGGGTATAAATAACATATTATTATTATTATTATTATTATTATTATTATTATTATTTAGACCACAGCACCTCAGGCATCCCTTAGGACACCTCATATTGGGGATCCACAAGAGAGTGGGAACAGGGCCATGTTCTGATCCCAGAAAAAATCCCAGTTCTGGTCTGGGTACATTGGATCAGGCATGCTAATGTGGAGTCACAGCTTGCCAGATTGCTTCCCCACACCTACTCACATGTGATGAGAGCTGCTGTGCTGAATTCTGATGGAAACAGTGTGTTTTCTGCAAAAAAAAAAAAAAAAAAACAGATAGGGGAATATAGACAGAAATGGAATGGTTGCTTATTATTGTCATTCTCATTTACTATTTTAAAATGTTCAGGTTAGAAAATATCAGAACTTTCTACAGAAAACAAACAAATGAAAACCCATACTCTTAATATAACATCACGACACTAGATGATGATCAATGCACAGTGGTTAAGATTTCGTTCAGAAAAAGGCTTGGGTAAATGAAAAAGACCTGCATGTCTCTGAAAGAGCAGGTGCTTGGAACACGACTTATCTCAGAAGGTAATGAAGTCAGTTTTCAAGGGGCCACAATAATGAACCTTGCTGCTAGTGGACACAAGGTGAATAGTAGGCAAGAAAATCGTCAGCCATGGAAAAAAATATTTTATTTTTTATTTATTTCATTAAATTTATACATTGGTCAATTGTAAAAAAAAAATACCCTCAAAGGGGGGAAATCACAACCCAACTTTAAAACATACAAAAATTAAAATACTAAAACATATATCAAGAGCCCAAACCAGTTCAAGATGCTGTTCAGTGAGCAAGTATGAGAAAGTGCAGAAGATGCCATCCCTCCCCACATGCAAATAAAAAAAGATTTCGTGTAGGTTAAAGGGGTAATAATTACTTGGAAAGATCTGCAGGGTTTGGAACTGTAACCGGTGACGGGCTTTCATATTCAGAAGGTGAGCCTTAGCATCTAGAGGAAAAGTAGGATTGAGGCCTTACATGGCCTTCTATCTGACCCTCTGCCTCAAGGAATTGTCATGGGCACACACAGTCAGATCAAGAGAGGAGGTGGAAGAGCTCACCAAATTAGACCTCAGCAACATGGGGGAGGTGCCCAGGGTGGACGGGGAGGTGACGGCAGGATCCAAAGAGATCTTGGAACCAGGGGAGGAGAGTGGATGGTGAGAAAATGTACAACCTGATCCCTGGGAAGGGCTGAGCAGGTTGTTGGAGTAGTACATTTCTTCTAAATGTTCTAGTCAACTTGTTGCAATGCTACCTCTGGCACCTACTCCTGTGGAGGAGACACCAGATGACAGGACTGATGCTGAGCTGATGCTGATGACTCCCCTGTCTCCTAGGTCAAGGAGATCGCAGAACACTCAGGCCCAATGCACTCAAGGAGTGCCCATTTGGTTGCCTGCATGAAGGACTCCTTATGCTGGTTGTGCTGAAGACTATGGCCATCCCTCTTCTCAGAGGGAAGGGACAGGGGCATGCCACTCCTTGGTTCAATGTCTCAACTTGAGACATTCCTCATGCAATTTACCTGCTGTGCCTTTGAACCCTTGCCTTCCTTATGTAACCTGACTGGAACATTTTGACAGAAACAGAAACCCAAGTTGGAGTTCTTTGTCAAGTAGCAAGGGTCAGGGCACATCCTAGGCCATCTTGAATCCTCTTTCTATCTTCTGCTCTATTAGCTACCCTTCCATCTGAAAATTTGATAAGCATCCCCTCAATTCCTTCAACCAAATTGTTCATAAAGATATTGAACTACAACTGGTCTAGGACAAAACCCTGTGGCATCCACTTGTAATTCCCAGGATGATAAGGAACCATTGGCGAGCACTCTCTGAATTTTGTCAGTCAACCAGCTACAAATCCACCTAACAGTATCGTCACTTAGCCCACATTTTACAAGCTTTTAGCTCTGTGACAATAGACATTGGACCAGGCTACTGAGCAGATATGGGTCTCCCTCAGTTCCCAAAGTGTTCAGCAAAGCTTTTCATAACTGGGTATGAGGAAGACCAGAAGCTGGAGGTGACCCAAAGTCATAACAGTCTAGCAGCTGTTCTGCATGGAGTAGAATTTTTTAATATGAATAACAAAATGGAATCAAACATACCTAGATCTGCATAAAGCATCAAGAAAAGGACAACAAAGGGAAGCAAAGAAATCTTCATCATGATTGAAAGTTTCCCGTGGAAGTTCTGTATCTCATGGGATGTGAGATGTTAGTGCAGGCCAGGGATGGTCCTTCAATTTATATACTACTCTGGGTACTCAAGTGTGCGAAGCCAAGGAAGTTTAGGAATTGTTTATTGCATCTCTTGGTTTAATCAACCTTTCCAAAGGAGAGGTTCTATCAAGGGTTTTCAGCAGTGCCAGCTATTAAGAATGGTCAGCCGTGACCGCCAAGTGGAGACAACATGTACAAAGGGAAATATGCCCCTGCTGGGGTCAGCCATGGGGAAAGAACACATCTTCCTTAAGATCCCCTGAAACTTAATTATTTTATTCACTATTACATTTCAATCCCATGTTTTCTTGAAGGACCTCAAGGTGCATGGTTATCCCCAATCCTCATTTTATCCACACAATAATGCTAGGAATTAGGATAGTCTTAGAGAAGTTCACTGGTCTGGGGTCATGCAGTTAGCTTCCATGGCTGAGCAGGTATTCAGACCTTGGTTTTTTCGTAGTTCACTGGGCCAAAAAGGTTGTCTACCCCAGTCTTTGCATGGGGACTTGAAGACTGGCATGAAGCTACTTTCAGCTCTAGAAGCCAGCAAGTTTCAGCCGTGAGAAGCAGTTGGAGGAGGAATTTAAGGCCTTCCCTCTCAGTATGCATTGTGAGTTTAGCTGTTTATCTTAGCGGGGCTAAGCAGTGATTATTTTGTCCTTTCCGTGACTGGCCTACAGCGGGTTCTTCTTGGCCTAACCCACTTTACGGCTGGGTGGGGACAGATGGCAATGGGTGATGGATACTTTGGTTTAGTGGTTGGTTCAATTGACTTTGGTCACAGGGCACACATGTATGTTGGGAAAGGCAAGAGGTTGAAACAGATAGTAAGTACCCTAAGACATGTTTGAGGTGAGCAGGGATGCCAGAGACTCATGGGTCAAGATGCAGATCACTTTTAAGGTTAACCTATGCCACTTGGGTTTTTAAGGCCCTGAAGAGGCATGAATCAGGAATAGGTAAAGGTAAAAGGTAAAGGACCCCTGGACGGTTAAGTCCAGTCAAAGGCAACTATGGGGTTGTGGCGCTCATCTCGCTTTCAGGCCAAGGGATCCGGTGTTTGTCCACAGACAGCTTTCTGGGTTATGTGGCCAGCATGACTAAACCGTTTCTGGCACAACGGGACACTGATGGAAACCAGAGCGCACGGAAACGCCGTTGACCTTCCCACCACAGCAGTACCCATTTATCTACTGGAACTGGTGTGCTTTTGAACTGCTAGGTTGGCAGAAGCTGGGACAGAGCAACGGGAGCTCACTCCGTCATGGGGATTTGAACTACCAACCTTCTGATCAGCAAGCCCAAGAGGCTCAGTAGTTTGACCACCTTGTCACCTGTGTCCTACATGAATCAGGAATACCTCCATCCTCACCTTAAGGGTGTGGCGGGGGAAGAGTTGGATTTCTAGGCCAATGTTACTCCATTGTAGACTGAGGAGCCGGACAGAGTTTGGGGATATTTCCCCACACATAGTTTTACTTCCATGTTCTTGTGTTATATAATTAAGTGGTCCAAGTTTTACCACATGTTTGTATCCTGCTTCATTATTTTCCATCTCAAAAAACAAAAAAATCAAACCCCACTTCTGACTAGGTATGAGAGAGGAAATCGTTCAGAGAGCACAGCTTCTTTAAAATTCACACTTCTCTGAATTTTTCTGTGCAATTGTCCAACCAAACAAGGTGTACAAAAAAGGGATATGCTAGAGAATTGTGCGCACAAAAATAAATTTATTGGTGAAAATAGCTTACACAATTATGCATTATGGGTGTTGATGGGGGGATGTGTATAGTATGGGAAAGGCACAGACAATTTGTACAAATTTCCACATGAGTTTCTTTAATACACCACACACACACACACACACACTGATGTGCAAATAGGGCCAGTGGAACTTAAATAAGGAAACAGTGAGAAATGGAAAGAAACAAAAGTTTATGGATTCATCCACCCATAAGTCTGGTACAAGTCATTTATTTTGTTCCTGGAAAGGAACCAACTTTGGTTACCTGTAGATTGTGCCTGAATGGTATATGTCTTCCCAGGCATGGTCATTTCATTTGCACATTGTGATACTAAAACCAGTTGGTTGCATCCAACCTGCTCATGCTATCAGCACAAGGATTTCTGCTTGCCCCTCTGTCCATGCACCCCTGAAATAGATTTCGGGATACCATGGAATGCACACGAGGAGAGGAGATGGGGGAAAGTTCCACTGGACAAAGGATAAACCCTTTTATGGATGGGATGAGTTACTTGGATACCACCCAAAGCATGAACCAACTTTCATGCTTGCAAGTGCATGTGACGTTAAAACATTTCTGTGCAGTTAGCGTTTACTGAATGGGGAAGAACCACCTCAAGCTGACATTTTGCATTGAAATGGCGAGTGGGTTTGAAGTGAGATCAGCCTCTTCTTGGAACTTTTCTAGCTTTACCTCGGAAGAATTGTTCTCTGCAAGGGAAAACATGCGTGTTCAGTATACAGCTTAGGATACTGCCGTCTCAGAGTTGAGACACATGCCCTATTCATGCATTCAAAATAATATTGTGTTAGTAAGGTAAAGGTAAAGGGACCCCTGACCATTAGGTCCAGTCATGACCGACTCTGGGGTTGCGGCGCTCATCTCGCTTTATTGGCTGAGGGAGCCGGCGTACAGCTTCCAGGTCATGTGGCCAGCATGACTAAGCTGCTTCTGGCAAACCAGAGCAGCGTACGGAAATGCCGTTTACCTTCCCGCCGGAGCGGTACCTTTTTATCTACTTGCACTTTGACATGCTTTTGAACTGCTAGGTTGGCAGGAGCAGGGACCAAACAATGGGAGCTCACCCCGTCGTGGGGATTCGAACCGCCAACCTTCCGATTGGCAAGCCCTAGGCTCTGTGGTTTAACCCACAGCACCACCAGACATGGCAATTTGTCTCTATTAATCTTGAAGAAAGATAGTGGGAGGTTTTATTTACCCTTTGATGTCAATCTTTTGGTAGCACTGATCCGTTTTCAAGGTTCTAAAGCTTTTTACTCAGAGAAATCAGAAGGAAAACCCTCATAGCTCCATCCCTGAACTGAAAGTCCCCTGTACTCATGCATTTTAGACTCTTGAAAATCAAGATTCTAAAAGGAAATGAGATTCCCCACTTCCTTTTTTTTAAAATTGCTAATTACAATAACTGAAAACAAACAGAGTAAGCAACATTAACAAAACAAAAAAGAACTAAAGAAAAAAGAAAAACAGCCACAAATGAAAAAGGAAAAATATCAATCCATAATACAAAAGTCCAAACCAAAATTACATATAATCTTGATTTCCCTCCACCTGTATATGACTTCCTTCTCTCTTAAGTTTGATTGTTGTGTTATTAATCTTATTTTACCTTTATACCTCTTATAACCAATGCCTTCTTATCTTTACCTTGCAAATTTCATTCATTGCATATCAATATATTTATACCATAACAACGTTTTTTCATATACTCCTTTACACAATCCCACTCCTCTATCAGTTTTTGGTCTGTTTGTCCTCTTATCACAGCCATAAGTCTTGCTAAAACTATATATTCACAAAATTTAGTTTGTTGCTCTCTTATTGAAGGGATCCCCACCCCCTTCCAGTTTTTTGCTATAAGCATTCTGGCAGCAGCTGTTGCAAATAAGAATACTTTTTTCTTAGTCGCAGGAATGTCGTTTGTTATTATTCTCAAAAGGAACGCTTCTGGTTTTTTATTACATGACATTTTAAGCATTTTTAAAAGTTCCTCTTGTATAGTACTCCAAAATTGTTTAATATGCACGCATTCCCACCATATATGGTACATCGTTCCGGTTTCTTTTTTGCATCTCCAACACGCATTAGATTTTGATTTATATGTTTTAGCCAATTTAACCGGGGTTAAGTAACATTGGTATATCATTTTCATTATATTTTCTCTGATTGTGAAGCATGCTGTAAACTTAATATCATGTTTCCACAATTTCTCCCATTGTTCCAATTGAATTGTGTGACCTATATTGAATTGTATGATCTAGATATAGAGACTCCAGACTTCCATTGCTTGGAAGGCAATTGAAACATCATGGAATGCAATTGAAATAGCAGTGGTCCCACAGACATAGCCCACTCCCAAATTAATGCAAACATAAAAGCCCTGAGGTGGTTTGAGGTGTATTAGCAATATAGTGCAGGGGGAAAATGATGTACAAGAGGGGAAATATACATATATATATACCGTATTTTTTGCTCTATGAGACTCACTTTTTCCCTCCTAAAAAGAAAGGGGAAATGTGTGTGCGTCTTATGGAGCGAATGCAGTCTGCACAGCTATCACAGAAGCCAGAACAGCAAGAGGGATTGCTGCTTTCACTGCGCAGTGATCCCTCTTGCTGTTCTGGCTTCTGAGATTCAGAATGGTTTTTTTTTTCTTGTTTTCCTCTTCGTTTGCATTATGAAAACATTTTACAGGACTCGGGGGCAGGGAGAGTTGTCAGCGAATATAAATGCCATCTCAGATATCTGAAGCTACTCACTTTTTTACTGTTTTTACTTTTATTATTTTTTTTACAATTTATTGTACACACAAACAAGTCAGTGGGATGCAACGGGGTACTCACTTTTTACAGCAAATTTTCTCTCTAGTGCATCTTCCAATCAAGAATGCAGGATATTTACAAGCTCCCTCTGTAGGACGGACGCAGCGGCCTTTGTGACGCGCACATTTTCTCCTATTGTTTATCATAGTGAATCCTGCACAAATGAAGGTGGGGCAATCTTTCTAAAATAATAGTAACAATAATAATAATCTCCCCGCACACTTTTCTGTCGTCTTCCTGATTTCAGAAAGTTTCATATGCATGATGTTTGTCAGTGTTCCCGCCGGCATTTCTCCTAATTTATTATTTTCGTGACTTAATTTCTGTATACAGTGGTGCCTCGCAAGACGAAATTAATTCGTTCCGCAAGTTTTTTCTTCTTGCGAGTTTTTCGTCTTGCGAAGCACAGTTTCCCATAGGAATGCATTGAAAATCAATCAATGCGTTCCTATGGAAACCGCCTTCAGACCAGGTCCGGGGACAGTCTGTCCCCCGACCTCTTCTGAAGGCTGGGGGGGGGGACAAGGGCTTTTCTTCCCACCGCCAGCCTTCAGAAGGCTGTTCTGAAGGCTGGCGGTGAGAAGAAAAGCCCTTCTCCCCACCTCCCACCCCGCAAGCTCCGGGGACAGGAGGGCTTTCCTCCCGACTGCCAGCATTTTAAAAGCCCCCAGGACAGCGGAGACTTCTCCGCTGTCCCAGGGGAGATTTTAAAATGCTGGCAGGCGGCAGCGAAGGCTTCGCTGCCGCCCGCCAGCATTTTAAGATCGCCCCGGGACAGCGGAGAAGTCTCCGCTATCCCGGGAAGGCAGGCGGGGGGGGGAGCAAAGATGTTTGCCCCCCGCCAGCCTTCAGAAGAGGTCCAGGACCTCTTCTGAAGGCCGGCGGTGGGCGAAAGTCTTTGCTCCCGATGGCCAGCATTTTAAAAGCGGTCCGGGATAGCGGGAAAGCGCAGCGTGCTTCCCTGGTTTTGTCTTCTGAGGTATCAACTACCTCTCCTAGTTTGGTGTCATCTGCAGATTCATTGAACATTCCTTCTATTCCTTCATACAAGTAATTTATAAAGATGCTGAATAGCACAGAATAACCATGCAACACCCCACTTTCCCCACACAGTAGATAGCAATGCAACAACTACCATCAAACACAGCTCTCCCATGCTAGGGTGCAATCCTATGCCTGGTTACCTGGAAGTAAATTCTGATCAAAATTGGTGGAATTTACTTTGCTGTTAATAAATGCAAATTCAGACTGTTAGATGGGGAAGATTTTGAGTCAGTGCAAAATAGGACTTATAGTGCTTTACGTAGGAGGGAAACCAAAAGCACTACATGCATTTACCATACATTTCTTAGGGTCTTTCTTTCTTTCTTTCTTTCTTTCTTTCTTTCTTTCTTTCTTTCTTTCTTTCTTTCTTAGGAGAAACTTACCTGGCTCAATAAAAAGCACCAGGAAGAGCACAGAAAAGAGTATATAACAGATCTTCATAGCAATGGAAAATTAGCAGTGGATATTAATCTGAGAAACCTGCATCTGAGGGGACAAGGATTAGAGAAGATGGCAGCAACTGTGACTAGTTGAGCCACTTAAGTTTAGGAAATGCTTATGTTATCTTTTGCTAGTTCCACAGCCCTTCAGAAGGAAGTTCTTTCACGAGCTACCCACCGTGACAGCCAAATGGAGACATGTTGTGCAGAGGCAATATGGTTCTGAAAACGAGATGCTAGAGGCAAGCAAGGCGTGATGTTGGCTATGACCTTCATGCTTCGCTTGGGCACGGAAGTAATTTGTGAGTCACTCTTGTAATCCTCCCAAACTCCCCTTGCTGATATCACAGAGGATATTGTCACTGGTGCGTTTAAGGGTCTCTGCTTTGTTCTCTTCCTCTTTACTGCCTTTTCTGCACTGAAAATGTTAACCCTTCCCCCACTCTTTCCTGCTTAGCAGTATCCATGTATCTTCAATTTTCAGAATTGTTCTTAACTGCTTTTAACTGTCATAATGCATTCAATGTTTTCATCAGGGGAGGAAGCTCCTCTGCTCTCCTTTGTTCCATTGAAGTCCCCAAGGGGTCTGCTTTAGGCACTTATTCTTCTCTCCCTCCCCTCCCTCTGTAGTCTCCTTAGGAGGTCTCATTAAATCCTATTGCTTTCAGTACCACCTATATACAATACCCAACTCTATATAGAATCACAGAATTTTAGAGTTGGAAATTACCCCAAGGGTCATCTAGTCCAATCCCCTGCAATACAGGATTTTCTACTAAATCATACATGAGAGATGGCCATCCAACCTCTGCTTAAAAACCTTCAGTGAAGGAGAGTCCACCACCTTCTGAGGAAGTCCATTCTGCTCCCAAAGGCCCAACATTTCCTCAGGGACTTGCGAAAGGAAATGTTAAACAACAATTGATGAACTCCTTTTACAGGTCCACAATAGAAAGTGTCATTTCATATTGTATCACAGTGTGGTATGCTGGCTTGACAGCTACTGACAGAAAGTCTCTACAGAGGGTGGTGAACACAGCACATGATATCATGGGCTGTCCCTTGTGTCCGCTAGATGACATCGCAAGGGATCGTTGCCTTAGGAGAGCGAGAAAAATTCTCAGGGATGACTCACACCCGGCCATCATCTCTTTAATCTTCTACCCTCGGGCAGGAGATATAGAAATATAATCAGCCGTACCAACAGGCTAAAAAATAGCTTCTATCCGTGGGCTGTTAGGCTGTTGAATGGAAAATAACATAGCGAAATTGACTTGCGAGATGGTGTGTTGTTCAATAACAGATTGAGTGTTTGGGTGGGGAGGGAGGCTCGTTTAATTTCATTGTACACAGGTTGTACAATGACAATAAAGGTATCATCATCATCATAAGAAAGTTCTTCCTGATGTTTTGCTAGAATCTCTTTTCTTTGTAACTTGAATCCATTGGTTCGACTCCTAGCCTCTGGAGCAGGAGAGGGCAAGCTTGCTCCATCTTCCATGTAACAAACCTTTAGATATTACATATCTACCCCAGACCTGTCTCCCTGCATCTATTCTCTTATCAACCCCAGCAAAAACACCATATGATTTTGTCTCTGTCCATTCATGAGCAACTCAACAACTGGGGTTATTTCCTTGCCATAAAATAAGACAACATGGATCTTTTTATAACTACAATTTATTTTGAACAATGAAAAAAATCAGGAAGGTGAACCAGGACTCTTTGATTATTTCATTCTTGATATGAATCTGAGCTTTGCTTACAATCCACCCCTGTAAAAAGAAATAAGGGAGAAATGATATTGAGATCCACATAAGTATGGGACTAAAGTTCATTCTATCCTATTTCTCTGTGGATTTTTAAGGGCAAATCCATATAGCTCCTCAAAAATCTGGGCATAGATCATTACATCAGGGGAAATGGCTTGCAAAAATGTGCATATTAGTCAAAACTGTAAACAAAAATGTCTTTTTCCGGAGAAATTTGCGCTAAAATGTTGGTGAATATTCATTGGAATTTGTTATGGCAAAATTCTGCAGAAATATGGAGTAATGAATGTAATTTTGATTTTGTTTTTTAAGAGAAACTGAGAAGACCGAAATCGACAGATCCATCTGTCCCTAGTAGCAAGTCCACTTGGGAGTGGCAGATCTTGATAAGGAGAATTGTACATGAAATACATAAAATCAGTGTTTTTTTCTGGGGGGACTCAGGGGTACGCAGACCCCTAAACATTTTGTGAATCTAAGTTTGGCCTCATTCATTATGAGTAGGAAAATGAGAGTACCCCCTAAACTTTTGTTTTAGAAAAAAGCAGTGCATAAAATGCATGTGTGACATATAAAACTTCCAAGGAGAGATTCAGAAAGATGTGTCACTTTATGTGGGACTGGCTTCATCTGTTTCAAATTGTGCATCAACAGAGCTCTGCTCACTAGCTGGCTGCTATGAAGAGATTATTTTAAAAAGAAAGGACTCAGGCATCCCTTAAAAGGTAAAGGTAAAGGACCCTTGACAGTTAAGTCCAGTTGCAGAGGACTCTGGGGTTCCAGCACTCATCTCGCTTTACAGGCCGAGGGAGCTGGTGTTGGTCCACAGACAGTTTTTCCGGGTCATGTGGCCAGCATGACTAAGCCGCTTCTGGTGCAACAGAACACCAAAACTAGAGCACCAAACGGAAATGCCGTTTACCTTTCTGCCACATCAGTACCTATTTATCTACTTGTACTGGCATGCTTTCGAACTGCTAGGTTGGCAGGAGCTGGGACTGAGCAATGGGAGCTCCCCCCATTGCGGGGATTCGAACCGCCGACCTTCTGATTGGCAAGCCCAAGAGGCTCAGTGTTTTAGACCACTGAAGGAGTGACTCCACCTCCATCATTCTACCTGGACACTGAGGTCCAGTGCCGAGGTCCTTCTGGCAGTTCTCTCACTGCGAGAAGCCAAGTTACAGGGAACCAGGCAGAGGGCCTTCTCGGTAGTGGCGCCTGCCTGCCCACATTTCAAAAAGAACAACAACTACCAGACTTTTAGAAGACATCTGAAGTCCTGTTTAGGGAAGCTTTTAATGTTTGATGCATTACTGTATTTTAATATTTTGTTGGAAGCCACCCAGAGTCTCTGGGGAAGCCCAGCCAGATGGGTGGGGTATAAATAACATATTATTATTATTATTATTATTATTATTATTATTATTATTATTATTTAGACCACAGCACCTCAGGCATCCCTTAGGACACCTCATATTGGGGATCCACAAGAGAGTGGGAACAGGGCCATGTTCTGATCCCAGAAAAAATCCCAGTTCTGGTCTGGGTACATTGGATCAGGCATGCTAATGTGGAGTCACAGCTTGCCAGATTGCTTCCCCACACCTACTCACATGTGATGAGAGCTGCTGTGCTGAATTCTGATGGAAACAGTGTGTTTTCTGCAAAAAAAAAAAAAAAAAAACAGATAGGGGAATATAGACAGAAATGGAATGGTTGCTTATTATTGTCATTCTCATTTACTATTTTAAAATGTTCAGGTTAGAAAATATCAGAACTTTCTACAGAAAACAAACAAATGAAAACCCATACTCTTAATATAACATCACGACACTAGATGATGATCAATGCACAGTGGTTAAGATTTCGTTCAGAAAAAGGCTTGGGTAAATGAAAAAGACCTGCATGTCTCTGAAAGAGCAGGTGCTTGGAACACGACTTATCTCAGAAGGTAATGAAGTCAGTTTTCAAGGGGCCACAATAATGAACCTTGCTGCTAGTGGACACAAGGTGAATAGTAGGCAAGAAAATCGTCAGCCATGGAAAAAAATATTTTATTTTTTATTTATTTCATTAAATTTATACATTGGTCAATTGTAAAAAAAAAATACCCTCAAAGGGGGGAAATCACAACCCAACTTTAAAACATACAAAAATTAAAATACTAAAACATATTAAACATATTAAAATCATCTCAACTTTCTAAGCATCTGGGTCGGTTAGTCTAAACTGGAATGTTTTAAAAAGGTAAAGGTAAAGGGACCCCTGACCATTAAGTCCAGTCGCGGACGACTCTGGGGTTGTGGCGCTCGCTTTATTGGCTGAAGGAGCTGGCGTACAGCTTCCGGGTCATGTGGCCAGCATGACTAAGCCGCTTCTGGCGAGGCGAACCAGAGCAGCACATGGAAACACTGTTTACCTTCCTGCCAGAGCGGTACCTATTTATCTACTTGCACTTTGACGTGATTTTGAACTGCTAGGTTGGCAGGAGCAGGGACCGAGTAATGGGAGCTCACCCCGTCATGGGGATTCAAACTGCCAACCTTCTGATCAGCAAGCCCTAGGCTCTGTGGTTTAACCCACAGCACCACCTGCATCCCTTGGAATGTTTTAACAGGTGCCAAAAAGTGTACAATGAAGACACCTGCTTCAATAGGCAGGGAGTTCCAAAAGGTAGGAACTAACCAATCGAGTTCTTACAAATGCAGAATGCAGGTATTACAAGACAACTTAGTAGTGTCAATTCTGCCGATTGGAATGGTCGAGTGGGCACATGTGGGGTAAGACAATCTTGTAGGTAAACCGGTCCCAAGTTGTTAAGGACTTTATATGCTAATAGTAACACCTTGAACTTGGTCCAGTAGCAAATCGGCAAAGGTGGCCAAGGAGGGGACTAAGGAAGGAGGCTGGCTCTCAGGTAGATGTGACTTAATGGGTACAAAAATGGAAGAGAGAAATAGTTGTTGGGCTTCAGATCAAAGGATAAGGCAACTCCTTTCATCTCATGATATAACTTTTAATATTTACTTTTGGTTCTCAGATTGCATGTATGCAGATCCCTGTCCTACAGAATTGTTCTCATCCCATGTTTTATAGAATGGGTAGGCAAACTAAGGCATGGGGGCTGGATCCAG